>NC_064292.1:15070288-15249870 GCF_019186545.1 Solanum stenotomum | reverse complement strand
TTTTTTTTTTTTTTTTTTTTTTTTTTTTTTTTTTGTTGTTTATTTTTATTTTATTGTTTTAATCATCTTACGTTTTCTGTTTCATTTTTTCTTTATTATTATTCTTTTTGTTCTTCTTACTTTTTGGTTTAACTTTTTTTTTTTTCTGTTACGCTCTATTTTTTATTTATTATTCTTTTCGGTTTACGTATGTTCTGTTTATATATATATATATATATATTTATGCTTTCTCATTTTTAAAAAAAATTAGTTTTCTTAATTATTCATTATTTATTTTTTTAACCATAAATCTCTAAACAAATATTCATATATCCTCTTAATTATATATCTTAATAATTCGAATTAAAGCGATAATCATCTTAACACTTATTCTAAAGGCAAACTATTTTTTTTATCAAAAGTAATATATTAAAAAAAAAGTAGTAGACTAAAACACATTCCTCATAGGTTTTCTAAAGCACTAATTTATATCCTAATCTAACAAGTCTACAAATAATTTCAACAAAAAAAAAAATTCTTAAGTGAAAACTAAGATCCAAGAAACATTAGCTATTCAAAATTAAATATCACGAAACCAATTTCAATATTAATTACATCTAAAGAGCATAAAACAATAATTAAAAAAAAAATGTATGATACATCTTTTATTTTTATTTTTTATATTATTCTAAAGCAAGAAACTTAAACGGTTACGTTTTTCTAAGCATTCATAAATTCATCACAAACAATGGTAGATAATAATAACATGCGACTCAGAAAACTTCATATTATTGGAATCAAATTTCGTACGAGCATTCCAACTACATTATGCGAGAATTTAGAGTTACCTCGCTGCGAAAATCGATACCACAAAAACAACTGCTACTATCTACTGATTTCCAAAGTTAATAGCTAATATTAACTTTAAAGAGCCACGAATCCGAAACCTTGAGTGAAACCTTGAACGCTGACTTAATTTTCAAAATAAAACTCACTTTTTGTTATCTTTTTCTCTCTGTGATTTTTTTTCTGTGTGTCTGTGTCTCCTTTTTCTTTACTGAGCGTATGTTTTTATAATAGTTTGGGGTGTGAGTCTGGTGCTAATTAAAAGGAACGTGATGGAGTGGGATTAGGATTTAATTTAAAATTTAGTTGAGAATTTTTAGGATTGAGATAAAGGAAGAAAAAAGAATAAAATAAAATAAAGAAAGAAAAGAAAAAAAAACGTGTAAAAATAAAAAAATAAAAAGAGAAAAAGAGAAAAGATCGTGCAAGAGGGGAAGAAAAGAAAGAAAAAAATAAAAAATAAAAAATAAAAAATAAAAAATAAAAAAAACTAAATGGGAGGAGGATTTTTAGTAAATAAGTTAAGGAAGTTGGGGGTAATTAGGATAAAGGTAAGGTAATTTGAAATTTTTAGGACTCTTCTTTTTATTCTTTATTATTATTATTATTATTATTTTTTCTTCTACTTTTCCATGATATATACGACTATTATTATTTTTTAGACTAGATAAAATTTGAAAGATTAAAACAAAATACGTTAAATTCAAAAGCTTTCTTTATTAAACTTTAAACATAAAGTGAGCTTATAATTTGTTGTAATTTTCAATTTATTTTAAATATAACCCTACTGAAATAATAATATTTAAGTATTAAAATTGGGCGTAAAATTTTTATGTTTTGGTCAAAAATTAGGTGTTCACAGGTATGATTTATCAATGTTAAATTTTTTTGGGTATTACATTTAGATTGTTTGAATTTAAATTTTCGAATGCTGATTTTTGAACATTATTTGTTATTGAGGAGGCCAAGTAGCTTTTTGTGAGTTTGTGCTCTGGTGCATTGCTTTTGAGCCTGTGTTGACATTCCTCCTAAAAATAACTTATTTTTAGAAGAATTTTTTTGAATGATTTTTTAGAAAAGTATTTATTTAAAAAAATACTAATAATTTATGTTTGACTAATTCATTTGAAAAGTGTTTTTTATAAATAAATTGTGTTTGACTGATTTTCTTAAAAAAGTGTTTTTGATAGTCAAGTTACATAAAATGACAACTATTAATGTACTTCTAATATTAAAATTATTTTATAGAGAAAACTATTTTAAATATCTGTTATAAAATAATTAATTAAATTTTTATTTTTATTAAATTAAAATGTACATGTTTAAATTTTCAATCAATATTATACCTTTTTGGGAGGCTGAAATCTTTAATTGTTATTTTTTTCCCTAATTTTGTAAAGATATTGCTGTTATCTTTTTTCTAATTCTACAAAGTAATACGTAAAATAATATATATTCCCTCCGTCCCATTTTATGTGGCAACATTTGACCGGGCACGGAGTTTAAGAAATAAATGAAGACTTTGAAATGTTTACCAAATTGCCCTTTAAAAAGTAGACTTTTTTTCTCTCTCCACATAAATGTATTGGAGTATTATTTTAAGATTAAGTGGGACCAACAAGGATAAAAGAGGAATTGTACTTTTATAAACTTGCCATATAAGGAAATGTGACATTCTTTTTGGGACTGACCAAAAAGGAAATGTTGCCACATAAAATGGGACGGAGGGAGTAATATATAAGCAATAATATATAATTATAAAATAACTTATAAAATTTATTATATGAAAATAAAAAATAAAATTCTTAAATGAAATTTAACCAAACGTATGAAATATGTTAATTAATTAATAAGAAATATATTGGTAATTATGTATATATGAAAAATATATTTTAGTCTTAAGAAAAATAGTTTTTTGTTTCGCCTTTTTTTAAAAAAAAAGGAATTTTTAGCTTCTTCCCAACAATAAAAAAACCTTGTTTCTGCTTCCTTTTTAAAGCACTTTTTTGATTTGTCAAACACTTAAATTTTCAACAAAAGTATTTTTTCTCAAAATAAGTATTTTTGGTCTCTCAACAACAATATCAAACATGCTCTTAGTTAGCGTGGTAACAATTCTCAAACATAATAACTTGAAATTGAATAATTACATCACTATTGATTTTATTGAATTTCATAATTTGCTCTGTTGGAGGAGCTCTCTCCGATCTGCTGTTCTCATTGGCTCCATCGCGACTTCAACTAGATTCCGGCCGGCGATTCCGACTGGGATTTCCGACCAGCGTCAAGGGAGTTCCTCTCTCAGCTAAGCTTCAGCAAGCCAGCTCCAACCGGCTGCAACCAGCGAGTCCAGGCGAGCAGAAGCAGCAGCTCCGACCGGCGACCTCTCCTTTGTCCGAGCAGCAAGCACTGCTATTTCGACGAACGAGACCGGCGAGAGCTCCTCCAGCAAGCACATCGAACGGCGTGGTAACTCCGGCCAGCAACAACAACGTCAAGCTCCGACGGAGCCCTTTCAGATCTTGATCTAGCCGGAGAACACCCAGATCTAGCCGGAAAACTGTCAAAAGACCACCGAAGTCCTCTATCTTCACCGACCAGGTTCTATCTGTCCTGTCTCCCTATTTTTCTTGCTCTGAATCGTCTTCTGGGCTCATTATTGCAGTCTGTATATGCTGGATCAGTACTGCCTTGCTCTCTATTATAATTCGGATATGCTTCAGCCTATAGTATAGTTGTTGCTATCGTGTCCTTTAGTGTATACATTGTACTTGAGCCTATAGTATAGTTGTTGCCATCTTGTCTCCTAGATTATACACCTGTTGCAGTATTGTTAATTGTTTTCCTGTGAAGATTTTGCATTAGACTCAGTATCTTCCTAGTGGATTTGGTAGCTGATGGTGGTTTGGAGTCATGTCTTAGGTTGAGGCCGAGGCCGAGGCCGAGGGATAGTAGTGGTAAGTGGGTTACGGGTTCGCATAAATTGAAGGTAGGATCATGGAACATAGGTTCGTTGACGGGAAAGTCTATAGAGCTAGTGAAAATTCTCAAGAAGAGAAAGATAAATATAGCTTGTGTCCAAGAGACTAGATGGGTAGGCTCCAAGGCTAGGGTTGTCGACGGGTTTAAGTTGTGGTACTCAGGAGGCTCTAGGGATAGAAATAGAGTGGGTATTTTGGTAGACGGGGATTTGAGGGAGCAAGTGGTGGAGGTTAGGAGGATCAATGATAGGATGATGACGATTAAGCTAGTCATTGGAGGATGTACTTTGAGTGTTATTAGTGCTTATGCACCTCAAGTGGGCTTGGACGAGGAGGACAAAAAGCTCTTTTATGAGGATCTGGATGCGGTAGTTAGAGGTATACCGAACACCAAGAAAATTGTCATTGGTGGAGATTTTAATGGCCATATCGGGGCTACTTCTAGTGGCTTTGATGATGTTCATGGAGGCTTTGGTTTTGGGGAGAGAAATGGAGGTGGAACTTCGCTTCTAGATTTTGCTAAAGCTTTTGAGTTGGTGATTGTTAACTCATGCTTTCCGAAGAAGGAGAACCACTTGGTTACCTTTCGTAGCTCGGTAGCTAAGACTCAAATAGATTACTTACTCCTTAGGAAGGGTGATAGAGGTCTATTTAAGGACTGCAAGGTCATCCCAAGCGAAAATCTTACTACCCAACACAAGCTTTTGGTGGTGGACCTGGAAATTAAGAGGGATAGGAGGAAGAAGATTTTATCTGATCGATCGAGAATTAAATGGGGTGGCTTGACCCCTGCCCTTTCTCGGGAGATGGGTGAGAAATTGATTGGGATGAGGGCCTGGAGCGGTAGCGGGGATGATAACAGCATGTGGAATAAAGCAGCTAGTTGCATTAGGGAAGTTGCTACAAAGGTGTTGGGGGTATCAAGGGGTAACTTTGGAGGCCGTGAAAGAGATTGGTGGTGGAATGGGGAAGTCCAAGGCAAAGTGGAAGCGAAGAAGGCTGCATACACTAAGTTGGTGGAGTGCGTAGACGAGGAAGAGAAGCGGATGCTAAAGAAAGTCTATAAGACGACTAAGACAGAAGCTAAGTTAGCAGTTACGAAGGCTAAGACAACAACTTTTGAACGCCTGTATGTCGAGCTGGGGGACAAAGGTGGGGACAAGAAATTGTATAGGCTCGCTAAAGCAAGAGAGAGGAAGTCTCGCGACTTGGACCAAGTGAAGTGTATTAAGGATGAGGAAGGCAAAGTATTGGTGGAAGAGACCTCCATCAAGCAAAGATGGCGAAGATACTTTCACAAACTTTTAAATGAAAAAGGGGAAGGAGACATTGTGTTGGGTGACTTGGCGCACTCTGAAAGACTTCGGGATTTTGGGTACTGTAGGTGTTTTAGGATTGAGGAGGTTACACGGGCTATTAGTAGGATGAGCAGGGGAAAAACGAGTGGACCCGATGAGATTCCGGTGGAATTTTGGAAGAGCACGGACAAGGCAGGCATAGAATGGTTAACTGGGCTGTTTAATGTTATTCTTAAGACATCAAAGATGCCTGATGAATGGAGGTGGAGTACAATCGTTCCATTGTATAAAAATAAGGGTGATATCCAAAACTGTAACAACTACAGGGGTATCAAATTGCTAAGCCATACTATGAAGATTTGGGAGAGAGTGGTGGAGACGAGGGTGAGAAGAGGGGTGTCCATCTCTGAGAATCAGTTTGGATTCATGCCGGGCCGATCGACTACCGAAGCCATCCATCTTATGCGAAGACTGGTAGAAAAATATAGAGAAAGGAAGAGAGACCTACATATGGTGTTCATTGACCTTGAAAAGGCCTATGACAAAGTACCGAGGAATGTCCTCTGGAGGTGCTTGGAGGCTAAAGGTGTCCCGATGATTTATATTAGGGCGATAAAGGACATGTACGGTGGAGCCAAGACTCGGGTTAGAACGGTTGGAGGAGACTCGGAACATTTCCCAGTTGAGATGGGGTTGCACCAGGGATCAGTCCTTAGCCCTTTTCTATTTGCTTTGGTGATGGATGAGTTGACGCGGTCTATTCAGGAGAAGGTCCCATGGTGTATGTTATTTGCGGATGACATAGTACTGATTGATGAGACGCGGGACAGAGTTAATGCGAGGTTGGAGGTGTGGAGACAAACGCTGGAGTCCAAAGGGTTCAGGTTGAGTAGGACCAAAACAGAATATTTGGGGTGCAAATTCAGTGATGCGTTGGATGAGGTAGATGTGGAAGTGAGACTTGACACACAGATCATTCCTAAGAAAGAAAGTTTTAAGTATCTTGGGTCTGTAATCCAAGGAAGTGGTGACATCGACGATGATGTCACACATCGCATTGGGGTTGCTTGGATGAAATGGAGGCTCGCCTCTGGAGTCTTGTGTGATAAGAAAATTCCACCTAAACTCAAAGGTAAGTTCTACAGAGTGGTAGTTAGACCGGCCTTGTTGTATGGAGCGGAGTGTTGGCCAGTCAAGAACTCACATGTTCAAAAAATGCATGTTGCGGAGATGAGGATGCTGAGATGGATGTGTGGGCACACTAGGAGCGATAAGATTAGGAATGAGGTTATCCGGGAGAAGGTGGGAGTGGCCTCTGTGGTGGACAAGCTGAGGGAAGCGAGACTGAGATGGTTTGGGCATGTGAAGAGACGGAGCGCAGACGCCCCAGTGAGGAGGTGCGAGGGGCTGGTTGTAGAGGGTACGCGGAGGGGTAGAGGTAGGCCTAAGAAGTATTGGGGAGAGGTGATTAGACAGGACTTGGCTCAGCTTCACATTACCGAGGACATGACTCTAGATAGGAAGGAGTGGAGGTCGCGTATTAAGGTTGAAGGTTAGTTGGGTTAGCGTGTTGTCTTTCCTTGCGAGGGTATGGGTTGTTAGCGTTTGTAGTAGTCTTAGCATTGCGCTTGTAGTTCTTGTCTGTGTTACCCTTAGCCTATTGTGTTTACTGCGTTCACTTCTCGCACTATTTTCTTGTTGTTATTGTCTCCTTTGATGATTATACACTATTTTTCTTATTGGATGTTATGTTTTATATATTTCTTGTCTTGTACTTGGATTTGATGTACTTGAGCCGAGGGTCTTCCGGAAACAGCCTCTCTACCTCCATGAGGTAGTGGTAAGGTCTGCGTACACTTTACCCTCCCCAGACCCCACCTAGTGGGATTTCACTGGGTATGTTGTTGTTGTTGTTGTTATTGAATTTAAACTATTTAATTGATACTGTTTCACTATGATAATTATTTTATTTATATGAACTCTTACTCTTAAACACTCACTGGTATCTAGTACTCAAGTATGTCATTACTATCTTTTTAATAATAATTGATATGTGGTAGGTAACATCAAAAGTAGACATTAGAGGATGCAATGAATGAGCTAGGAAGTGATGCCATTTTTTTTATTTATTTATTTTAGTGGAGTTTGGTGAGTCCTCTTGCTATTGGAGCTATACTATTGAGTAACTTTTTTTAAAAAAATAATTATTATTTTAGGTTGTGTCCTGAATTTAATTAGTATTTCATTTATTTTAAGGACTTCATAGACGAATATAGGTATTGTGGGTAGTATTTCATTGGTTGACTTATTGGTTATCGAGATATATATTATTTATTTAAGTATTGACTATTGACTATTGACTTTGATATTTGTTTTTTAAGATAAGTTAAATATTGGTCAAATTGTGCACTAATATATTATTTATAATGAGAATGGGGCATTTATCATGTTTGCTATATTTATAAAGTGGGTTTTTAGCATCAAATGTCTATTTCCTTTTTATACTAAAAAAAAGTCCATCTTATTATGATGGCAAATAACTTGATAATATATGTAAATAAATATTATCTCCATCCACTTTTAATTGTCATAATTTCCTTTTTTAGAGTCAAATAATAATAACTTTGATTAACATTTTATGATGTATTTTTTCATCATATTGATATGCAAAAAATTGGAATTTATAGTACTTTTCATATAGTTTTTTAATATTTAAATTTTTTGTTTAAAATATCAAATTAATGTAATCTAATTTAACTTTAAAAATTAGTCAAATTGACTTACGAAAACGGTAACATGACAATTAAAAATGAACAAAGGGAGCATGTGTAACTTTTCTTAATAGTTTTGTGAAATTGAATCCATATGATATTATACTCTACTTTTTATGAATTTAGGAATACCAAGATATATCCACAATTAGATTAGAAAACTAACCATAAATGCCATTTGCCATAATAAATGAAAATAGAGACCTATTCTTTCTTTTCAACAATAAAAGTCATTTGCCATTTGCCCAACAACTTCTTAAGGTGAGTGAAGTAATCATATTATACTAAAAGTGGAAGTCACAAAATTAAAAGTTTGAAATACTATTTTACTCTTATCTTTATTCAAAATGTTATAAAATATCTAAGCAATTAAATATTGAATAATAATTATACTTTCTTCGTTCCATTTTATATGTCACATTTTTACTTTGCATTTGCATTAAGAAATGATGTAACTCTACCCTTCTACCCTTATTTAATGTTTTCTTAAGTCAACTTTATAATAAATGATGAATACAGTTTCAAAATTAATTAACTACTCTATTAAGGGTATAATAGAAAAAATATGGTAATTTATGCATAAATTTTATAAAATGACAAGTATTGTGGTCCAACTATTTATAGAAAGTAATGACACATAAAATGGGATTGAGGGAGTATCATATTATTAAATACTAAAAATGAAAAGGTATTTTAAAACGCATTTTAAGAATGACTCTCCATTCTCCAACATAACTTTTGAGCTTTCTACAGAATTCTAGGCAAACTTTTGGCTTATAAATATCATGTGCATGAGGTAAAATTATTATTAGCAAACACATAAGCTAATTCGCCTTTCATAGCTCAGAAGAAAAAAGAAATTGATTTCATCAATTACAGCATGGAGATCGTAGATTAAGGTAGAAGGTTGTAGTGGAGTGTTCTCTTGCTTTCCGAAGGGTTTAGACTTAGTGGTGTCTGTCGTAGTAGTACTTTTATTTTTGTACTGTCTTTCTTTTGCTTTCTACCACCAATTGTTTTTATGGTGTTTCGGTTATTGCACTTTTTTTTGTTATTGTTATTGTTTTCGTAATAGTTGTTATATTATATTATATTCTTTTCACTGTAGTTTTTCTTTTTCATATTTACTTTGATTTGCTATACTCGACTCAAGTTGAGGGTCTTCTGAATTGAGGTAAGGTTTGTGCACACTCTACACTCCCTAGACGAATTTCACGAGATATGTTATTAGTATAAAAGAAATAGCTATAAAATCAAACAAGAAATTTAAACGTTTGGGCTGAATTGATAAATGTACATCTATTTGCTTTGTTAGCAAGTTTTATCGAGAAATATGTTTATTCATCCTGTTTGATAAGTTATTGATAATTTTTAAGATTTCTTTTCGTTAAATTTCAATTCTCTTAGTTAATTCAGTATTTAGAGTTAGAGGTATTTACATGCATTTACAATAATCTAGAGCATAAAATTTAAATGGCATATTTCTATATACCATTATAGGGTTATATGATATTGATTTTCTTCCGTATTTATTGTTAGATGGTAACTGTGTTTGTCCGCTTTTTTGAATTTATTTCTATTAAGCAAATAAATAACTAAAGTAATGAATTACAGTAAACACAATACAAGTTCAAAATTTAAATTCACAAATTTTAAATGGTGTCTCCGTATCATAACAACAAATATTTTCTCAAGTGACATAGCTTTTAAAATAGATTTTTGATTTATTATTTTGTTACACAAATTTTATAATAAAAGCTGAAAATATATATGCAACACATGGTCTGTGCCTTTTGTTTTTCCTCTTTAAACTTGTAGCTTTTGAATTTCGATATGGATAACTTATTGATTCTATAATTATTTTCTATCTATAATCTATATGAATAAAGTCTTGCGAACAATGTGTATGTTTTATTTTTCTTCTATTTTTTGTGTATTTTTTCTCTATTAGACTTCACCAATCTAATTTTATGAATTTTTTTTTATCATTATCGTAAGTATGTATTGTTATTTGGCTCAAATTAGTCATGTGACTTTATTGGAAGTGTGTTAACTACTAAACAAAGTTAAAAAATTATCGATAATAGTTTCAACGGAATTGATTTACCGATGGTAGCTTCAAAGGAATTAATTTTAAACATTACAATGTGTCCCTCATTTGATGTATCTTGACGCACATTAAAAAATATTATTCACTTCACAGGATTTGCATAAAA
Source organism: Solanum stenotomum (assembly GCF_019186545.1). Taxonomy (NCBI): domain Eukaryota; kingdom Viridiplantae; phylum Streptophyta; class Magnoliopsida; order Solanales; family Solanaceae; genus Solanum; species Solanum stenotomum. Next base: position 15,239,779 of record NC_064292.1, on the reverse strand, counting down.
ATTTAATTGTTCTAACGAATCTAGAAAAATTCATATGGAACACATGTGCTCCAGAGACTAGTTTCAACATTATCTTTTTGATTGAAATTTAAGAATTACTCCCCCTATACAATAAAAGTGGTTCACTATTAACTTGACATATAGATTAGGTGTCTGTTTGATATTGTTGTTGGGAGACAAAAATACTTATTTTGAGAAAAAAATATTTTTTTTGAAAAATAAGGCGTTTGATAGATCAATAAAATTGCTTTTGAATGGAAACACAAACAATTTTTCTAAGGTTGGAAGGAAGCTAAAAAAAATTTCTTTTAAAAATACACACAAGCAAAAAAAATATTTTTTTCAAGACCAAAATATCCCTACCATATATACATATTTATTAATATATCTTAATATTTATTTATTTTTGTGGCAGATTTAATTTGTGAAGTAATTTTTAATTTATTTTGCTTGATTTTTAATTATATTTAAATCATCATATTAATAGTATATCAATATTTAATTAATTTTTTTATACATCTATGTGTAATATTGATTGACAATTTGAATATGTATATTTTAATTTAATAAAAATAAAAATTTAATTAAAATTTTAATAATAGATAATTAAAATGATTTCTCTCTATAAATAATCTTAATATTAAAAGTGCATTGATACTTGTCCTTTTTCATAATTTGACTCTTATTTAAAAAAAAAAAAAGATTCCTCAAACACAATTTGCTTATCAAAAACACTTTTCAAATGAATTAACCAAACACAAATTATTATTTTTTCAAAAACTTTTCTGTAAAGCTATTTTAAAAAAGTGCTACTAAAAATAAGTAGTTTTTAACAACAATTTCAAACTGACTCTAAGAAGTAGTAAATGATAAGTGTATTTTTACCAAATCATCCTTATTAAATATAAATCATCTAAACATTGAAAAATAAATAGTATTTAATAGCAAGAGTAAAATATTACACAATTTATTTGTTAATTTTGTAAGCGATACAAATATTGTTAGATATCCCAAAATATTATAGTGAATAAAATAAAAATGGACGGAGAAAAAAATGTAACTTTATTATTTTTTATCAAAAAGCAATTGTAACGGAAATTCTTTGAGTCATAATCATTTAATTAGTGTTTAATAATTTCATAAATATTTTGGTTAGGACTATATTAAATAATTTATTACTTAATATAGAAGTAAATAATAGCTCTATTTTTCTTAAATTATAATATGATAAAAATAAATAATGTGGACTTTTTTTTATTCCATATTTGGTTCCTTGCACAAGTTGATATATTAGCGACACGTTCATGACATGCAACAAACTATTTCTTGGTTTTCTGCAAAACATTAATATAAAAACCTAAAACAGCTGATGCACAGCGATTACACACCAAAATTCGTAACCGAAGAAAAAATTATTTCTCAGATTAACATTTACATAACCCACCCACAATTTATAACAAAAATAAATAAATTTCTATACGATCTTCGATTTGTGTGAAATTTTGGGAAAAATATTATTATAATTGGGTTGGGTTTTTTTTTTTGTTTGAGAAGAAAAAAAAAAATTAATTATGAAGTTTGGAGAAACTTTCATGGAGTATTTACAGGCGGAAGAAGGTTTGGATAAATTTAGTCCGCATGTTGAATACAAAAGGTTGAAGAAAGTTTTGAAGAGTTGTAGGGCTTGTAGGGCTGCTGCTTTGAAGGAATCCAATTCCAATGGAGAACAACATGAAGATCATGAAAATGAAAATTCTGCGATTTGTCAGCTTGAATCTTGCCAATGTATGTATTTTTTTTTTCCCTTTTTTGATTTTGTTTTCAATTTTAGTTTATTGGATTTGGTTATTTTTCTATTTATTGCTTGAATTTGATTATATGTATATATATGATCATGAGAATTTTTATATGCACAACTGATTGCAGCTTTTCGTGAAATTTTGGGGTAAGCAAAACGATTAAATGTAGGTTACATATATTTTTTGTGTTTTGTTTCTCTGGTGATGAAAAATAAATTGCAATCACAAAGGAATGGAGATTTTATTGATGAATATATGTGAGTATGTATATTTTCCCTTTTTTGATTTTATATCTCTAAATTTTCTCCGTGATTCGAGGGTATTTAACATATTTCTAGAAAATAGGATGATTTTGGACCTCTTTGCGATGTATTTGATTGCTGAGAATGAGGGTGCGACTTTGACAAAGGTGGTATTTGATGTCTTGATCTCTTTATGAATGGGATTTCGGAATGCCTTTTCAAGAGAATGTGTTACCATTTATGTAGGTGTTGTGATCTAGGGTATAGGGTAGAGTAGCCTCGAGGAGCACTAGCAAAGAAGATCTGTTTGAAGAGCTTTGTTTATGAATGAATAGACATGTGGGAACAACATTGCTTGCATTGATTCAATTGATTGAAGTGATGGTTATACTAAACATACATATACAACCAGGCTTATCTTGTAGAGTCGCACTAATTTTTTTGATGTCTACGACTCCCTAATATCTTTCTTGGAGAAACGGCATACCAGTTGTTCACTTAAGACCAAATGAATCCTAGAGTGAATAAGCAAACACAACAACAACATACCTAGTGTAATCCCACAAGCGAGTGGGGTCTGTGGAGGGTGGTGTGTACACAAGCCTTACCCCTGTTTTGTGGAGACGTGGAGGCTGTTTCTGAAGGACATTGAATAAATGAATAAAAATGGAAGGAAATTGTCATGAGTTAATGTAACTAGCTGAAGGTTTCATATTAAGTATCACATATAATTATTGTCAGAATATGGCTAACCTCACATATTTGAGTTCAATTCTGTGTAGTCATGAATTGGTTACCTTAACCTTTGTGCTGCTGCGTAATAGCTCCTTCATTCTCACACATGCTATATGAAGTATTTCAAAATTGAAACTGGAATCTTTACTTGGTAGCTGGTACAAAATTCTAGGGAGATTTTTGTGGGATACACCTTTGATCATTTCCTTTTATATGTTGAGAAAGTGTAAACAAGGACAATATTTTTTTACGAGGTTATGTAATAATAGTGAGAAGGAGAAAGGAAATGAGGGAAACCAGATATTTCATAGATTTAAAGAAATAAAACATTTGAGACCTCTAAATAGGCTTAATGTAGGAAATGAGAGTAAACATGTCGTATGTTATAGATTTGTTAATAGAGAACAACCAATAACGGAACACTTAACACTTCAAAGGGGGCTGTGTTGATACATCGACTTATCAATTACACCGGGTGCACACTTTGTTCATCCAAGCTGGCAGCGCTAGGTTTAAAATAGAGAGGGAGAGCCGTTCTATTTCTTTGATGAACATGACTTGTCCAAATATAATAATACTTCATTTGAAGTCTATTCATGAGTAAACCAATCTGGAGCTTTATGTTTGAGGATAACTACAACCTGCTCTAAAGGCTTTTAGAGAAGGAAGAAAGTAAGTACGTGCTAGTCTCTCTGCATGTGCGTTGCATGTGTAGTTCATCTTATTTTTTCCTAATCTATATACCTAAAGTATTTCATACATAGAAAGATATTTTATTTAGTTATTAAATACAATATTGATAGATAGCACTCTCGCACAACTCTCTCTATGTTTGAGCCATCACGCTAACAATTAAACTTGGATATATTTCCTTTCTAAAATTATTTTTCTAGTAGACAATGTTGGAAGTCACATTATTTTATAAGCTTTGTTTCCTGGACCCCCTTAGTGAAAGTCTTGGATCCATCGTTGTTCGGAATAAGTCACTGCATTTCCTTGAAAGGCACTTGGAAACATTCTCGTTATTTTATTGTAAGCTAAATAAACTTATACAAATATTCACAAGATGTGTCCACACTACAGAATTTTCAGCGTGCGTACCATTAGGTAAAACTAAGTCAATTTAAATACCCTATAAGCATCCTCTTGAGGCTGACCAAATGTATCTTCAGGAATCACAGTCAAAGTTGAGAAGACATTCTTTTCTGAAAGAGCTCTAGCAATGCAGCAGTTCATCTAATATACTTTGCCTATATTTTCATTTCTTTTTCAATATCAGTTACAAGTTGTACCGGATGGTATTGTGCATTTCCAATGGGGACACTTGTAAGAGTATTCTCTCTGTTGCTACATCCAGAAATAGGACCTTGCTGCAGCTAATGAGTATTTTAGAACCAAAAAAAAATTCTTTGTTTTTTCTCAGTCAGTCTGCATATTCTTTTTTTTCCCCCTCATTTTTGTTTATACCTTAAAATAGCATTTTAGATGGGTAATCTTTTCTCTGTTCGCTAGTTTTACGGAATCCATATACTTCAATTTTTGGATACCCTTTATGTTTAATATGCTTCATTTGATTATCCTTTGTGACAGTCTTTAACTATGCACTTTTAAATTCTTCTAGTGTGTGATCAAAACTTCTTCGCTGAGTTGAAAAAGGAGGCTTCTGATATAGCTGGTTGCTTCAGTTCTAGAGTGAGAAGACTTCTCCAACTTCATACTGCTCCAGGAATACAAAAATACCTGGTAACGTTGCGTCAATGTTTCAAGAATGATCAGCAGGCCATGATGCAAGAGTGCCAAATACTAATTGAATATGCCATGATGAATGCTATTGCTATGCAAAAGATTCTTAAGAAATATGATAAAGTAAGCGACTGTACTGCATTTTTCTTAAGCAGAAGTTATATGTGTACTCTTTTTGAATAGGGACATCTTTATGTAGGTTCACTGCTCTGTGACTGGAAGGAACTTTAAGTCAAAGATGCGTTCTGAACGCCTTGAGATTCTACAATCACCATGGTTGATAGAACTAGGTGCTTTGTATATGAATTTCAATGAATCGAATGGTGGGAAGTCTAATGTGATTTTCAGCCAATTTTCTTGCAATCTCAGTGATACAGGGTCTATTATGACTTTGAAGTTTCCAGATTCTGTGAAATTAGAGTATGATCTGACTTGTCCAATCTGCTTGGTAAGCACACCCTTTTTTTTTGTTAACCATGATATGGAATCCCTTTCATTGACAGGATATTAATAATTCACTTGTTCATGATTTCTAGGATACTGTCTTCAATCCATATGCTTTAAGCTGTGGGCATCTTTTCTGCAAATCTTGTGCTTGCACTGCAGCTTCTGTGATGATATTCCAAGGTATTAAGGCTGCAAGTGACGTATCAAAATGTCCAGTTTGCAGAGAGGTTAGCACCGTTACACTTTATTTCTTTCAGTTACTTTGAGAGCATATATTATGCAGTAGCATCATTTCTTAATTCTAGAGTGCATTCTGAAAAAGTTTCTGCTTTAACTTTTTTCCTCCAACTCTGCACATATGTGGCATTCCTTTTCTAACGAACTCTGGAATCTCGTAAGCTTTGGATCATCATATAAGTATGCCTTTCCTAATCTAGCTAGTACAAAATGAAAAATAACCAAGTAACAAATTTATTGAATGCAAATACCACTTGGAGTTTCTGGCTAGCCAAGTCAAGGTTCTGGTATGTCTTCATTGTGAAGCTCAATTTGATTTTGAAAATCAGCTTCTTGGAGAGCCCCCCTGTGTAAATATTGAAAGATATACTGGAGTAGAATTTCTCTTTGATATTTTCTGTCTTGCGAAGCTGCCTCTGAGAACAAACATGCATTTCAATTTGGATAAGAACCATGAAAATCTATTTGCAAGAACCTCTCAAGATAGTCTTGGTTTCACGTAATTTAAAATGTATTTTCAGAAGAACGAGCTAATTCTTTGTTTTACCACTCTACTACAATAACTTTTCCTCCTATTGATAGATATCCACTCTCTACTTCTCACCACTATTACAACCACTACCTACATGTCCTCCCCTCCCCCCGCCCCCCCACCTTTTTTTTTTCTTCTTCCTGAAATGACATTCCGTTTTGCACCAAAATAAAACAAAAATGATGTTGTTAGCCTTTATCTTTTGAATGAAACTGTATTGGTATTCGGAACTGTTAAAGAATGGCAAAAGTCCCACATTGGTGTGGTTAATGAGATGGGTGGTCTCCTTATAAGCATTTGAGCTAGCTTTTAGGGTATGAGTTAGGGCCAAAGACCTAATTTTACATGAACATCTCAAGTTTCTCTCTTTCCGAATTGTCCACCAAAGCAAGCCGTTATGGTATTCCTCCATTTCCTGCTTTGTCAGTCCCAACACTTAACCAACATCTCAAATACTGAGAGTTATTGCTAGGCGTTGTACATTTAATGTCCAGTAAGTTCCAAAAGAGTTGCCACATTTGATCTGTAATTGAACAACAAAGAAAAAGATGATAGTTGCTCATCTGTCCTAGTTTTGGTGGACAGAGCTACCTGTTGCTTGTGGGAGGTGGCAGGTATCTCGTGGAGTTAGTCGAGGTCCTAGACACCACAAATGTCTTTTGAAGTTTTACTGAAATAAGAATTAACTTATTGTTGCAGGTTGGAACTTATGCTAATGCAGTGCATATGCTGGAATTAGACTTACTTCAGAAGAAGAGGTCAGTAACACAAAGTATTAGTATATATATTTGCTATCAACAGGTAGTGTCATTCGCTTATTCTTTCACTAAATTTATACGCTAAATTTTTCAAAGGCGATTGAGTAAAACGTTAGGAAATTGCTTACGCTTTTATACTTTTCAGATTTAAGCAGTATTGGAAGGAAAGACATGCTTCCGAACGAGCTGAAATGGTGAAGCAATCAAAAATCTACTGGGATAACCAAACAAGATATGCTGTCGGTTTTTAGATACCGTCTTGGTGCAACAGCGCAATGGAGCGATCTATTTCCTCCGAGCTCCGATTTTTTTCACATTCATCAGCTGAATATCATCAACTGGTGTTTTTGTCTAATTTAGAACATTGTTTCTTGATTACAACTAGCTTCCTGATTCCTAGACTATTGGAGTTTGCCAAAGTTGCTAAAAGTCACATATTGTAACTTTGGTTTCTTTTCTTGCAAATTTTCTTAAGACTCATTTATCAGATTTCAAGGTGGCAATTTTGGCTTGAATTTCTGATATCTTAAATCAGGGCCTCTATAAAATCCATTTTGCTGTTTCTTAATGCTTTTGTGTGTTACTCTCTCCGTTTATATTTATATGTCGTTCTTACTAAAAGTAGATGATGCTTCATATTTGTCATTTTACAAAATTAATGTATAAATGACACTATTCTTCCTACTTTATCCATGAGAGTTATTAGCCTTGAAAGTATGAATAGAAAAACTAAATGATTAATTCATGTTCATTGGTTAATTTAATTAATCAAAATAAATTAATTTATGTTCATTTATTGAAAAATTGACTTCAAGAGAATATTAAAGAAGAGTATAATGGTAAACTTACATAGTTTCTTAAGGTACGTGAAATTTAAAATGGTGACATATTGTAAATAGGAACGGAGAGAGTATAAATTCTTTTAAGCACTTTTTGGTCATGATCTGGTGGCTTTTAAGTTTAACAACTATTATGCTTCAGTTCCAAACAAGTTAGGATCAGCTATATGAGTACTCATTTCTTTTTCATCATTATAAATTAAATAAAGTGAAAAGAATATTAATAATACTAATAGTAGCAATCATAGTAATAGCTATATGAGTTTAAAACCTTCCTTTCAACCTATATGGATCTTCTTCTTTTTTTTATTGTGTTTTATCTTCAACTTTCTTTCAATTTTAGGTTTGTTTTGTTTCTTTCTAACATATTCACTTATCATAATTTAGTTTAACACTTAGGAACATGTGCATTTATAGATCGATGCAAAATATATCCAAATCATCTCAAGCAAAATTATTTTTCTTCGATTTGTATTTGAAAAAACCATTTGTTATATGAAAAGACAATTCTACCATCCCTCAAATTGTATTTAATAATCTAACACTAGGTATTTCATATTTATTTATGTCTAAACTGTCCTTACTTGAGTATTATTTCGTTTGTTTCATATTGAATATTTACATTCCAAAAGAAAATTACTTAGTAAATAAATAGATTACAACATATATGTTAAGGCTTTAATTTGGTCCATGATCCTTCATCCTTGCATAACATAATTTGATTTTTTTTAAAATCGAGAAAAAAAAATATAGTTGCTCACTAAGAGCAAATTAAACTGTTTACCAAAAAATAATATAGTTAAAATTGTTTTCCAAAAATGATATATATCTTGATCTTACTCATTAAATTCGATTATCAGTAGTTAAAATGTGTTTGTGAATGAATAAATGAAAATAGTAAAGAAAGTAAAAGGAATAAAAAAAATATATGCACAAAGCAATGGAGCTTTGATGATATGTGTTTGCATTGGATCCGTAGATGTTAGGTGTTATTGATCTCATATTTGAGGACGTTAAGTTATACTTGAGAGCTAAGATTTAGTAAAATATAGTAAGTATGGCGCACAAAAGAATATTAGATATTGCTTTGGTATTGTTCAGAATTCAACCTTTTGCAAATATATCAAAATTACTATTTATAGGTAACAAAGGTAATACATCAGTCAATACAAAATCTCCACTCAAGCCCTAATGTACCACACTTCACTTAATCATCGTCTTTCATGTGGGGATACCAACATTTTTCTACGTATACAAGCTATTTTTCCAATACAACTTTATTACTTCATCCGTCCACTATACTAAGAGCCTATTTTGATAGACTTATAACTTATGACTTGTAAGACAAAAGTCATAAATTGGGATCTTTAACTTAAACTGTTGACTTATTTGTGATTTGTTGGCTTAATAAACAAGTGCTTATAAACACTTTTTAATCTCACTCAAATACTATAAAAGTGTGTGAACTCACCAAAAATAAAACAGTACAAATACTTTTATTTTTCCAATTTAGAAATTTAGAGATAATTTATCATTTAATTTTCCAATTTACCCTTATTATTATCTATAGATATTTTTCAATGTATTTACAAAGCAGTGAATTTATTATATTCAAAGGATGACGTAATAAAATTGTCACTCTCTTTTGTTGTTTCTTAAAGGGTCTGCCAAGTAAATACTCGATAAGTAAAAATGAAAGAAGAGAGAAATATTTCTTATTGGTGGCAACAAATAAAGAACTGAATTGTACACCCTTTCACATTAGTGTCACAACTTTCTTTCAAGAAAGGAATTTTCTACTTGAGGTCCTTCTCATAACATCAAGAGTAGGCCTATGTATCGGTTGGTTCGGTTTGATTTTGAAGTTTATCGATTTGAGTTATTGGTTATTGGTTTGTAAAGATGTTAAACCTTTATAGAACCATTAAGATATTGACTTATCGGTTATTGGTTTATCAGTTATGGATTGTTATCGGTTCGGTTATCGGTTAAACCATTAAAATTTGAAATAAAAATTATTGAAAATCACTTAGAAACAAGGTGACAAACAAAATGAACCATGCACATTAGTTCATAAGTTACATCTTGCTCAAAAGCAAACACTTTTATACTATAGGTTAACCAAGAGTTTGATACAACCAGAAATAAAAGCAAGAAACCAAACTATAAGTTAAGGACTTTATATACAAAATAGTATAAATATAAGGGAAAATGCATAAGTACCCTCCCAACCTATGCCCAAAATCCTTGAGACACACCTAACCTTTAATAAGGTCCTATTACCCCCCNTAAGGTCCTATTACCCCTCCGAACTTATTTTATATATAATTTTCTACCCCTTTTCGGTCTACGTGGCACTATCCTTGAAAAAATTGTCAACACGCGCTGGACCCACAAGATAGTACCACGTAGGCCAAAAAGGGGTAGAAAATTATATATAAAATAAGTTCGGAGGGGTAATAGGACCTTAGTAAAGCTTAGGTCTGTCTCTGAGATTTCGGGCATAGGTTGGGGGGGTACTTATGCATTTTTCCTAAATATAATTATTTAATTTACTATCGGGTTATCGGTTAACCCATTAAGAAAAAACCTCAAACAATTAAGAACCGATAACCTGATAAGAAAAAAAAATCAAAACCGTTAAACTAATAACTCATTATTGATAAATCAATAACTTTTTTTCGATTCAGATTATCGTTTCAATTTGGTTTTGAACAGCCCTAATCAAAAGCATAACTTTCTTAATTCCAATTTAGAAATCAAACTGACAACCCAAAACAATTCACAATTGACCTAAGAAAAGTTAATTACTCATCTCAGTCTACAAGAGGGATAGACAAACCTACCTCGAAGGCCAAAACTTCACTCGAACAACTCTATCAGAGCACTTTCTCAACCACCCGATCACAAAATCAGTCCTCAACTATCAAGAATGGATAGAGTTCATCAAAAGAAGCCCAATGATATCCATATTGATAGAATTAGAAATCAAGGGTGAAATAGTCTAAAAATTACTTCGGAAACCAAAAAGGTTCAATCAATTTTTTAGTTGAAAAACATGTTCTACTAGTCAAGAGGGGTTTCATGGTTGAAAAACTCATTAAAATCATTCAAGAAACAAGCTCCAAATCAAGGAAATACCAATTTTTCAACTTAAGGGAAAAAAACTCAAAACCCACATTGAAATCAAGATTTAAAAATGTTTTGAATGATAAAAATTGATGGAATCAACAAGAAATTGGTAAAGAAAGCTTACTTACATGAATTTGCACAAGAATGCTCCCAAGAATTGCCTCCCAAAAGCTCCCAAAGATTGAAAATTGTAGAATTGAGAAAAATGATAAGAATCTCAAATTTAGGTTTTGTCCAGGTGAAAAATTGTCACCATGATCGCGAGCCACTAATTCTCGCGATCACGTGGGCACAAAAGTTTACATCGCGATCGCGAGACCCCATGTCTGCGATCAGGCTAAGGAAACAAAGGGTTCATCGCGATGGCGAGCCGATGGGCCGCGATCGCGAAGGCCACAGAGAAGACACATCGCGATCGCGAAGGTCAAAATGACCCGCACCAGAAATTGAAAACCAACAACTCTACACAAGGAAAAATACCTCCGAAAGGACCTTCAGAAATTGTTCGGAGTTCGATAAAAATAAACTGGACATGCTACGCCACTAAATTTTGACATTTCGGACTCAGTGGAATTGTCGGATTTCCGAAAAGAGTTCAAATTGTGGAATTATCCTCCCAAATCACTCTTAAGGATTAAAACTCAACTTCCCACACAAACACCCTAAACTCAATCTAAGGCCTTAGAAACCTTACCAACCACCTTACTAGCTCAAACTCGACGTTCTAGATGCGATGGAACTGATGTAATTTTCATCCAATGCTTGAAACTCAAAATGTTGACCAAAGTCAACGCTATCATGAATTCTCAACTCAAGAGGGGTCAAATGATAAAAAATACATCCGATTATATCAGGGACCACATCAACCATTCCCGAAACACAAACTAAACATGAAAATGCAAACGAGAAGGACAAAATGATCAATTCACAATTAAAAGCAAATTCACAAGAAATGAAACATTATATTTTTAGACTATTAACTATTACACATGTATCAACATAATTAATGAGTTTTTCTAGAAAAATCAACTAAGTTCCTTCTTGAGATTTTTCTTCAATACTCCCAAGTTTTTTTCTAATGATATTGAATGCCCATTGGGAAAGACTTAAGAATACATATGTTTTTTTCAGAATTGCAACAAACCAAATCGAATTCACCAGCTTTTCAGCTTCTCTAATTTGTATCAAACTAAACATGATATCTTTCAATTGTTATTGATGTTTTCTTTTGTTTTAAGAATAATGCAGTAAATAATTTTGTCAATGTGAGCTTGCTTGTTAACGTTACCACTACCAATATTGAAGAAGCGTAAGAAACTAGTTCATTCATGATGAATCCTCACAATATAAATATAAATGACATTAGGCTCAGTTAATAATTGATGGAGACTATAATATTAACTAGGGACAAACATAAATATTCAAAACTATTTTGTGCATATATAAAAGGGAAAATGCACAAGCACCCCCCAGCCTATGCCCGAAATCCCAGAGACACACCTAACCTTTACTAAGGTCCTATTACCCCCCTGAACTTAATTTATCTATAATATTCTACCCCTTTTCAGCCTACGTGGCACTATCCTTGAAAAAATTATCAACATGTGCTGGGCCCACAAGATTGTGCCACGTAGGCCAAAAAGGGGTAGAATATTACATATAAAATAAGTTCGGGGGGGTAATAGGACCTTAGTAAAGGTTAGGTGTGTCTCTGGGATTTCGGGCATAGGCTGGGGGGTACTTATGCATTTTCCCTATATAAAATAATATTTAATTAATTCCAGAGAACCGTTGTTACTATTGCTACAAAATAGATGCAGATGGATTTAAGATTTTAAGTAACTGGTAGTTGTACTTTTATTGTCGATAAATTTAGATTCAGTTTAGTGGTATGATATTGATGGCTTTTGGACTGTTGTATTATCTCATTAACCAGAGGCGTATTCAAGATTTAAACTTTATGATTTCAACTTTGATGTTTCTAGCAGTTAATGTTTTTTTAAGTTACAAATTTTTATTTGCCATGTTGCGCTTTTTGAAAATCAATTTGATTATTTTTCAAAGTTAAATTAGACTACATTAATTTGATATTTTAAACAAAAAATTTAGATATTTAAAAACTATATGAAAAGTACTATAAATTGCAATTTCTTGCATATCAATATGATGAAAAAATACATCGTAAAATGTTAGTCAAAATTCTTATAGTGTGATTCTGAAAAAAGAAACTATGACAATTAAAAATGGACGGAGAGTGTGTTTATTGCCAAAAAAAAAAAAAAAAGGAATTTCTAATGGCTGATGAAGATTAAAAGGAATGGGTGTGATTTGGGTGGAAGAGTTAGAGGGACAGATATAGTGGGAGAAATTTAGGCTAGATATAGTGTAATTGAAATTCTCTCTCTTTCCTCTCTCGATGTGTGTGCGCGCGCACGCACACGTGTGCGTATGTGTGTGAGAGAGATATCTTCTCAAAGACCCATTAGGACAATCAAATATACTTCTGAATTATATAAAATGGATCAATTTTATATTTCGTTATGTTTATGGCTTAAAATGTTCACATTACATTTGTGGCTCTTAAAAATACACTCCAACTAGCAAATATCTCAAAATATCTTTCTTACTAATAATTGATCTAAAATAAAGGGAACTGGATCAATTTTGCCCTTGAAATTACACAAGATGTCACCCAAACGTAGTGGTCTTGATTTTTTGTCCCCCATAAGAAAGTGTTTAAAGAATGGTCTTTCTCCACTTTAAGTAGGGTAAGAGTACATTTTTTCTCCTCTACACCTCAAATATTTTTAAACAACTCTCCATGCTCAATTGTCTCTCAATTTTTTTAAACATTTTTTTTGGAAAAAGGGTTCAAAATATATCTGAACTTTGACCTAAATTTTTGTAACAATCCCAAATTTTGAGCAGGACGTATTACCCCTGCACTATTTGATAGTGTATTTTAAAGATATATAGGTGTTCACGTGGACATCATAAATATTGCATCATTATAAATAATAACTTGTCCAGCTGGGCACTTATATATCTTTAAAATACACTATTAAATAGTGCAGTGGTAATAGGTTCTGCCCAAAGTTTGAGATTGTTACAACAATTTCGATCAAAGTTCAGTTATATTTCAAACTTTTTTCCCTCTAAATATGATATCACACACATTTTCGTACATAACTCTACAAATAATATAATTTAAAAAAAAATCTAATTCAGTTATATCTTGGTATGTCATATTACTTATCGTAACTTTAAGTCATCCCATGTCTTAGTTGAAAATTGATATAATAGTTTAAAAAGAAAACAACATAATAAACATTTAATTGAAAATTAATGCATATAATTAAACTTTGTATAAAACATAAAATTGATATTATATAAATTTGTCATTTAAAAAAGTCAAATTAATTTTATAAACTTCAATATAAGTTTTTGCTAAAACCTTTACAATTAGACGCATTTGTCCCAAATTTCAAATGAATGACAAAACTGTCCTATCATATATATACATAAAAGAACCCTAGGCCCGTCTACGTGATGCCACCACAAGCTAGAATTTCCTTTTAAATTTATTTATTTCAAAAAATTGCCTTCCCCTTTCATAAAAAGATTCGACTTCTATTAAAAGTTGTGACTTTTATAAAAAGTTGCGACTCTTATGAAGAGTTACGACTTTTATGAAAAGTTGCGACTTTTATGAAAAGTTGTGACTTTTATGAAAGGTTGTGACTTTTTCAAAGAGTTGTGACCTCCGATAAGGCACAATAAGCATTTATTCACACTACCCTTTATTGTCTATAAATAGAGGGATTTCCTCTCATTTTAAAACAACGAAAATTTTAAACTTCTTCTTCTTCTTCTACACAATTAAACATTCGCGTACTTTGCTCCTGTTGAGTGGCTCACTGACACCATTGCTTTTGTATCAATACACTGGTGAATATAATCATTCTATTCTGAGAGGATCTATTCCTTTAAACCTCGGGTACTAAAGGGGAATAATTTCCTTAAGGGGACAATTTGCATTCAGTTGGCTCGATTTTTTCCTTTCTATTTCATTCTATTGTTACAGATCCTGGAATGTTTTTTACAGTCATTAATTTATGCTTATGTTATTTATTGTTGTTTTTGAGTACATGTTTTAAACTTTGTGGTTTATGTTTATGTTTTTTATCATTATGTTGAAGTAAAGACATGTTAAGCAAGAGTTCGATGTAATCATTAGACTATTGGTGTCATGTTTATTAGAATTCTTAAACTTGAAAAATAAATGACTTTGATTTTTATAGAGTTTTCAGTCGCTAAAAAATCCATGGGATGTCCAAGAAGAGAATTTTTAAGTGTTCAGAAGTTATGGTGATTCCAAACTACCTTGGAGTTTTAGTTATTTAACTTTCTATCTTATCAAGGCATTCAATGGATTAGTGAAATCCAAAAAATAAAGGAATGTAGTGGGATGGTAAGTATTGTACTCAACCTTAATCAAAAGTTTGGGGTTCAAATGTTGGATTGGAGTCAATGAATTACCCCTCAAAATAGGTGAGTCCATATTAATCAAATATTAAAAAAATAATTCATTATAAACATTAGACTAAAAGTCGCAAAACAAATGAAGTTTTAACCATATTGATAGAAACATAAACAACAAAATATGACTTTTAGTTATCAAAGTAGTGTCATCAACTGCGAATGATTTTGAATAAGAGACTTGCCAAGACATCATTTAATCCAAATTATTTGAGCGAACATGCATTATTTCATTGAACTCCAGGAGACGTGTTGTTAAACTTTAATTAACTTATCAAGTACACAACTAATTATATAAGATGTATAATATTTAGATTCTGTATGTAGAGGCCTTGAATAGGAGAAAAACTCTCGCAATTGATGAATAAAATGTTTGTAACACTTTTTGAAAATACAAATATAAACAATGAAACAATTACATATCTTTTCTGAAGACATTGGTGATGAATAACTACAATAAAATGAAGAATTAATAACAAAATGCATAAACACTTAGAATCAAATCTTTTTGGTTCTAAGATTAAAAACATATTTCATTTCATCTTTGGATAAAATATTCTTGACAATTTATTGTAGGGTTGTACCCACTCGAAAACACTTATATTATCAACATTTCATAAGTAGATTATTGACGTAGTTCACCACCACGCGAAGCACGAAAAATTTACCTAGTTTCTAATAATTCAAGAACAAAATTTGACCCTTTATTCTTGTTTTGGAGCATCCGTTAATAATAAGTATATTTTTGAATTATTTTGCTAATTGAAAGGCATATTTGAACAAAAACGTAACAACATGGGCATTTTTTTAGGCAAAAACGTAACAGAGGATTAAACACTCATTTTGAATAATTCAAGGGTCCGACTTAATTTGGTCATGTTAGACCACATAAGAAGCGTTATTCTTTTAAAAAATAAACAAAAAAATTAGTCTTCCAACAAATCCCAGTTTACATTATTTGTTCAAGAAAAAAGTCTTCCAGAAAAATTCAGAGCATTAGAGGAACTCCTCTTCTTGGACAAAATGATCAAGGAGTACTTAGAAACACATTTCGAAAAGTTTGAGATAGGAATCCATAAAGAAATGATCCAATTAATCAAGATACAAAATGAGAATCGTATGGGTACGATTTTACACTTCTCAACAAACATCATTTATTTTATTATTCTAAGCGGGCATTCAATTTTGGGTAAGGAAAAACTTGCTTTTCTTAACTCTTGGGGTCAGGAATTCCTATATAACTAAGTGACACAACAAAAACTTTGTTTATTCTTGGAGTAACTAAGTTATTTTTCGGATATCATTCATCCCCAAGTTGGAAATTCGCTATACGTTCTATCTATAAAGATTTTGGAGTTGTTGAGAATGAGCAAATTTTAACTGATCTTTGTTTGCAAACTTCCAATAATTTGCAATACATTTTTAAAAATTCAATCCTTTTTATCTCATGTATTTGCTAATATAGTTGCCTAATGTTGAATTGTATCAATCATAGTAGTACTAAAAATCCAAAAGCAAAGAAAGAAAGTATCAAACTCCATAGAGTGAAAAAAAGTAAAGAGAAAAATCCTATAAAACTTCAATACTCTAATTACAAATTATTAAAAAAAAAAGAAGGTGAAAAGAGTATGTACAAGTATGAGTATATGCTTTTGAATGTAAGCATTCTCTTTCAGGTAATAAGTTCACCCTTAAGAGCATGAGCAGCTCTTTGTATGGCCCTAGCAGTTCTCCAAATCTCATGCTGAATTGCTGCATTCTGCTCTCCACCGCCTGACGATTTAGATATTGCATTTGCTATTCCAGGAAAGAAATCTAACTCACTTTCACCGTCATTACGAGGCCCATAAACCTGCATTCCAAACTCAAAACACTTACTAAACAGATACAAGACCAGTGCCATCTTCCCAGACATTGTTTGTGGTGGCGCTGTAAATCATCTAAAATGACAATTTTATCATTTCACAAAGTTTCATTCTCATAATAGATTTTCTTAGTCAATGCCAATGGCTGTGGAGACTAGAATACATAATGTGCTCTTCTACATGTCCATTTAGGGGTGACATTTGAAGCAGATCAATTCGATGAAAATGGTCCTAAAACAAAGTCACTCAGAGGTGGCGTTCTTTAGCTATAAAATTACAACAGTCAAAACTATCATAGTTTTCACGGAGCGGAGTGAATGAGGATTTCCTATGGGATTCCACACATATCCAAGGGTGATATGAGAGGAGATCCAAATCTTGTGAGGTAATGAACACACAAGGAAAACAATGATAATTTGTGAAATCTCAAATATACCGAAAGGGAGAAAAAGCTTACCATATGCTTAAACCATGGTCTTCCCTGAAGCCCTTCTGCATCCAAAAAGCCCCTCTCAGCAAACATGAGCCGGTCGTTTAATATTCGTCGTTTCAGTGCTGTGTGCTCGTCCGTGGATTTATCTTCTTTCAGTTTCTAGGTTTACGAATACAGAGGAGCTGAGTGAATATGAATTCATGAGTGATAATTAAAGAAAATATCTTAAAATAAGAAGCAAGCAAAACATAAAATATAGTTGAAATTTTTCTATATGTCCATCCCACACAAAATAAAAGCACGAGTAGTGGGAAAAAGGTGCAATCCTTGATCCTTGTTTCCTTATTTTTACTCAAATCACCCACTGAATATTTGTTTTACGGAACACATGCCGATTGTCAGCTTATGTTATAAACTTTGCTTACAGAAATGCAGGTAACCGAAAACAAAGGCATCATGTTTTGTTTCACCTTTTTTACCTTCAGTATTTATTCTGAGGATATCTCGTTCATGTTTAATCTCTATGTTCCACAAAATACAACTGTTTATGTAGGATTAGTACAGAATACCATGATGCACAAACAGTGAATTCGACTGATCCAGGAGATAAAATATCGAGGAAGATGAATGCCAAGTTCAGGGGCTTAGAGCCTGTTTGGATTAGCTTTAGGCTTATGACTTATAGGCCAAAAGTCACAAGTTAAAATTTCTAACTTGTGGCTTTTGGCTTATTTTGTTATTTTGGCTTAAAAACAAGTGCTTATTTTTATTTTACCCAAACACCACCAAAGTGCTTAAAAGCTATTTTACCTAAAATAAGCCAATCCAAATAAGCTTAGCCCGAGAAGATCAGCTAAGAATTTGAATTAAGAAAAGAGAGAGGAGTTTATTTAATCCAACAATGAATTAAAATTCCATCTACAACTGGTATATAATCTAAAGCTAAATTGATACAATCGAGTAACTGTTTTGTTACTAACTGCACTGAAGCATACTGTAGCAACTATCTTTTTTTTGAAACTGGTAACATTTGTATTTCATTTAGTACTTAGGTAGTACTGAAAAACCATATTTACAAAAGCAGAAAGGAAGTATAATCTATCCAAAAACTGAACCAGACCTAAATGGATCCTAAACCATCTATGATTGACTCAGTTTCATTGGAGTAGACATTTGTACACCAAAAGCAGAACAACAAAACACACTTAAGCTTTACTTCCTGCAAGTTGTTGTTCCTATTCTCAAAACATCTCTCGTTTCTCTCCCTCCATATAGTCCACCAAATACTAGCAGGGATCATCCTCCATCTTTCTCTGTTTGTAGCCCCAACTCCAGCCATCTCCCAACTGAATAGAGTCTCATCAATCTTGCTAGGCATACACCAAGATATGCCTCTGAGATTAAGGAAAATCTGCCACAGCTGCTCAGTAAAGTTGCAATGTAAGAAGAGATGTCTCACTGTCTCATTAGCCTTACCACATAAGGAACATCTGTTACATAGAGAGATTCCTCTCTTGGCCACATTATCCAATGTCAAAACTGCTTTATTGGCTAGTAGCCATGTAAAGCATGCCACTTTGTGTGGCACTTTGGTCCTCCAGATTTGCTTCCAAGGCCATTTGAAGTCTTGAATGCCACCAGGACTTATCTGTTTGTATCCTTCTTTCACTTTGTAACTACCTTTATTGTGCCCTTGCCACCATAAATAATCCTCGCCTGTTTGTATACCTTGAAAATTCTCCAGAACCTTAAACAATTCAAGTATTCTGGGAATTTCCCAGTCATTCAGATTTCTTCTGAGGATCAGATCCCAGCCTTGTTGTGTCCACATTTCAGCGACAGTCTTCTGTTGGTGTTGAGCCAATGTAAAGATGTCAGGAAAACGATCTTTGAGGCTCATACCACCCAACCATTTATCAAACCAAAAACTAGTTTTTCTTCCATTTTGTACCTTGACAGTAGACTGATTACTGAGAAAAGGCCAAAATATTCTGATGGATTTCCAAAGGCTAATCCCATTGGGGGTATTTACCTCTTTGGTTACCCATTTATTTAGCTCCTCATACTTGTTGTTGATCACCCTATACCATAGTGCTTGGTCCTCCTGATGGTACCTCCATAGCCATTTCACCTTCAGAGCTTTGCTATGGTTTTTGAGATTCTTGATACCTAATCCACCTTGCATCTTACTTCTGATGATGTTCTTCCACTTGACTAAGTGAAAGCCTTTTCTTTCCTTATTTCCTTGCCACAAGAAGTTTCTTCTAATTTTGTCCAAACTCTGAACTACTGATTGGGGAATATGGAAGATAGATAGCATATATGTAGGGAGAGCATCCAGAACAGAGTTTATCAGAGTTAATCTACCTCCCAAGGAGAGGTACTGTGATCTCCATCTGGCTAGTTTCTTTTCACATTTCTCCAATATTGGGTTCCAAATGTCTATGGCTCCAGACTTTGCCCCCAAAGGCATGCCCAAGTATACTGATGGCAGAGTACCTGTCACTCCTCCCAAGGTTTGTGAGAGGTGTTCCATATCCGAAACCACATTAATTGGATACAAATGGCTTTTGTTCCAGTTTATATGTAGTCCAGATATGGCTTCAAAGTAGACTAGTATGAGTCTCAAAATCAGCAGCTGCTCCTCCTCAGCCCCACAAAAAATTAGTGTATCATCAGCATACTGTAGGTGTGTGATCTCCATACTATTCCCAGCAACCTTACTGACTTCAAATCCCTGTATTCTTCCTGTTGTCTTGGCTATCTTCAACATATTGTTAAGCCCCTCCATAGCTATGATGAACAGGAAGGGTGATAAGGGATCCCCTTGCCTGATTCCTCTGTGTGCACTGAAAAAGCCTTCAGGAGACCCATTGACGAGTACTGAAAACTTAACAGTTGAAATACAAAACTTGATCCAACTGATCCATCTGCTATCAAATCCCATTTGTCTCAGCATACTTAGAATGAAATCCCAATTCACATGGTCATATGCTTTCTCAATATCAAGTTTGCATAGTATACCAGGTTTCTTCTGGGACACTCTAGAATCAATTGCTTCATTAGCTATAAGCACTGCATCCATTATCTGTCTGCCTCTAATAAAAGCCATCTGTTGTTTGTCTACCAGCTTATCCACAACTCTCTTCAACCTTTCGGTCAAAACCTTGGACAGTAGCTTATAGAAGCTTCCAATTAAGCTGATGGGTCTGAAGTCCTTGAGTTCCTTTGCTCCTATCTTTTTAGGAATCAGTGCTATGTATGTTGCATTATAGCTCTTTTCAAACATCCCAGTTGAATGAAAATTGTGGAGAGCCCCCATAATGTCATGTTTAATGATCTCCCAACATTTTAGAAAGAATCCCATTGTGTATCCATCAGGACCAGGGGCTTTGTCTATAGCACACATTTTTAAACACTCAAGTACTTCTTGTTCCTCAAAATCTGCCTGCAATGCTTCATTTTCACCCTCTGTAATGGTAGGATGGTTGCTGATATTTACAGAGGGTCTCCAACCTTCAGGTTTTATATACATCTTTTTGTAGAAAGAAATAATTTCTTCCTTAATTCTGTCTGGCTCTGTTATAGTCTCTCCCTGTACTTCCAGTTGATCAATATGGTTGCATCTCTTGTGGGCATTAGCTGTTTGGTGGAAAAACTTTGTATTCCTATCCCCTTCCTTGAGCCACAAAGCCCTTGATCTCTGTCTCCAGGCCACTTCCTCATTCTTCAAACACCCCTCATACTCCATGAAAAGTGTGGCTTTTTTTTCTATCTCCTCCTCAGTTAAAATTCTGTTGCTCTGATGTGATTCTAACTCAGCCATCTGATTGAGAAGGTTGTTCTTTTGCAATTTCAGATTACCTTGTTCATATCTGCTCCATTCTTTCAATTTCCCTTTGAGGGCTTTGAGTTTGCATGCTAAGATGTAATCTGGCTTCCCATAGAACTCAAAATCATTCCACCAGACCTTAATTCTTTCAACAAATCCTTCTTGGTTCAGCCACCAATTTTCGAACTTAAAATAGGATTTAGATTGTTCCCAATGTCCACACAACAAGGCTATAGGAACATGATCAGAAGTCACTCTTTGCATAGTGGTTTGCTTTATGTTGGTGAAAAGATTATTCCATTCTGTGGAGACCATAATCCTGTCTATCCTGGATGCTGTGATATGGTTATCACCCTTGTACCAGGTATACCTTCCACCACTTAATTGCAGATCAATGAGGTCCATGTCTTCAATGCATTCTGAGAACTCTCTCATTGCTGAGTTTAACCTGTTGCACTCCCTTTTTTCAGAAGGAAATCTACAGACATTAAAGTAACCACAAACAGCCCATGGACCATCCATCAAGCCTCTTACATCAGCCAGTTCTTCCCATACAAACCTCCTCTCCACTCTACTATTCGGAGCATACACTCCGGTTATATGACATTCAAAAGTGCTTGTCTGAGCTTTGAATTTACAAGAGAGAGTATAGGCTCCAACTTGCATAATTTCCCCTTCCCACATTCTGGAAATCCCATAACATCAGGATTCCTCCTCTGGTTCCACTGGCCTCTAAACAAGCATATTTAATCCATCTCCCTGCCCAAATTTGTTTAACTAAGTCCTGTACATCGCCTTCTAATTTAGTTTCCTGGAGGCAGAGAATGTCTGCTTTCCAGTCCTGCAACAGGTTTTGTACCACCCTTCTCTTTCCCTGTTCATTCAGCCCCCTAACATTCCATGAGATTAATTTTATCCTCATGGAGTATTATGTGATTTCCCCTCACGTTGTCATTCTACCAAACACTCTCTTGCATTCGAAGATTCTACTCTCCCAAGCTCTTCATCCTTTTCCTTTGTACTCATATATCCAATTGCTTCCTTGATCTCACCCAATTCCTTTTCTGTTTGAGTATTGCGACCATGAATACTAGACATGCCCTCCATCAATTTCTGCAATTGCTCCTGAATCTGCAGAAATCTATCCTCCATTCCTTCTACTGGTCTTTCTTGATTCTTGCTTCGTCTCAGCATAGCCATGCCAAAGAATGATGGCTCTGATAACAATTGATGCACAAACAGTGAATTCGACTAATCCAGGAGAATCTCGAGGAAGATGAATGCCAAGTTCAGGGACTTCGTCCGAGAAGATTAGCTAAGAATTTGTATTAAGAAAAGGGAGAAGTAGAGTTTATTTCATCCAACAATGAATTACAATTTCATCTACAACTGGTATATAAGCTAAAGCTAAATTGAATCAATCGACTAACTGTTTGTAACTAACTGCACTGTGGCTTGCTGTAGCAACTAATTCCTAACAGCGCTGACAGAATTTTGCCAACTCAGCAATTCTTAACTAACTTTTGCCACCTCAGCTAATCTTGTTACTTTGCTGATTCACTTGCAACATACCATGTATAAAGGAGATAGGAATCTGGGTTAAGAGGAGAACTCCAATAACTATCTCATTAAAACTTGCAGAGCATATGGGAGCTGGTGGCATATGGAGTATGTTCTTATCAGTTATTGGAGTTGCCTGGGTCATGCCAAATAGTATTAAAGAAGCCTATGAGAGCTGGTGTTCGTGGAGGGTTGGGAAACCCATCAAAAAAACATGGCGTATGGTGCCTGCTGCTATTGGTGCATCTGGAATGAAAGGAATCGTAGATGTTTTGATGGGATTTCAATTCGTAATGGCATTGTAAAATCCAACTGTTTAGACTTCTTATATAGTTGGTTTCAACCAGGCCCCTGTAACCACTGTTGATCTTTTTTTGGACTATGTCTGCTCTTTAGTTATTTAGTAAATTCTTGTACAGGAGCAGACCCCTTCTTTTTGCTGTAATTTTTTGCCTTGCATCTTCTTGATGCCTTCTAATGCAATCTCCTTACTTCATCAAAAAAAAATTTGCAGTACTTTTGAAGATTATAATTACAATTAAAAGAGGAAAAAGTAGCAGTAAAACCTTCATGTATTTTGGGACCCCATTCCATAATTTTTTCTCCATCACTTCCTGATGCTCAGTATCTGACCACAACTACTTTAGAAGAAAGGAAGTAAAATTGTGCAACAGAGTTTAATATCTAACCTTTGCTTCATCTAGAGTTTCTTTAGCTGCAGCTGCAAGTTCTTGAGTGGCAGCAGTAATAGGATGCAACGAGATGTTTCTTCCTTCCAACAACTTACTCAGGATACGGGTATAGTCCTGTAAATTTGTAGACATTAACCCATAGACAAGGGTGAGTAGGGAGAAGTAGAGAGCTTGTGTGGTGTTCATTGAAAACAAGACCACAGCAGATAAGTCCATGACTTTAAAAGAGGATGTAGATTATGATCTTCAATAAAGCAAGCATTAATATTGTTGTGTTCATCTCCTAATCTTAAGAAATCATGCATTTTTCAGGGTCAGTCACATAGTATAAAGAAAGTTGTTTATTTTTGCTTCTTCTATAAGGAATTAATAAATGCATTCAAGTGAGTTTGCTTGAGAGCAATCACAAGGGCCAAGCATAAAAAGGATGTCATGACCAAATTAACACAATATAGCATATGTGACAGATGAATACAGAAGGTATTCAATGTATGGCGTGGATATAAATCCTTCTTCAAAGAACAATCATGATGTTAGGTATATTTATACATCTTTACGCACTACTTTATTTGCATTTCTACCTTGTTTTGATATGAATTAGTAATAAATATACCTAACTTATGTTGATTATGAGATATCAAACTAATTTGGGCTTTATTTGCGAATATAGGTGTTTTTGGACGAAAATGAACAAGAATTGGAAAAACCTAGAGAAATCTGGCTAAGTGTGGATGAAGTGCAAGTTCACCGCATTGCACTACCCAATACAATATCACTCAGTGTGATGGCCAGCACGACGTGGTGAGGAAATGGAAGGCCCTCAGAATTTTGACTTGGAGCATATTTGGATTGGCTTATTTTAGGTGATTTTATGCCAAAATAGCTTTTAAGCACTTTTATAGTGTTTGGGTAAAGATCAAAAAGTCTTTTAAGCCAAAATAACAAAAATAAGCTCTCATCCAAACAGGCTCCAAGTCTCAAGGAGAAGAAGACAGTGCTCCCCACAGATTCGCAGTGACCAATGTGGTAAATTTCACCGCGATGGCCAGTGCAGGGTGGTGAAACATGGGAGGCTCAAGAATTTTTCAAAGTCAAGAGATGGCAAAGAGTTAGTGCGGCGCATCACCCAACACGGTGAAATAATGCGATGGGCAATGGGCTGCGATGAAAGGTGGATCAAAGTCTAATTCTGGCTGATTCCAAGTTTGACTAGGAGAGTTCATCTGAATGTTTTTCCTAGTCAATAGATAGACTCCAAGGTCATTTTTGAAGGGGTTCTGACATTTTGCCAAGAGTTTTGCACTTGTGGCCACAGATCCCTTGGTTTTTACTTCTTTTCATCTTTCTTAGATGTTTATGTGCATAATCACATTCTCTCGGTTGTTGTTATGAACATGAGCGGCTAATTCCTTATTCCTGGGTTATGGTAGTTGCATGATTATTGTTGTATGAACTTATTGATGTTTTAGAAATTAATTGTATGAGCTATTTATTTAACCTTGAGTTTAATTGTTATATTGTTTTGCGACCAATAGCATACATCTTTGAATCTTAGATTGAACACGAAAGTGGGAGTCTAGGACATGCAATAAGGTTAAGTAGAACAAAATCTCAACTCCAGACATCAGGGGGTGGATTTGCATCTAGGATAGGCATATACTTAGTTCGCCTTGTTCGGTTAATATACGGGAGTTTGAATGTGTTTGTGTTAAATTCATGACCACAGACATATAGGATCCATAACGCTTGAGTCTTATCTTTTATTTTGTTAAATCCCAACGTTTCAACTCTTGATATATATAAGTGATAATTAATTTAAGGGTGTGGTTGGTATGAAGGAAAATGTTTTCTTGGTAAGTAAGTGGGTCTCTTACAATTTTTTAGTGTTTGGTAAGTAAGTAAAAAAATATTATAACAAGAGCATTTATATGTTATCTAGCAGAAAGTTATGGAGGCGGGTAGGGATGGGGAGTGGGGTTCAGGGGTGGCAGGGGGTGGGATGGTCAAGGGGTGAGGGTTGGATGAGAGGGGAGGAGACAATAAACATGGAACCTCAATTATGCAACTTGTTTTCCCTACTTCCATTAGGGAAGTCATTTTCCTCATTTTTAAGAAGCTTATTATGTTTTCAAAACTTTTTTTTTTTTGATAACCAGAAATCCGTCTGTGACCTGCCCTTTGGACCAATCACAGCCTTATAAACTCGGTGGATAATGGGCCCGCCCCTCTACCCTTCTCCACTTAAATACTGGGCTTCGCTTTGCATGGTGTGGGGCTTAAACCTGCGACCTAAGCCACAAATCCTCCATCTTTTGCCACTCGAGCTAGGCCTTGGGGGCATGTTTTCAAAACATTTTGATCAACCAATTATATGAAAATTGGAAAATATTTCCAGTAAAATGTTTTCCTCCACCTACCAAACACACAAAAATCATTTATTTTGTGCTGTAGATTAAAATCAACTTGTGGTGAAAATACTTGCGCAATTAATTAGTAGAAGTTAATCAAATAAATTGAAAAAGCAAGTCATTGTGGTTCAATATCCGACTTTTGAGTCATTGTATTACTTGGTGACCACGTGCATTTGCATTTGGGAGCAACAAATCACTCCAACATATTCATCTTAATTATAGGTCAGAGGTATTAACAATAGCTTATGCTTCCAAAAGTGAAACCCTCAAAATTTAAACTTTCTTTACCTGCAGCTCAGCAGCATATGGAAGATAGTTAAAAGGTAAAATCGGATCCTCAGCCAGGCGAAGCGCAAGAAGTCCCCACACTCCTGTCACTGTGAGCAAAGGGAGGAGAAACAAAGAAAAGCTTGTCATCTCCATAGCATGACATCAAAATCCAAAGATAAAAAATGAAACCCTAAAAACCTGTATCAATGTAGATCAAACATATGCAATTTTAGATATTAAGAAATACCTTTAAGTTATATAGATGCATCTAACATATATACAAAGCTGGTAGCTTCGAATAAGCCACAGAAACATTTAAAGCTACATAAAATAAGTAACTACCTGCCACATGCCGTTGAAAGAATGGATCCCCAAAATTTACCATCCAGTTGTAGGAATCAAATGCTGTGTGATATACTGGAAAATCTGCAAGAGAACAAAGAAATCATTTACAGAATATATGGGGCACAATGCACCTTGGATGCACTGAAATCCCACTGTTTGGATGATTTTGGGTTTGGTCTGGTTTAGCTAAGAATGGAAGCACTATACCTCTGCCATAGTACAGATCAACAGAAGGAACACCTGCATGGTGCAAAAATGGGGCAAAGTCTGAATCTACTCCACTAAGCCGTTGAATCTGCAATTGCAAAGACCATCACACTTGCACGCAGCTTAGAAGAGTACAGAAGAGAAGATAAAGAGGACAATAAATCACGGAAACAAATGGATGCAAGGGAATCCCTCATTTGTCCATGCCAGAAACCAAGGAGAAACAGAATTTTAGCAACATTTAGAATTGGTTACAGAAGGGATCTTATTATTGAAGATAGGTACCATACATTTCAGTCTCCTAGAAAATGCTATTACAGAGGATAAAGAACTCTTTCCAAATGCAAAGACTTGCAATGAGGGGCACTTGCTCAACCAAATTTGTAAGTCACTTCCCATTTCAAAAATGCTTCACACTTAGTGGTGGAAAACAGGGGGGGGGGGGGGGGGGGNCCAACCTTACAGGAAATGGTAAATACTGACACAAGAAATGATGATTTTATGAGTCAACGCATTATACTTATAGAAGTTTTATCCCATATGCAACAACTCTCAGAATATATATGAAATAATAACTTGTATGCAAAACCCATAGTCATATGTGCATAAAATACTGCATCCAAAACATCCCTTTAGATATACAGGTAATCTTGACCATTTTCTTTTATAAAATTCTAATTGATCAGGAAGTATCCTCTTAGTTCTATTTTTATGGTAAATAGATTTTCCTTTTCAACAAAATCTCAGTATTCAGTATTCCTATTTGATAGATAAGACAAGAAGAATTCTAGTGTAACGCAGTATACGCTACACCTATAATTTGCTTGATGAAAGATTGTGTAAAGAAATAACAAAAAACAGCAAATGAGAAAATTACCTTGATACCTCTATTAGCAGCTGTCCATCTTTCATAAAGAGTCATGCCCTCTGAGTCTGGATCATTAACCTTATCCAGCAAATCAAATACAATTAGCTAAAACATCAGATTAAAAGGCATCATTGTCTAGAACTTCCACTGACTGATAGCATAGCAGGCTTACCTTCTTGGTGATTTCGGTAAGCAGATTGTCCAACTGAGGAGTCGTACTGGGAAAAAACCCAGGGCCTTGAACTGCACAATCCACATTTAGATAGGCCACAGATTTAGATCCAAGGTTGACAAGATTCTGCTCAACCCATTCAGTTGATCCAATCTGAATCCATGAAGAGAGAACAAGATGAGTGCAAAACAAAAGTAAAGATCATTACAATAACTCTGGTAGCTTTGAGGAAGCAGTCTAATATGACATTAGCCCAGAATCAGGTTCCAGAATATCTGTGATAGGCTATTCTGCACTCTCTCTGTTAAATAGAGTCCAAGCCACAAAACATGCATAAAGGCCTATAAACTATAGCCACTCAAAAAACTTTCTTACTTTATGGTCAATCCTACCGTTTAATCATCCAGCCAGATTCACAGGTCGCGTCCACATAATATTCATGTTTAATAGCAGAACAAGAAGTGATTAAAGAGAATCACAAGTCTATTTTTCGAATTAGCATACATATTTCTAAAGAGGGGGTAAAACAAGTTGGACAGAATAATCTCTCAGTCAATTCTAGCTATTGCACCTGATCCTACCATCAGACAGCAGAACATGCTGGTGACTTCTGGAGATAGAACATTACCTACCATCCCAAACTCTTCTGCATCCCAACTGCAGAGAATGATTGTTCTCCGAGGATTCCAACCCAAACGCATGAGAAGAGCATATCTACGAGCAATGTCAAGCAGGGCAGCGGTTCCACTATTGGGGTCAACTGCTCCATAAGTCCATGCATCTCTATGGTTTCCAAGAAGTACAAAACGATCAGGCTCTTGTGATCCCCGTATGACAGCAAAAACATTATGAACTGTTGCCATCTTTTTCTCACCCTGGAATCAGAAATAATGCAGAAACACTTCAATAAATTTCTGAGCTAACCTGCTTCTGGTCTGGGCAAATCCGTATATATACCATTTTGTTGGGTAACTTTAGTCGTTAAATTGAAAAGAATCAATTAAAGTTAATGGTTACATAAATGCACACGCTGTAAAATTAGGTAATATATCTTGAGAGAATTGGCAGGTGAAAATTGAAAAAGATCTATTTCTTTGATGAACTGCATATCTCTTCAAAGATTGGATTAAACAACTGAGACCAGGAGATGTTCAATAAGAGAAAGTTCCTTTGACCAATATGACTTTCCTAATATGTATTTGACTCATGCATGTTAGTCTTAGGGGAGCCTAAAGAATGCCATTTAAAATGCCGATCTAATTAACCATTGTGTGACAATGGAGAAATAACTATCACGAGCAACTTTTCCTTTCTATCATCCAAAGAACATATTTAACCTTTTAAGCACTTCATAACATTCATGGAAATGTTAGTATCTTTGAAAAATCACATAATTTTGAGCTTGGCAATAAAAAAATTTTTGATAACTGTGGTGTCGGGGACAGCTGGAGGACACCTCGACAGATTCCACAGGGTACCTACTACCAGCACAAGTACCGAGTAACTCTATCCACCAAGGCACGTATAGGATATGAAACCACTTAGTGTTTTTGCCTCTGCTAGAAATTGAACCTGAGACCACCCTTTGGGGTGGCCCAGTGGTTTGGGCTTGAGACTTCCATGTTGGAGGTCTCAAGCTCGAAACCCCTTGCCAGCGAAAGCAAGGGGTTTGCCTTCTGGGTCGAGCTCGTCGCACTGGGCTTGCCTAGTGTGGGTTATGTGGTTTGCAAGCTATTGCATAGGAGCAGGGGTTTTACCCTGTGTGCACCCAAAGGGTAGCGACTGTGGGTTTCCCTTGTCATCAAAAAAAAAAAAGAAATTGAACTTGAGACCTCATGGTTCTCAACCCACTGAATCCGCCACTAAGCTACACTTGCAAACTTGGCAATAACTATTATGACCATTCATATTGATAATGAAAGTAGTAGCGGTGAGACAATAGTTAGAGGCAGTTCTAAGTTCTAACAAGTCACTCGCTCCTAGCAGAATCCAACAATAAATCATCCACTTCTTTTGGTAAGAAAACAGCTATGCCTTGGCATAAGTGAAGACTATTATGACCAAATTTGAACAAAAACATCTATTAAAACAAGAATTGGAATCCATGCTATTTAAATGAGCAAATCCAAAGGAAAAGCATGAACTCCTTGAGAAATGTTAACTTATATAAAGTGGGTCCTACTATACCTAGTTAGTACATGACATTGGAAAAGCACTAAAATGCTTCGTGAAAGATATTTTCTCCGAGAAAAAAGTTGATACATTCTAGGTTAGCTTCGGAAAAAAAGTGACACGGCTTGTTTGGAAAGAGTGTTAACAGTAAGTTGTTTCCATAAGAGAAAACATAATTACCCCCTCCAACTATGACATTATTTTCAAACATACACTTTAATTAGGTGGGTGTCCTAAATCCTAATACCCCCTTATGACCCCATGTGACGTGGAGAGTGTACTTCACTCTCCAATAGAGCGTTAGATAAACAAAAATTAAGAATTTTTTAGTTTTTTGAGCATCTGTTACATTGAAAATATTTTTTTGTTACTTTATTTATTTTAATTTATTTTTCAATTCTTTTTCCTCTTATCTTCTTCATCGAACTCTTCACCCATTTTCATTTTTTCCAGTATCTTCTTGCTTCTCTCATCTTCTTTCTCCTCCTTTATTCAACCTCTTTTTCCTTGAGCCTATAACCCGATAAATCATAGTTCTTGTTAGGATCGAGAACTTGGGTAGTGCAGAATTTAGCCAAACAATGTTATAATGACAATAGTAAAAACGATCATAAGTTGATAATAACGAAAGTAAAGCAAATAAAGAAGACACAAATTTGACGTGGTTCGATTAGTGTGACCAAGTCCACTGGCGGAGAGGAGCAATTTCACTATATCAACAAGGATACAAAATTAGAGTAAATACTCTAATTAATCCCAAATACCCCCAAGAGAATAACCTCACAAGATCACTCTAAAGAAAGGGTTCACACAAGTGTTTTCTTTTACTCTAAAGGAAACACAAAGAAAGAGAGCAATGAAATGCTTTCATGAGCTTCAAGGTGTGTTACAACTAATGGCCAATTTCCTTATTTATAGGAATGAAATGTACTTGTTGATGTCATCAGTGACATCAATAGAAAATACAAACATCAACATTTCAATGTAAACATATCAACTTTTATATGACTTGCCAAATCTTAACTTTTACGGCTGCCAAATCTCAATATTTACGACTGCCAAATCTCAATATTTATGGCTGCCAAATCTTTGACAAAAGAAAGAAAAAGTACCCTACAAAATCTAAGTCAAAATAACAAAGGCCACATTACAAATCTCTACCTTGGCCTGACCCTGGCGAATATAGTAAATCTGCTCCATCCTCTCCGCAAAAGCCCATATGGGCTAAATTATTCTTCATAAACGGCTATCAAGTCAAGCAAAGCTTGAACTTGCTGACTGGAAGAGACTTCATAATCTTCTAAACAAAGACCTTTCCTTAAACAATGGTTTCTCGGATGAAGTGATACTTGGTATCAATATGCTTCGTTCTCTCATGATACATCTTATGATCCTCTATGTTATACCCCAGAAAAGAGTCTTCTAGTTCAGGTAACATGAATAAGGAGCTTGGCATTCCTTCTAAGCCAAACTCATTGGAACATAATACAGTTGAAACTCCTGATGTTGAAGCTCCAGAAGTTGAGTTAGAAGTTGTGACTTTTACCATTGAACCAAATGGGTATGCCATAGCTACATACAGACCAAGGTGGAGATTTGTAATGTTGTGGCCTTTGTTATTTTGTCTTAGATTCTGGAAGGTCCATACCATGATCAAGAAAGTTGTTTTTCTTCCTTTTGTCAAAGATTTGGCGGCCATAAATGTTGAGATTTGGTAGTTGTAAATGTTGATATTTGACAGCCGTAAAAGTTGAGATTTTGCAGCCATAAAAGTTGATAAATTTACATTGAAATGTTGAAGTTTGTATCTTCTATTAACATCATTGATGGCATCAACAAGTACATTTTCATCCGTATCAATAGGAAAGTCGGCCATTAGTTGTAACACACCTTGAAGCATATGAAAATATTTCATTGCTCTCTTTCTTTATTTTTCCTTTAGCGTAAAGGAAAACACTTGTGTGAAAGAAAGGAGTGATCTTGTGAGGTTATTCTCTTGGGGTATTTGGGATTTGTTAGAATAGGAATATGAATAGGAATAGTAATAGGAATAGAAATAGTATATAATATCCTACTTAGAAAAGGATTGTTTGTGGTGTCTATAAATAAGGTTTCGGTGTAAAGTTACTAATTTCAAAAATAAAAATAAAAATAAGGCCTCGGTGTAATAATGTAGATACACAGTCATAAAAAAAATGTAGATACACAATTCAACAATATTCTTTTCTTATATTTCTCACATGGTATCAGAGCCTCTACGATCTTCGTAGAGAATCAAAGAGCCTCCACTGTCGGCGAAAGGCTATTACCCATATATGCCACCCGTTTTGCCAACATTATGTTAGCAAAAGTTGGGCTACCGTGTTTTTTTTTGGTGACTATTTTCTCATATCTAATTTGTGTAGCACCATGCAATCTTTTCGATGATTTGGGGTATCAAAACTCTGAAATCTAAATCTCTGAGATTTGAATATTTCTACTTCTAAAGCTGAGTGATACATTATATACTTAAGCTGCCTCATCACATCACAGTTATTTTATCGTTGCTTCATGGATATAGGCCTGGAATCAGGTATAGCTGTATACCAAGCTCATGTTGACCCTTTATAAATTAAGAGAAGTGTATGAATTGCGCACATATTATGTGACTAGTACAACTAGGATAAGAATTCAAAAACGCTAAAGCTCTCCTAAATTGGCCATCACGTTTACGAACACCATCAAGCAGCTAAAAAATATCAGAAACCTTGCATGTAGGTTTAGACAACTTAAAAGGATCCAGACTCTAGAAACTCATGTTCTGTTTTCTAAAGTCAACCTTGGATCAGCTTGACAAGCCAGCTAATGTTTGACAACAATGAGCAACCAAATGATGGTATTTGTGGAGAAACGCAAAATCATATGGATACAATTCTCATTTTGTATCTTGATTAATTGGATCATTAGTTTTAGCGATAAAAGGAAACATAGCAAACACTGATACACAATTACCGACAGTATTTTTGTTTGGCCTATTAAAAGAAGGTTATATCCTCTCTTTTTTTATGTAGCTAGTGAACCAAACATTCTATATATTCAGGACATGGTGAAAATTATTAAGTCCAGCTTGCAGCTGGTCAATGCCCCGGAATTGCATACATTATGTTACACCTTCTCAAAGAATAATTCATGAATAGCTACTTGGCAGGCATTTTTACTGCTCAACTCAACTTTCATCTTGCTTTTGAAAAATGGAAGAAGGCAAACTTGAACAGGAAGAACCCAAAAAAAGAAGTTAATAGATATGTTTACACAGGATAGCATCCATATGTTAAAATGTAATCTGCTCTCCTTGAACATAATGTCTATTTCATTATGTAAAACACCACTTATTTTGGAACGGAAGGCGTAGTGTTTGTGAGACTTTCTATTTTTTAGCATCATGAAATACTTATGATAAACCAACAGAAGCAGACTTGCTTTATTTGCTAATTGTAAAAGCCTGTTTTGAGAATACTTACCATTGCATGCCCAATTGATCAAAACCTCGATGGCTCGATCAACCATAAACGGTCATAGGTATGCATCTTTTTTTGTTTTTTGGTTGGTAAACGGTATTGTATAAAACAGCAGCAAAACTGCTGACAAGTATTTACAGAGGGAAGCCTCATTACAAGTTGTGTAATGAACTCAAAAAGTCAACCATGGCCTAAAGTTAATCATCTTTACTCCAACCAATCTACGTAAATATTCAGGTTCATCTTTCTATTACAAGACAGCCCAGATCCTCCAGCATCCCTCTTCCCCTATCAGCTATACCTCCCGATAGATAAACATAACTTTAAGGTGAGACTGAACTATTCTACTCAAACTGACCTACCACCCCACAATCAAGAATGGCGTAAGCCAATACCACCCACCCCACATTCAAGATGTTTCTTATTGTCAAATATCATTTCATTACTTCACCAAAATGATGCTTGGGCAATATTTGGAAATGCAATCTTTCTTTACCAAAAGCAGACATGAGAACAAAGAAGTAATCTTTACCATCATCTATCAAGAAATTCACCAAAATTAACAACTAACAACTTTTGGAAAACCCAAAAACTTAAATAAATAGAGAACTCCATCCATCTCATTTTACTAGAAATAGAAAAGTTGAAGACATTCTAGAAACATCCAAATAATAGTAGTCATAATCAAGGTATAGGACAAAATGAATGAAGACATTCTACACAAGAAATTGAAAGGAAAAAAAAATGAGCATGACAAAGAGGGGTGAACTAACCTGGTAGGTAAAGTTGATCATAATGGGTCCAGGCCCAAGTCTTCCACTAGTACTACATCTCAAACTCTTTCTCCATTCATAAGGCATCTCAGGTCCCTCAAGTGATTTCAATATAATCTCAGCTGACTTCATTGATATAGGCAATGAATGTATACTAGGAAACCTTTGCATCACCAAAGGGTCATCTATTCTCAACTTCTCCCCATTCTCAACCCCACCCCACCCAGGACTTAATGGGTCCCCTAAACCACTCATCACTGTCCCTCTTTCAACCCCACCTTCAAACTCACCCTCCGTAAACATCAACACCGCTTCCACCCCTCTCGCCGCCGCCTTCTCCACCATCTCATTCCTCGATAACCCACCACCCCTCCTCACAATCCCAACACATCCTTTAACCTTCACCCCATTCGCACCAAGGGCAATATAGTCCTTTTCCCTCCCATAATTCAAAAAGCACGGCTTACCGTACGCCGACCCAGATGGTGAATAAGCATGATAGGGCTTTACAACCCCACTTGAAGAAAAACCCGGCTCATCCAAAGCTAAAGAAAGCACCGACCCATTTGGAAAATGGAGAATAACTGAAGAAAACAAAGGGTATGATAGAAGAACAGTGTAATTAGTAACATGGGTTTGAAGGTTTAAGGATTGGAAATGAGACTTAACGTAAAGAGCAGTATGAAGGGAAGGGGTTGTACCAGCAAGATGAGGGTGGAGAGTGAGGTGACGGAGGTAGGTAGCGAGGGTGTAGTTAGTGGCGGAAGAGATGAAAGTGTTGAAGTAAAAAAGGGAAGTTGGTGGTGAGTTATGGTGATAGTTGAGAGTAGTAAAGAAAGCTAGAATGAAGAAAATGAAGAGGAAACTCCATGTTTTGATAGAAAAATGGAGGTTTGAGCATAGATGAAGCATTTTTATTTTGTATGAATGGAAGAGAAGGAGGAAGAAATGGTGTGTACTGTAATGGAAATAATATTCACAACTTCACATCATTTTTGTTTTGTTTGTTTTGGCGTTATGTATAATGGAAATAAGCAACTGATGAGTTGAGTGGATTTTTTTGCTCCATTTGCTTTTTGCTTTTTGCTTTTTTTGGTCGAAACGAAGAGAATATATTCTCGCACACGGGTCTATGCCCCATATGAGTCTTAAAATGGGACAACAATGCGTAGGGGCGGGGTGAAGTGGGGAACGTTGAATCTTTAATCCCTAAATTTTTTCCATATCCACTAGACTCTCTCCATTTTTTCCCTATTAAGTTTTTCTTCATTTTTTTATTTTGTTAACACATATTTAATTTCTTTATTTTCATAAAAGAAGATTTTTAAATTACTTTCCAATGCAGGATCGTCTCGATCAAGATTTTTAAATTACTTTCCAAGGATTCATCAGTAGAAGGTTATTGTTAGAGTTGGGCTCAATGTGGTTGCATAGTTATGTGGGCAGTGTTCAGATAGTGCGGGTAACTGTTGGTATGGCTCCGGATGAGAGGATTTTCTCTGATGGCTAAAAGGTGTTGGGTTTGGAGTATTCAGTTGAGAATTTGACTTATGAGCTATTCAACATCCTCTCTTGTTAGTTGGTCGCTTCTTTCTATGGTATTTTTGTGGTATTGGTTCGTCTTAAATTGGTCAGTTGCATTCAGTTGAGTTGGGTGTGGTTAAATGGAAGTTAGCATAAAAGGGAGGAGTTGGTTGGTTGCTAATTTTGAGCTTTGGAGATGAGGTGAATTTGAGAATTTTCTCTCGACCTGAGTTCTGGGTTGGCGTTGCCCAACTCGAGAGGGTATCTATATATGACAGAGTGTGTGAGCCTAATGCCCTCATCTTCTGAGCCCTTAGGCTTCTCATGTTCCTTGACTTTCGCAGATGAAAGTCCTTTTAGTATTGGATGTTATAATGACCCTCCAAGTCATTTATGTTATTTCTGATCTGTTCAATGTTTAGATCTTTCCTGTAGCGGCCCCAAGTCATTTATGACTTGCTGGGACTGATAGTTCAGTCGTTGGGTCATTAGTGTGAGTTTTTGAGTTTGGAGGCTTTAAGCTTGAAATAGTTGACTTTAGTCAACATTCGGAGATTTTGACGCCAGAACAGAATTTCGTCAATTCCATCAGCTCCGGAAGGGTCATGAGCAGTTTGAGTTTTAAGACTTTCATTTGGAGTTGGTGCGAATAGGCGTTTTAGTTTTAGAGTTTTGCTTCAAGTTTGACTTTGATAAACTTTTTTGGTAAACTCGCTTAGAATTGAATTTTAGTCAACGTGGTTAGCTCCGGAATGCAGAGTTTGGTCTTGAACAACCTTTGGTTCGGTTCCCGAAGGTATTGGGATGGGTTTCCAACTTTTGGTGTTTTGTTTGTATTTCTTAGTTAAGTATTGACTTTGGTCACTATTTTGATGAAACGACCTTGGTTGGTTGTTTCGTCGATCCATTGAGTCCAGAATGTTGTTTCCAAGTGGTTTGCACTTTTGGTTTGCGTTGTTTGGACAATGAATTCTGAGGGATTGTTCAAAGTTTTGGACACTTGGCCCATTATGTTGGTGCAATCGTTGTTGGTGCAGCTTGGGTTGGTCTCCGCATTCGCGGACCTAGTCCCCATGTTCACGGAGGCTTGTGGTGCTTTGCCTCTGCGTTCACGGAGGTGTACTGCTTGGTCTTTTAAGACCAACAACCATTTCAGCCTGACCTCATTCCCTCTTTTTGAGATTTTGGGAGATGTGGAGCTTAAAATTGTGTGATTCCAAGTGATGGAGGTTTGTGTTGATTGTGGATGTGTATTGGAATGTTTGGGGAGGCATGAAAATTGTCGGTTGGAGGTATATTCTGCCCCAAAAAAGCTACCCAAACCCTCTTTACTGGTGTTTTCTTGTGATTTTTGTGGCATGGACTGTTTTAGCCCATTTTCGAGCTCGAATCGTGCCAATTTTCGAGGCACAAGTTCCTTTAGCTATTTGGGGCCTTTTGACAGAGTCAATTCCCAGTGTGGATCCCATATGCCCATTTTGACTCGATCTTTGGGTCCATCTCCAGTTGTTGCGTTTTTGGTGTCTAAACATTCGTATGGATGTTGTGATCAATAATTTTTTAGCATGGCGGCGTTTGGAGGAATTTGAGAGGTGGACAACTTTAGTTCTGCAGTTGTAGAGCGCGCGTATTTCGCTTCGAGGTAGTCTACGGTCTACTTGTTCTTTGATTGAGCTTTCTTAGATGATGTTTAGCATTTATTGCATGTGATTTGGGATTTTAAGTAGCGGATTTAGGATTATCTCTGTTATCCTTATTTCCTTGATTCCCGCTTGAACCTTAGAATAATTAGAATTATGAAATCCTTAGTTTAGGTTGGAGATTCTTTGCTTGTGCCTTAGCTTAGTATTTTTAACCTCTTTAGAGTCATTATTTTGTACTTTGTTGGTAGTTAGTGTGACTGGTACCTTAGAAGAAGTTTTGATTTATCCTCAGGCATTATAGCTTCTTCTTAGGAGTGGTTCTCGGGTTTGGTTCTTTCCGCTAGTGTGGGTACCATAAGATTGTGTGGGTCGTGGGCTTTTGCTTCAATTACACTTGTACCTATGATGAAGTTCCTATCCCTTGGTTAGTTCTGAAACCTTCGATGTTTATGTTTGTCGTAGGTGGGGCTTAGTTGTGCTTGTACCTTTTTTTGGTTGTATCTTCGGGTGGATGAGGTATTTCTTGTGTACTCCTTTGACTTATTGATTCCTTGTAATTCCTTTCACCGCTTTCTTAGAGTTGTTTCCTTCTCTTGTTATCTCCGTTGAATTGGTTGAGGTATGTTGGGCCCGGGGCATTGTTCAAGGACCAGCTGAATCCCATGTTAGTTCTGGTGCTCTAGGAGTGAGAGAGTTGCTATTTATTCTATTTGTGATTGTGAGTGTGTTGCTAAGATGCTGGTGATGGCATGCCTTGGTTTGACATACAAGACTTGTAGTACTATCCAGTGCATGCATTGGTTCTCAGCATACTTTTGAGAAAGCATAATTTTTGCCCGATTTACTTTTTAAATTGATCTTTTATGGGGGAGGGGGTCGTACTACCTTTACTGCTTTACAAATGGACTTGAGGTTTAAAGGAATCAGGGATGCACTCACTTTTACAGATTTAGAGGCATCTGAGATGCACTCATTTTTACTTGACTGGTCGAAGAATATCCGACCCTTTATTTACTATTGAGGTTATGATGATTATCTCCAGTCACACTGACGGAGTAGAAAGTTTTGAATCGGGACCAGACATATATATATGGACACTCCCGAGTCCCCCATGGATTCTTCTAGCTGTGTGACTCTTTGAACAAGAAGAGGAGGTGCACATGAGACCTACCTTGCTGTCTGGGACTGGGTAGGTGTATATATCTTGACACTATTGGTACAACTGATTTTATTGCATAACTCATATTCATCATGCATTGCCTATCGCCAACATAATTTATTGTTGTTTGTACTTGTTGGTCTTATGGGGGCCGTACATGTTTAGTTTGTTGTTGTGTACCTTTTGAGCACATAGGGGCTCGATAAGGTTATTGTTTGACTATTTGTTTACTTGTGGCAGTATGAATGGTGATACTTTGTTTGAAGGTAGATATTGTCCTTGTTCTCTCTGTTTGATGATTTTGCGCAGGTTCAGTTTGGGATCATCTTCTTGAATGTCATGTGATATCTGTGATTGTTTCTATTACCTTAGGCTACTTGCCCCCTAGTAAGGCCTTGTCGTGAGTAGGTTGATAATCTAGTACATCTAGGTTTGTCCCTTCTTTCTTTATATGTTGTTTGTTTCTTATTATATTATTTATGTTGTTCCTTTAGTTATATATGTTATATGCTCTTTTCTTACATGTTGTTTATGTTTACTTTATCTTCGGAGCTCAGTCGACCTATGCCTGATGAGTGCCACTTGTTGGAATTCATACTACACTTTTGCATCCTACAGATCATAGTATGAGTTTTCATCGCTGATTTGGTCTCATGCGGAGTAGCTCTTGGGATTTAGAGATTTGGATAAACTTTTGGTGTCTAGATTTGCCTCACTCTCCTCCGTTTCAAACTAGGACTAGTCTTTATTTTGGTTTCAGAGACAGTCCTGTATTATTGTATTGCTTATGTACTCTCACTACTAAAAAACTGCCAAAAAATGACGGACAGAAAAGCGACGGACTGCGTCGCTCCAAAAAGCGACTCCATTTGCCACACTGTCCGTCGCTTTTTAATAAAAATAATTATTTTAAAAATTATTTTACAAAAAACGACGGACGACATCTCTTAGTCCGTCGCTTTTTTCATGAATTTTGGCGCTAAATATATATAATTAATAATTATTTATTTAATATATATAGAGATGCCGTCCATCGATTTTTAATAAAACTAATTATTTATAAATTAAAAAATAACCACGTTGTCCGTCGTTTTTAATTTATTTTATTTTATTAATTAGTTTTTTTAAAAAGCGACAAACGGCATCTCTTAGTTCGTCGCTTTTTGGTCAAAATATCTAGTCAAGCATTTTTAAAAAGCGACGGATAGTGTCTCTTAGTCCGTCCCTTTTCAGTCAAAATTTTGGTAAATATTTTTAAAAAAGCGATGAACAAAGATACGATGTCCGTCGCTTTTTTTAAATTATGTTGAACCAAAAAGCAGGTTTTCCCCCCATTTTCCCATCTCTCTTTCTCTCTCTTCTCTCTTCTCTCCCTTCTCTATAAAACCAAACTGTTGCGCCGCTGCTGCCCCACGCCATCCCACGTCGCCGTCACCCTTCTCTCCTTGAGCATTAGTCCCGTCGCTGCCTTGCCCTGTCGGCGCCGCCACCTGTCGTCCCCACTGCCTCTTTTCCTTAGCTTGTTAAGGTTAGGGTTTAATTTTATTTTTTTTCAATTCTAGTAATATTTGATTTGTTATAAATTAGTATATTGTTTTAGTTTGATGAATTGTGTTATTCAATTGTTAATTTGTATATTTGGTTATTGTTAGTTAAGTAGAGAATTAGGGATTTTTGATTTTAGGGTCTTCTTTTAAATTGGGTTTTTAAAAAAAATATGATTGTGAATTGATTGTTAGAAGATAGAACTAACAAATAATTAGAAGTTAGAAGTTATAAAGTTAGAAGTTAGATTAGTTGCATTTTCCAACTTTGAAATTCTTGAATTTAGTATGTTTGACGGTTGAAGTTAGAAAAACATTCAATTGTTTATGAAAGTTAGATTACTTTGAAGTTAGAAAAACATTCAATTGTAAATGAAAGTTAGATTACTTTGAAGTTAGAAAAATATTGGATAGTATTTGAAAGTTGAAATTAGATTATTTGAATTTTCCAATTTAGAAGTTCTTGAATTTAGTAAGTTTGAAAGTTGAAGTTAGAAAAATTAGGGATTTTTAAATATGATTTTAAATTAAGTATTAGAAGTTAGAACTAACAAATAATTAGAAGCTAGCTAGAAGTTAGAGATTAGTTGAATTTTTCAATTTGTCATTGTATTTGTGCTTATATGTATTATATTGTTGTTGAAAATTGGGTTACTTGAATTATATTCTTGAACTTAGAAATTCTTGAACTTGGAAATTCTTGAACTTAGAGATTCTAGAAATTAGATATGAACTTGAATTTTTGTAGGATTTAGAACTTTAATTAGGTTGTGAACTTTAGAAATCTTGAATTATTGTAGGATTTTAGAACTTTTGGTTGTAAACTTTAGAAATCTTGAATTATTGTGGGATTTTAAAACTTTAAGTTGTGAACTTTAGAAGTCTTGAATTATTGTAGGATTTTAAACTTTAGGTTGTGAACTTTAGAAATCTTGAATTATTTTAGAATTTTAGAACTTTAGGTTGTGAACTTTAAATCTTGAATTATTGTGGGATTTTAGAACTTTAAGTTGTGAACTTTAGAAATCTTGAATTATTGTAGGATTTTAAACTTTAGGTTGTGAACTTTAGAAATCTTGATTTATAGAATTTATGAACTAATTATTAGGTTGAACTTTAGAAATCTTGATAAAATATAGTCTTTATGAACTATTTGTAATTTTGAAATGAATTTTTTGTAATTTTAAAACGAATTTTGAAAAGCTTTATAAGTCTTTAAATCACAATTTTTGTATGTTAATTTAAATTTGTTGTTTTATATTTTGTGTAGCTTCTTTATAATGTTTTGTGTTTGATTGGGGCTGAACTGAATTGAATTGCTTTTGCAGGTGGGCAACAGAAACTGCTAGAACTGTCAAAAAAATTACAGAAAAAGCGACGGACATGGTGGTTTTGTCCGTCGCTTTTCTGAATTTTATTTTTAAAAAAATCCAGAAAAGCGACGGACAAGGTCCTTTAGTTCGTCGCTTTTTTTAATTTTAATTTTTAAAAAACCTAGAAAAGAGACGGACAGGGTCCTTTAGTTCGTCGCTTTTCTGAATTTTTCAAATTTTTATTTCCAAAAAAGCAATGGACGACGTCTCATTGTCCGTCACTTTTCAATATTCTAAAAAAAATTAAAAATTAATTAAAGCAACGGGCTACGTCTCTTTTTTAAAATTAAAAATAAAAAAAATAAAAAAAAGCGGCGGATGGCGTCGCATTCTTCAAAAAAAATATTTTTAAAAAATAAAAAGAAAAGCAACGCAGTCCCTCACTTTTTAGCGACGCAATCCGTCGCTTTTGGAAAAGCGTCGAGCCAAAATGCGATGAGATTGACTGCGTCGCTTTTTCGTCTCTTTTTGGCAGTTTTTTAGTAGTGTCTTGTTTTAATTAGTTGCTCAAATACCGACTTATATTAGGTCTTGAGTTGGTTTTTATATTAATTTGATTCTCTCGTTTTCCCTTTGCTTCTTATTATTATGGTTTACCTTCCGCAATTCTTTTCTTCCGCTCAATAGCATGTTGCTTCTAGTTCTAGGCTATGGGTTCGGCTTACCTACTAGTGGGATGCAGTAGGTGCCATCACAACCTAAATTTTTGGATCGTGACAATAAGATATATAATAATTCTTTATATTAATGATAAATAAATTAAAATAATCTTTACAAATAAATTTTAAAAACGAAAAGTAGGGTTAATATCATAAATTAAAAGAAAACCCATATTATAAAGAGAAACTTGATGTCACTAAACTTATCTCTAAGAGCTCGTTTGGTAGAAGGATAAAGGATTACTAATCTTGGGATTAATTTTAGGATGAATTTATCTCATGTTTGGTTGTAATAAAATCGTGGGATAACTTATCTAAAAATTATAATGTTATTTATATCCCAATTGAAATTGAGATAACAATTATAAAATAAATAATTCCGAAATAAACTTGTATCCAATGAAACAAGCCCTATAGTTATACATCGCTACTCATTTGTACTGCATTCATCTTCTATGTGACATGATAATCCTGCACCAAAAAAAAAAAATCGTAATACAAGGAGATAATTTTTGCTATATATAGTTTATTCTTCAAAGAGTTGTGTTCGGGCACATTGAGAGTAGAGAATTTGGTCTGGATGGTTGAAAGTATCGTTGTTATCAGCAATAAGTTGGAGAAGATTCTTCCTCCTGGGTTCTTCGATGTGATGAAACATCTTCCCATTCACCTTGTCTACGAAGTTCAAAATAGGTGGATGTATCTTTTTAAGCGGTAAGTAACTATAACATATTTATTTTTATTTCTTAAACTATTCATATTTTTTTGTGAAATTACATATCTAATGTAAAATTTTACAGGACCATTGGCAATTCTAAAAGGGATATTAAGAATAAACAGAGGGTGAAGGGATGTATAGTTGAAGTATATCTTGATAGAGAAAGAATCCACTTTTATTATTACTACTTTGATGATTAAGTGTTGTGTTTGAGAAACATATCTTATTGCCACGATAATGTTGAGAATGATCCTGTAGTACAATCATTATCAATCTTCAATCATCTAGGTAAGGGTTCAAAAAAGCGTACATTGCGCAAGCTTATCAAAATGAAAAAAAAATGTAGTACTTCATGTCTTATTGAATTGTCCAGAAATCCAATCCTTTTTAGAGTAAGAAAATTAAATATGTAAACAACATATTCAACTCTGATTTTATCAAGTAAACTAACTGTATTTTTAATGTAGTTGTACAATAATTTTGTGAGCCAAAATCGCTATGATCAAGTTTATCTATTATTTAAATGTGGTATACTAATTGGGTAAGTGTTGAAATATATACATAATAATAACAAATTATAGTACTCTCCCTTCTACTGACACTGTTTTTAATTTACTAACTATATATAGGTCTACAATTCAAAAAACTATTGCTACATCGACTTGTGATTCAATTGCCATGTATTTAGCTATTGAGCCTTAAAAGTTTATATTTACATTTCATCAAATTTTCAAGAATATTTCTTGGGGACCGATTATAATTCACACGAATGGTTTTAAATTTTTCATGGAGGAATACTCGAAGATTATGAAAACTAATAATAGTGGTGTTTGGGTAAAGATGTTGATGAAAACCAAAATGAGAATGTTGATTATTTTGGCATCCTATAGGAGATTGTAGAGTTGGAGTATTGTGGTTGCCAATTAAATGAATAGTACTTTTTTCGATGCAAGTGACTTGTTTCAAACCCAAACAAAGGTATGAGAGAGCTTAAGCAACATAATATTGTTGCCAATCTGTGTTTAAAACATAATTATTGATTCCAAAAAACTTTGCAGAAACACGAAGTAACTAAAGTTTTAATGAACCAGTAAAAACAGAAGAACAAAAATTAATTCAGAACAACTAAAATCTGTAAAACATACCAGAATTTGGAAAAAGACAGAACGGAAAAGATCAAGCCCACTGAATGCACATTGTCCCCTTAATGAAATTATTCCCCTCTAGTATCTGAGGTTTGATTTGGAATATGTCCTCCCAGGATAAAATGATCTCAATCACCAGTGTATTGATACCCAAAACTCTGGTGTCAGTGAACCACTCAACAACAGTAAAGTACACGAAGAAACTTTGTGCAGAAGAAGAAGAAGAAATTAGAAAAATTCGTAAGGAAAAAATCTGAAGAATCAATGTATTTATAGGCAAGAGGAACTGGTTCCGAAAGGTTGCAACCCTTTCAGAATCTACACGACCATTCATGAAAGTTTGCAACCTTTCAAATGGTCATGACTGTTCCTGAAAGTTGCAACCTTTCAGAACAACCACTTCCAACGACAGGAAATTTAAATAAAATGGGAAAGAATTTAAATAAAATGGGTCGCGTGTGGATCCGAGTCAGGTCGGTCAATTAACTGAATAATCGAAACGTTTCGATTAATTAATTAAATAATTGAAACATTTTGGCGTTTTGGCCATTTAATTTACTTAATTAAATAATTAACTAAATAATTAAAACAAACTTTGTCCAAAAAATAATCTCTCGATCATTTTCCAAAGCCAAAGCCGACCCGAGCGAGCGACGACGGCGTGAGGGGGGTCCCTCTTTCCAACCCTTTTAACAATTAATAGGAGTGTTTCTATATTTAAGCTCTTCTATTTTTTTTTCCACCACCGATGAGGGAGAAATGCCTTTTCACTAAAGTATAAGAGGACTTTTCAAGTTCCCAACTCTTCAAGTTCCTCTCTTTTCATCTTCCCTCCATTTCCCATTAACTCTTGCTACATACCCAACAAATATCACTGAAGTCAAACTCATTAAAGTGTATCAAACTAATGATCATTTTATTATTACATAAAATGTTAAGCAAGTATACTATGCTCATTATCTATTGCGTAGGGATAATATTGATTGGTGGGTCATATTCAAAATCAAGTTGATTGGGTGGGTGGAAGTTGAGAATGTATTGAATGTTGCATATCAAAATGAAATATCAAGTGTTCATCAAATAGTAAATATTGAGTC
This sequence comes from Solanum stenotomum, assembly GCF_019186545.1. Lineage (NCBI taxonomy): Eukaryota > Viridiplantae > Streptophyta > Magnoliopsida > Solanales > Solanaceae > Solanum > Solanum stenotomum. Next base: position 15,194,817 of record NC_064292.1, on the reverse strand, counting down.
AGAGATCAATTTGGAGCATGCTGATCACATTTTAAAAGAAGTTGGTAGAGAAGAGTTAGATATGCTAACAAATGTGGAGGAGGATGAGGAGGAAATTTCCGGAGAGGAAAAATGAATAGATGATGAGGAAACTTTCGAAGAAGATGAATAACAATTAGTATGTCGTGTTCATTATTTTTAATTATTGATATTTTTATATGATGTGAGGCCAAAATATATATTTTGAATTATTATTTACCTCACATTTAGTATTTGTATTTGTCCTTTTTGAGCATAAATTTTATGGATTGTGCTTAATAGTATATTTTATTTGTAGGATTAAATTGAAGTGAAGATGAAAACGTTTGAAGCTAAAACGAATTAAAAATGAAAAAATATAGAAGTAAATCGCAGGCATCTTAATAGATTAACATCAATATAATAATATTTTATATGTGCGCAAAGTGCAGAATGTGAATTTTGAAGAAAAAGTCACATGCTACGTGGCAACAAATGAAGACACACACAACTTGTTAAGTCGGTCACGGTGGTTCACGCGGAACCCAATTCCTTTTGGTTTTTGGATTCCTAATTTGTTTTGGACTCAATTATTTTATTCAGAGTTTTCTACATCTATAAATAGTTCATAAGAATAATTATTGGGGGAGATACAAGAGATACTTCGTAGGGAAAAGTTATTATAGTTTTTAGGGTTATTTTCTTCTTTTTCTTTTCTTAGGCATTAGTAGTTAAACTCTTTTCGGGGGATGTGGCTACGAATGATTGTTTAGTATCTAATTTTATGGATTGAAGTTGGTTATCGTATAAATTATTCTTTTGTTCTTGATTTAGTATTTTGTGGTTGACCACCATTGAACTAAACTTATTGTCCAAATTAAACTTGAGAGAGGAATGTAAGGATAGAACGTGGGACAAAAAGGAACATGATCTTCTCTAAAAATTAGGATTTGTATCTAGGATAGGGATATACCTAGAGACCTTGCTTGGTTACTAAATAAGATGAAATCTTAAGGCTCCGCAATTGGTTCAGTCTATCACCGCTTAACGATGTAGTTAGACTACCAATTGTGATAGACTATTAGAGGTCGGGAGACCATGATCATATATTCAACCTTGTAAATCAGTAATTTGATAATAAATTGAAGTCCATAGAAGAAGATTGAAACGACCCCAAAAAAATGCCTGAAAATGTGCTTCGGAAACACCTATAATTGTATTTTCCATATATCTCAAAATCTGTGCATGATTTCGGAAATTCGATTTCATATTCTTATTCATGGGGTCAAATTGAGTGGGCAATGGTTCTAACCCGAATTTTAGAGCAATCGTATAAAAATTCGAAAATCGCAAAAAAATGCAATTTGGAGGGTCAACTTTAAAGGGGCATATCTCTTAGCACACAAGGAACTGGAAGGGCCACAACCTATTAAATTAAAGCTCTTTGAGTTAGCTTTTCAACGCATTTGGTTTCACCTCATTCCGAGTTAGGATGCGGAAGTTATGACCATTTTCGTAAAACTTGTCTGTGCAGATTTGCAATTTCCAGTGAGCTATTTTTTTGAGGCGGATTGGGGACGTTTTTTATAAAAAGGGGATATGTCCCATACTTAGTCATTTTTTTTTAACTTCAAAAACACTCTCTAAGCCCTCTCAAAAATTCCACCAAGATCCTCAACTAAATTCAAACATCTCAAGCTCTAATTCCGGATTCAAGACTCAAACTCAAGCTTCAATTCTCCATTCCAATCTTCATTAAGGATTCTCCAAAGTTGAGGTATGTGGGTTTGATTGTGGAAACCTTCCTTTGCACAAGTCCAACCATTTATCCTCTATTTCTACTTCAAGTTTATGGGTCCTTATGGTTATTTATGAACTCTTGAAGTATGGAATTCCTACTACACACCCTATTATGGTCTATTTTGCATATTATCATGAAATGAAATTATTATGTGATGTTTATGGTTTTCATGCTTCCATGATCAAATTATGAAGATTGATATATATATATATATAGGTATATTGTTGGTGGGCTGATTTATATGGATTTTGGAATTGGTTGGACTTAGTACTCTTGAAATACATGATTTTATTTACATGAACAGTAGCCCACCATATGTTTGATAAAATGTCCATTTATAGAATTCTTAGGAAATGGAAGGTCCAATGTACGTCGTATGAGTCGGATAGTTATATAATTACTGAAATGATGATGAAATGGACACATGTATATGATTTTCTCTATATAAGTGTTGTGAGTCGACCAAGCCTAGCTCGGGGGGTTGTAGGCTCGGGTAACCGTATCGAGGGGTTGGTACCTTGGTTGCCTAGTACGGGGGGTAGTAGGCCCGTATAACCATATCGAGTGGTTTGTACCTTGGTCCCTAGCTCGGGGGGTGGTAGGCCCGGGTAACCACATTGAGGGGTTTGTACCTCTTTCGCCTCTCCAAGGGGGTGGTAGGCCTTGGAAATACTATATTGATGGTCACTCGCCACACATGTACTACGCCCCACTAAATATGATTTTTATGTAAGCATTATTATACATATCATCTCATTAATATGCTATCTATCGGGTATGATTATGCATTTTGCCTATGATGCCCATCTATTGTTGCATTGCATTGCATCCCATATACTTAGTACATTCAAACGTACTAATGCATACTCTATGCCTACATGATGTCACCATGTAGGAACCAGAGCATCGCTTGACCATCCTCTTCTGCGTGGCTAATACGATTTTCTATCGAGGTTATTGGTGAGTCCTCCATTCCGGGAACGTTGCTTATGATCTCTTGCTATGTATAAGACTTTTCCTTTTAGTTCTGTATTGACTATGAGGGTGAGCCCGGTAGTTTCTCTTGGCCCCCGCTAAGTACCCATGTTTAGAGGTGGTGTTGGACAAGTTGTGTATTATGCTTGAGCTTGACTCATTTATGGTATTTATGTATCATTTCTTTTTTTTCCCTTGCTCCCTTAGTCCCAATTTCCCCCTTGATTATGCTTATCGCTTATGGTCATTTTAATTGCTTCCGCGACCAAGGATGTGTAATGATACGCTATGAGGCTTGTTTGGGGTTCCTTCGGGTTCCCCATTCGCCGGTCACGTCTAGGCCCTAAGCTTGGGTCGTGACAAACTTGGTATCAGAGCACTAGGTTGATAGATCCTCGGAGTCCAACACACCGCGTTGATTAGAGTCCGATTCATGGTTGTGTTGTGCACCACAACTATGAGTAGGATGCTATGAGACGTTTTAGGAAATGTTTCCCTTCTCTATGTTCTAAGTCGTGCTGTAGAGTTGAATTACGTTCTTCCCTAATGGTTGTTCTTTGCTATGCTAGATCATGCCTAATACAAGATGAAGACGAGCCCGCGCACTCGAGGAACAACCGATCAATGGGGATCTTCGGGATGCCCTTACTTTATTTGCACAAGCTATGGCTAATCATGCCAACCACGGGGCCCAAGCCCGTCAGGCTCCTACCCTGGCATCTCGGGTGAGAGACTTCGTGCGGATGAATCCCCCGAAATTCTTTGGGTCTAAGTTAGATGAAGACCCTCAAGAGTTCATTGATGAAGTCCATAAGATATTAACTATCATGGGCATGAGGTCAGAAAATAAGGCAGAGTTGGCGGCCTACCAACTAAAAGGAGTGGCCCAAATATGGTACAACCAATGGAAGGAAGAGAAGGGGGCAAACTATGTGGTGCCTTGGGAAGAGTTCAAAATGGCTTTCTTTAATCGATTCTTTCCTCTTGAGCTTAGGGAAGCCAAATTGGTGGAGTTCATGAATTTAAAACGAGGGTCTATGAGTGTGAGGGAGTATACCCTCAAGTTTAACCAACTTTCAAGATATGCTCCACACTTGGTTGCCGACTCACGGTCTAGAATGAACAAATTCGTGATGGGTGTGCCCGACCTAGTGAGTGAAGAATGCCGGTCCGCAATGTTGATTAGTGACATGGACTTGTCCCGCTTGATGGTCTATGCCGAACAAATGGAAGAGGAGAAGTTGAGGAAGAGGAGGGGTCATGAGGCCAAGAAGGCCCGTTTTGAGGGCAAGTTCCAAAGTCGAAGGGGAGGCCGGTTTCATCAAGGCCAAGGGTCTTCTCATGCGCCCCATAGGGGGTTTGCCAATAACGTTCCAAGGTCCCAAGGTGTTGGTGGTATGGGTCCTATTGATGTATGTCCGAAGTGTGGTAAGGGCCATGGTGGCCCGTGCTTGAGAAATATCGGTGCTTGCTACAGTTGTGGGGAAATGGGGCACAAGGCAATGGATTGTCCTCAAAATCGTAACAAGGGTAAGGAGGTCCGTCCACAAGGTGCCAATGCGGTTCCTTTGGGGAGAGAGGGCTGACAAAATGGTGCCCCAAGGCACAATAGATTTTATGCTTTGCATGGGAGGCAAGGGGTCGATGAAGTCCCCGACGTCGTTACCGGTATGTTGAAAATCTTTGACTTTGATGTATATGCATTAATTGATCCGGGTGCCTCTTTTTTTTGTCACCCTCTTTGTTGCCAAAAAGTTTCATGTTGAGCCCGACTTGTTGCATGAGTCATATAAGGTGTCTACTCATATTGGTGCATATATTGTTGCTAGGAAGGTCTATAGAAATTGTCCTATTTGCATCTTGCATAAAATATTGCCTTGTGATCTTGTTGAGTTGAATAAGGTCGATTTTGATGTTGTTCTTGGGATGGATTGGTTGCATGCATACTATGCTTCCATTGATTGTAGAACCCATAGGGTCAAGTTCCAATTCCCAAGTGAACCCATTCTTGAGTGGGAAAGCCAAAATGTGGTAGTCAAGAGTAGGTTCATCTCTTGCATTAAAGCCCGTAAGTTGATCTCTAAGGGGTGTTTCTATCACCTTGTGAGGGTTAGGGATGTGGAGTCCAAAACCCTTCTTATAGAGTCGGTTCCGGTCGTAAATGAATTCCTTGATGTCTTTCCTAATGACCTTCCCGGTGTTCCTCCCGAAAGGGAAATATATTTTGGCATAGACCTCCTCCCCGATACTCAACCCATTTCTATTCCCCCTTACCGTATGGTCCCGGCGGAGTTAAAGGAGTTGAAGGAACAATTGAGGGACTTGTTGGAGAAGGGTTTTATTAGGCCTAACCAATCACCATCAAGTACACTTGTGTTGTTTGTGAAGAAGAAATGTGGGTCCCTTAGGATGTGTATTGATTACTGGTAACTCATAGGGTCACCGTCAAGAGTAAATATCCTCTTCCTAGGATTGATGACTTGTTCGACCAATTGCAAGGGACTAGCCACTTCTCTAAGATTGATCTTATCATCAAGTGAAGGTGAGGGAGTGTGACATTCCCAAGACAGCTTTTCGGACTAGGTATGGGCATTATGAATTTGTGGTCATGTCCTTTGGGTTGACCAATGCACCGACTACCTTCATGGACCTAATGAATAGGGTTTTTAAACTCTACCTTGATTCCTTTGTTATGGTCTTCATTGATGATATTTTAATCTATTCGCATAGCGAGGAAGAACATATGGGTCACTTGAGGGTTGTGTTACAAAGATTGAGAGAGAAGAAGTTGTATGCCAAGTATGAAAAGTGTGAATTTTGGTTGAGGTAGGTTTCCTTCCTAGGTCATGTGGTGTTGGGGGATGGTATTAAGGTGGACCCTAAGAAGACCGATGTGATTAGAAATTGGCCTAAGCCATTGACCCCGTCGGATATTAGGAGCTTCTTGGGCTTAGCGGGTTACTACCGAAGATTTGTGAATGAGTTTTCTTCTATTGCTTCTCCCATGACTAAGTTGACACAAAAGAAGGCTAAGTTTGAGTGGACCGACGAGTGCGAAAGGAATTTTCAAACCTTGAAAGATAAACTTGTGTCCGCTCCTATATTGTCATTACCGGATGGGCTTGAGGGATTTTTTGTGTATTGTGATACTTCTAGAGTTGGCTTGGGTTGTGTCCTAATGCAAAATGGTAAGGTGATAGCATATGCTTCTAGACAACTCAAAGTGCATGAAAAGAACTATCCTACGCATGATCTTGAATTAGCCGTTGTGGTGTTTGCTTTAAAGATTTGGCGTCATTATTTGTATGAGGTACATGTTGATGTGTTCACCGATCATAAGAGCCTCCAATATGTCTTCATCCAAAAAGATCTCAACTTGAGACAAACAAGGTGGCTAGAATTTCTTAAAGATTATGATATGAGTGTGCATTGTCATCCCGGTAAAGCTAATGTGGTGGCGGATGCTTTGAGTAGGGTGTCTATGGGTAGCCTAGCTCATGTTGATATTGGTGATAGGGAAATGGCTAGGGAGGTGCATCGGTTGGCTAGGTTGGGGGTTAGGTTGGAAGAGGTTGGTAATGGTGGTGTGGTCGTTGTTGATGGTGCTAGGTCTTCCTTGGTTGATGAGGTGATAGCAAAACAAGATCTTGACTCTTCCTTGTTAGAATTGAAGGCCTTGGTGAAAGAGGGCAAGGTGGAAGTTTTCTCCCAAGGGGGAGATGGTGCCCTTAGGTACCAAGGTAGGTTGTGTGTGCCTTGTGTTGATGGTTTGAGGGAGAAAATTCTTGAGGAGGCTCATAATTCTTCCTACTCCATTCACCCCGGTTCCACCAAAATGTATAGAGATTTGAGGGATGTGTATTGGTGGGGAGGCATGAAGAAGGACATTGCCAAATTCGTCTCCGGTTGTCATAGTTGTCAACAAGTCAAGGCCGAACATCAAAGGCCGGGTGGTCTAACCCAAGACATAGAGATTCCTACTTGGAAGTGGGAAGAAATTAATATGGATTTTGTAGTTGGTTTACCCAAGACTAGAAAAGGTTTTGATTCTATTTGGGTGGTGGTTGATAGGATGACAAAATCGGCTCATTTTCTACCGGTAAAGACAACATATGGGGCGGAAGATTATGCAAGGTTATATATTCATGACTTGGTAAGGTTGCATGGGATTCCTCTATCCATCATATCGGACCGTGGTACTCAATTTACTTCACACTTTTGGAAGTCCTTTCAAAGGGGTCTAGGTACGAGAGTTAAGCTTACTACGGCCTTTCACCCGCAAACGGATGGACAAGCCGAAAGGACTATCCAAACACTTGAGGATATGCTTAGGGCTTGTGTATTGGAACTTAAGGGTAGTTGGGATAATCATCTTCCATTGATTGAGTTTGCCTATAACAATAGCTATCATTCTAGTATCGGTATGGCTCCTTTTGAGGCTCTCTATGAGAGGCGTTGTAGATCACCGGTTGGGTGGTTTGAGGTTGGTGAGGTGGCCTTGTTAGGACCAGATCTAGTTATGGAGGCTCTTGAGAAGGTTAGGATGATTAGAGAAAGGTTGAAGATGGCCCAAAGTCGCCAAAAGTCCTATGCCGATGTGAGGAGAAGGGCTCTTGAATTCCGAGTTGGTGATTGGGTCTATTTGAAGGTGTCACCCATGAAAGGTGTGGTTCGTTTTGGTAAGAAGGGCGTTGAGCCCAAGATACGTGGGTCCTTATAAGGTGATGAGGAGAATTGGCAAGGTAGCTTATGAGTTGGAATTGCCTAGCGAAATGGATTTGGTTCATCCGGTATTTCATGTGTCTATGTTGAGGAAGTGTGTGGGTGATCCGAATGCCATTGTGTCTCTTGATGTTGTGGGTGTTGTTGAAGATAATTTGACCTATGAAGAGGTTCCGGTCCAGATTTTAGATAGACAAGTGAAGAGGTTGAGAAACAAAGATGTGGCTTCCGTTAAAGTCCTTTGGAGATATCAACAAGTTGAAAGTGCTACTTGGGAGGCCGAAGCGGACATGCAAAGGCGATATCCTTATCTTTTCCACTCCACTCAAGCCTAAGGTATTGATCTAAGCCCTTTATAAAATCTCAATTCTTAAGTTCAGCCCCCATGTCATTGCATACATTCATGTTTAAGTTGACAAGTTCATTGTGGTTTTACAACTATGTTGAGGTTTTTGAAATAAGGTGTAAGTGCATTGTTGAATCCTTATGTGGGCTGAAATTGCCATGCTTGTGTCTCTCATGTACGTTTCTTTAACATTCAGGGACGAATGTTCCCAAGGGGGAGATATTAAAACGACCCCAAAAAAATGCCCGAAAATGTGCTTCGGAAACACCTATAATTGTAATTTCCATATATCTCAAAATCTGTGCATGATTTCAGAAATTCGATTTCATATTCTTATTCATGGGGTCAAATTGAGTGGGCAATGGGTCTAACCCGAATTTTAGAGCAATCGTATAAAAATTTGAAAATCGCAAAAAAATGCAATTTGGAGGGTCAACTTTAAAGGGGCATATCTCTTAGCACACAAGGAACTGGAAGGGCCACAACCTATTAAATTAAAGCTCTTTGAGTTAGCTTTTCAACGCATTTGGTTTCACCTCATTCCGAGTTAGGATGCGGAAGTTATGACCATTTTCGTAAAACTTGTCTGTGCAGATTTGCAATTTCCAGTGAGCTATTTTTTTGAGGCGGATTGGGGACGTTTTTTATAAAAAGGGGATATGTCCCATACTTAGTCATTTTTTTTTAACTTCAAAAACACTCTCTAAGCCCTCTCAAAAATTCCACCAAGATCCTCAACTAAATTCAAACATCTCAAGCTCTAATTCCGGATTCAAGACTCAAACTCAAGCTTCAATTCTCCATTCCAATCTTCATTAAGGATTCTCCAAAGTTGAGGTATGTGGGTTTGATTGTGGAAACCTTCCTTTGCACAAGTCCAACCATTTATCCTCTATTTCTACTTCAAGTTTATGGGTCCTTATGGTTATTTATGAACTCTTGAAGTATGGAATTCCTACTACACACCCTATTATGGTCTATTTTGCATATTATCATGAAATGAAATTATTATGTGATGTTTATGGTTTTCATGCTTCCATGATCAAATTATGAAGATTGATATATATATATATATAGGTATATTGTTGGTGGGCTGATTTATATGGATTTTGGAATTGGTTGGACTTAGTACTCTTGAAATACATGATTTTATTTACATGAACAGTAGCCCACCATATGTTTGATAAAATGTCCATTTATAGAATTCTTAGGAAATGGAAGGTCCAATGTACGTCGTATGAGTCGGATAGTTATATAATTACTGAAATGATGATGAAATGGACACATGTATATGATTTTCTCTATATAAGTGTTGTGAGTCGACCAAGCCTAGCTCGGGGGGTTGTAGGCTCGGGTAACCGTATCGAGGGGTTGGTACCTTGGTTGCCTAGTACGGGGGGTAGTAGGCCCGTATAACCATATCGAGTGGTTTGTACCTTGGTCCCTAGCTCGGGGGGTGGTAGGCCCGGGTAACCACATTGAGGGGTTTGTACCTCTTTCGCCTCTCCAAGGGGGTGGTAGGCCTTGGAAATACTATATTGATGGTCACTCGCCACACATGTACTACGCCCCACTAAATATGATTTTTATGTAAGCATTATTATACATATCATCTCATTAATATGCTATCTATCGGGTATGATTATGCATTTTGCCTATGATGCCCATCTATTGTTGCATTGCATTGCATCCCATATACTTAGTACATTCAAACGTACTAATGCATACTCTATGCCTACATGATGTCACCATGTAGGAACCAGAGCATCGCTTGACCATCCTCTTCTGCGTGGCTAATACGATTTTCTATCGAGGTTATTGGTGAGTCCTCCATTCCGGGGACATTGCTTATGATCTCTTGCTATGTATAAGACTTTTCCTTTTAGTTATGTAGTGACTATGAGGGTGATCCCGATAGTTTGTCTTGGCCCCCGCTAAGTACCCATGTTTAGAGGTGGTGTTGGACAAGTTGTGTATTATGCTTGAGCTTGACTCATCTATGGTATTTATTTATCATTCCTTTTTTTATTCTCTTGCTCCCTTAGTCTCGATTTCCCCCTTGATTATGCTTATCGCTTATGGTCATTTTAATTGCTTCCGCGACCAAGGATGTGTAATGATACGCTATGAGGCTTGTTTTGGGTTCCTTCGGGTTCCCCATTCGCCGGTCACGTCTATGCCCTAGGCTTGCGTCGTGACAAAGATACTATGCATGAATTCTAAGTAGGTTGCAGCCCTGAAATTTCCCCAATCATAGTAACGTAAACTTAGTATTTAATTTTTACCTTCTCTTATTTATAAATCAAATTCTTTTGACACACTTAAATAAATAATTAGACCAATATAATGTAGTAGAAATAATTAATCGATAAGTCCTTTGGGTTTGATAATTCGGCTCTTTTAGAGCCATTATATTACTTGTATGACCACGTACACTTGCGTGTACATTTGGGAGCAACAAATTTTTGGCGCCACTGCCAGGGACATAAAAATTAATTATATTTCTAGGTTTTACTTTTTCTTTTATTTATTTATATTATTTTTATTATTATTATTATTTTATTTTTTTTACAAATATTTTTTTTCTCTCTTTGAATATTTTGGCACTCTTATTGATATGGATGATTGAATAAATGGTGGTTATGTGATGGTTATCTTTGTTAATATTGTGATGGACCTTACTTGGATATCGAGTGTCACGCCCTGAGCCTACACCCTGGGGGGGACTGACACTCGAGAACTATTGCTGGCCCCAAGCGAATCCTTGGCCTGACTTACTTACTCAGCGGAAGACTTAGACATATGAAACATAATCCAAATACAAGATAACTCAACATGTCTCAAACTGAACTCATAATGTTTTAAAAATAAACATTTAACTTAGCAAAAATGGCAACTCAAATTTGAACATAAACCAGTAACAAAATGATGACAAATGAACTAACATCTGACCGACTATCTATGAAGCCTCTAAAACAACTGAGATGGATGTCGGGAAAAACCCCAACGACATCCTAATGAACTAATGAAATAACTGAAAGAATAAAAAGGAGTCCTCCGGAATGCAATGAGGCTTACCGACTGACTCTGGAGTGCTCACTGGATCAACGAAGTGTTGGATGCCGATCGTAGATACTTGTGTCTGCATCATAAGACGATGCAGGCCAACTGGCATCAGTACATTGAATGTACGAGTACGCGATTTGGATTGCTAAACACAAGTGCAATATAAAGAAAACTATTTAAAACATGATGTCAACTCTGTGTGTATGCAAAGATTCATATAACTCTGAGATGTATGTAAAAATAAAATTAAACTGATGTATATAAAATTACAAAATACTGTTGTGGAAGTTTCTCTAATCGACAACAATCACTTAAGAGCTATAGTGATGATACATCGTTTCTTGGCCCCACGTTACCAAGGCCATCCTATGCCTTGTCGGGGGTATAGAACCTGAACCACTAAGTGGATCCACTAGTCTATGCTAAAAAACACTAAGGGTTCATTTGAAAAGTATGACCCATTTCTACCCATGATGGCTACATGGTTTATGGGGGCAATGGGTTCTTTGACCGTTCCCCCATATCAGTGCTCAATACTACTCCCAAAATATGATACTAGCTCTTTATGTTTAAAAATATACTTCTTCTGTGATTTGAGATTAGTGCTCATCTTGGAAATCGAAGTTTCCCCTCTTGCTTTATTTAGAAAGCAATTACTCTTTTCTGAAAACTAGCCCGAAGAACCTTTGGAAATACATAGTGCCCATATACTTTTGAAGAAATGAACTTCAAGCTTTAATCTTTACTCCTTACTCAACTTGAACTTTAAGTCTTAAAACAAAGTTAAAACATTTGGAAAAGACTTTTGGAAGACTCTATGAACTTCTCTTGACTTTGATATTAATTGCTCTTGACTTGACTCTTAACTGGTCCTTGAATTGAATTATGGATTTAAGGATTGTGATTTGTGATTGGAAAGATCTCATGATGTTTAGGAATGATTATAGCTAAACATGAGTAAAGTTCACGAAATCACCATCTTGGAACAAGTCCGTGACGCGAAGATGTTTCTAAATGAATGGTCGCAAAATTTAATTTTGAGACAGGGGAGTCCGTGTCCTCTCCGCGATGCAGAGAGAAAATTGTCACCCTGAAGGGACAGGTCCACGACGCGGACCTGGAACCTGTTCCTTCTTTGTTTTCCAACCCCAATTCGCCTAAACTCAACTATTGTTCTCAAATTCATTTTAGATTAAGATACCCAACATATGTACTCAAGAACCTAACTCAAAACATCTCTAAAACTCAGCGTAAAGATCTCAGAAACTCCTCAATTCAGCCCAATTTAAGAACGACATTCAAATTCAAGAATATCTATCAAGAACATCAACTTTCAAACTCTTTTAGGACGAATTTCGCTGACCTAAACATGTTTGGCGCATGGGTGAATGATTCCAACGTTATGAAAGACTCCCATACTTTGTAGGGATCACCCCTTGATGAAATCCACAAGCGATTCTTGAAGAACTTGTCGATTCTTGCTCCTTCTCCTCCTTTCTCTTCTTCTTCTCTCTTTTCTAAGACCCTAACTCAATATCGTAAATGCGTAAACTGACCAAGTTTAGTTTAGAACCTTAATTAATTCACTAAAACGAATTTAATTAATTGGATAAGGAAAAGACTGAAATACCCTTCAAAAATCCGGTTTAGACATTTCCTTATTTGAACAACCTAACTTCTAATAGGCGTATCTCACTCATACAAACTCAGATTTACAAAATCTTGGTGGCGTTGCAAAGATCGTTCCAATAAATTTCCAACCATATCTACAAGTACACCTAACTCATCCTGAGCTAGGAGTTATGTCTGTTTGAAGTTGACCAAAAACTCACCATTTTTCTAACTTAAGTACATTTCCAGATTTTCATTCTTTCCAAAAATGACTGTTTCAAATTCTTAGTTTCTTCCTAGCTATTTCAAATTGCGAGATGTTGCAATATATCCCGTTTGGGAACATTCGTCCTTGAATAAGATTGTTCTTAATAGGCTAAGGGTGTAACATGCAACATTCAGTTCAACCACCCACAAGCAAATGCAAAACAACATGCCAACTTGTAAATAAATACTAAGAAAGGATTAGTACCTTGATCTGGAATTTTTCTGGGTTCGAAGAGATGTGGATATCTCTTCTTCATACTTTTCCACCAATAGACTTCTCTCAAGTCACGGTACATCTTGGTGGAACCCGAATGAATGGAATATCTGGAGCTATGAGCTTCATCCATGATTCTCTCTTGGGTTCCATCCACCATTGGTACACACAACCTACCTTGATGTCTCAACACACCATCTCCCCCTTGTTCAAAAGCTAATACTTTTTGCTTATGAACATTTGCCTTCAATTCAAACAAGATAGGGTCTTGGTCTTGCTTGCCTTTTACTTTTGACACTAATGATGATTCAACCCCATTCATCACCACTATTCCTCCCTCCGTGGAATCAATTAATCAAACTCCTAATCGTGCAAGTCTATGCACATCTTTTTGCTAACTCTTTCTTACCTTCTTCAAATAGGCGGTACTACCCATAGACAACTTGCTTAAGGCATCAACAACAACATTAGCCTTACCTGGGTGGTAAAGAATACTCATGTCATAATCCTTGAGTAATTCTAACCACTTCCTCTGTCTGAGATTGAGCTCTTTCTGAATCGGTGAACACATCCACATGAACACTATAAAGATAATGCCGCCATATTTTCAAAGCAAATGCTATAGCAGCCAATTCTAAATCATGGGTTGGGTAGTTCTTCTCATGAACTTTCCACTGTCTGGATACATAAACTATAACCTTGCCATTCTGCATTAATACACAACTCAAACCAATTCTAGATGCATCACAATACACCACAAAGCCTTGTGTACCTTCTGGTAAGGTCAATACTGGGGCAGTAGTTAACCTCTTTTTCAATTCCTGAAAGCTTTTCTCACAAGCTTCAGACCATTGAAACTTAACTATCTTCTGAGTCAATTTGGTCAAAGGGTACGAAATAGATGATAACCCCTCTACAAACTTTCCATAATATCCAGCCAAGTCCAAGAAACTCCTAATATCAATTGGAGATGTGGGTCTAGGCCAACTCTGCACTGGCTCTATCTTCTGGGTATCAACTCTAATTCCCTCTCCAGACACAATGTGGCCTAAGAACACCACTGACTCAAGCCAAAACTCACATTTAGAAAACTTAGCATATAACTCCTTATCTTTCAAAGTCTAAAGATCTATTTTGAGATGACTAGCATGATCTTCTTCATTCGTTGAATAGATTAGTATGTCATCAATGAAGACGATAACAAACATATCTAAATAAGGTTTGAAAACTTTATTCATGAACGCTGCAGGTGCATTAGTCAAACCGAATGACATGACCAGAAACTCATAATGACCATAACGGGTCCTAAATGTTGTCTTGGGAATATCACACTCCCTTACTTTCAACTGATGGTAGCCAGATTTGAGGTCAATCTTAGAAAAACAAGAAGCACCCTGAAGTTGATCGAATAAATCATTAATCCTTGGAAGAGGATACTTGTTCTTGATGGTAACCTTGTTCAACTGACGATAATCTATACACATCCTAAGGGAACCATTTTTCTTTCTCACAAATAAAATCGGAGCGCCCCAAGGTGAGACACTTGGTAGAATAAATCCCTTATCTAAGAGATCCTTTAACTGCTCTTTAAGCTCTTTCAACTCTGCTGGTGTCATTCTATATGGCGGAATAGATATCAGACGAGTATCTGGAAGAAGGTCTATACCGAAGTCTATCTTTCTTTCAGGAGGGACTCCGGGAAGATCGCCAGGAAAGACTTCTGGTAACTCTATTACAACTAAAACTGATTGAATAAGAGGTATCACTAGAGTGATTAACTCGGACTAAATGATAGACACACCCCTTATAAACTAACTTCCTTGCCTTAAGGTATGAAATGAAACGACCCTTAGGCACTGCTGAACTACTTTTCCACTCTATAACTGGTTCACTGGAAACTGGAACTTGACTACTCGAGTTATACAATCTATTGATGCATAATAGGCGTGAGGCCAGTCCATACGTAGAATGGAATCAAACTCTACCATGTCTAACTCAACTAAATCAGCCATGGTAATCTTGTGATTGATGGAAACGGGACAATCATGATAGACTCTTTCTGCTAGAATAAACTCACTAACAGGTGTAGAAACACTGAAGGGCTCAAGAAGTTGCTCAGGAAAAACATCAAAATTAAAGACTTGGATCATACCAGTGATATCATCTGGCAAATCCTCTTGCTCTCGGCGACTAGTGATAGCATAAAGACGGTTTTCTTCTTCGCCTGCCCGTGAAGTAGCTTGTCTAGATGCAACTCTATCTGGTGGAGCAATTGAAGAAGACTGGGCTCTATTTCCCCCATTACCATTTCTGCATGTTCTTAGAATACTCTCTCATAAAATGACCGTTCTTGTCACACTTGAAAGCAACTAGTGGCGTCATCATGACACATCCCTCAGTGGCTCCTACCACACTTAGCACATGCATGAGTCTTAGTACCCCTTTGTGCATTACTACCTTGCGAATGCGCATGTCTAGCTCTGAAGTTGCGAGAATTCTAACTATTGTACTCACATTTGTTCCTTGGTACAGGTGCACTAGCAGATGATGGAGCAGGTCCTTTCTGCTTATGTTGGAAAGAAGACGGGTTTGCATTACTCTTTTGCTGCTCGGATTAATTCCCTGATGTCTTAGCCCTCTTATTCTCAAAACTCTTCTACATCCATCAGTTGGTCCTTCTAAACTTGTTGCACATAGATCATCAGCCTTGCTATGCCCATGTCACCTATTAGCATGGCTGCCTTTCTTCCCTTACTTGACAGACGAGACAACCCAAAAACGAATAACTCATCCTGCTCCTCATGTCAGCAACCATCTCTTTGCTTTTCTTAGCTCACGAGGAAAGAAATGCCTCATGAAAGCACTATCAAAATAGTCCAACTCACAATCGGTTACGTGCAAGCACGAGTTAGAAAGAAACTTTTTAGAGATAAAACTCTAACACACAAAATGAGTACGAAGGAAGTGTAGGAATTTCCTAAATTTTGCAGCGTCCTAATTATAGATGTGGCGCATTTAACACCGATAACTAGGACTCTATAGACATGACTTCATAGACTCCCTAAGACTCTTGAACTCTGTGCTCTGATACCAAGTTTGTCATGCTCCGAGCCTACACCCTGGGCGGGACTGGCACTCGAGAACTATTGCTTGCCCCAAGCGAACCCTTGGTCTGACTTACGTACTCTCTCAGCGGAAGACTTAAACATAAGAAAGAGAATCCAAATACAAGATAACTCAACATGTCTCAAACTGAACTCATAATTTTTTAAAAATAAACATTTAACTTAGCCAAAATGGCAACTCCAATCTGAACATAAGCCAATAACAAAATGATGATGAATGAACTAACATCTGACCGATTATCTATGAAGCCTCTAAAACAACTGAAATGGATGTCGGGACAAACCCTACGACATCCTAATGAACTAATGCAATAACTGAAAGAATAAAAATGAGTCTTTCAGAATGCAAGGAGGCTCACCAACTGACTCTGGAGTGCTCACTGGATCAACGAAGCGCTGGATGCCGATCGTAGTTACCTGTGTCTGCATCATAAGACGATGCAGGCAAACTGGCCTCAGTACATTGAATGTACGAGTACACGAGTTCGAATACTAAACACAACTTAAGCTTGAAAAGAATCTGAAAGGAACTGAAGAACTTACCTGGCTCAACTCAACTCAACATAACTGAACTCATTTCAATATAAAGCAGTTTAAAAACAAGTGCAATATAAAGAAAACTGTTTAAAACATGATGTCGACTCTGTGTGTATGTAAAGATTCATATGACTCTGAGATGTATGTAAAAATAGAATTAAACTGATGTATATAAAAATACAAAATACTGTTGTAGGAGTTTCTCTAAGCGGTAACCATCACTTAAGAACTATGGTGATGATACAGTGTTTCTTGGCCCCACGCCGCCAGGGCCATCCTATACCTTGCCGAAGGTATAGAACCTAAACTACTAAGTGGATCCACCAGTCTATGATAAAAAACACTAAGGTTTCATCTAAAAAGCATGAACCTTTTCTACCCATGAAGACTACATGGTTTATGGGGGCAGAAGGTTCTCTGAACGCTCCCCCATATCGGTGCTCAATACCACTCCCAAAATATGATACTAGCTCTTTATGTTTAAAAACATACTTCTTCTGTGATTTGAGATTAGTGCTCAAAAACACAACTCAAAGGGTATCTTGGAAATCAAAGTTTCCCCTCTTGCTTCATTTAGAAAGCGATTACTCTTTTCTGAAAACTAGCCCAAATGCCCTTTGGAAATCGAGGTTTCCTTTCTTGTTTACATGTGAAAACATTTTAAACTATTTGGGAATACATAGTGCCCATATACTTTTGAAGAAATGAACTTGAAGCTTTAATCTTTACTCTTTACTCAACTTGAACTTCAAGTCTTAAAACAAAGTTAAAACATTTGGAAGACTCTAAGAACTTCTCTTGACTTTGATCTTAACTGCTCTTGACTTGATTCATAACTGGTCCTTGAATTGAATTATGGATTCAAGGATTGTGATTTGTGGTTGGAAAGATCTCATGATGTTTAGGAATGATTTTAGATAGCTAAACATGAGTAAAGTTCACGAAATCACCGTCTTGGAACAAGTTCGCGACGTGTAGATGTTTCTAAATGAATGGTCGCAAAATTTAATTTTGAGGCAGAGGAGTCCGCGTCCTCTCCGCGACGCGGAGAGAAATTTTTTACCCTGAAGGAACAGGTCCACGACGCGGACCTGGAACCTATTCCTTGTTCAACTTTTTCCTTCTTCGTTTTCCAGCCCCAATTCGCCTAAACTCAACTATTGTTCTTAAATTCATTTTAGATTCAGATACCCAACATATGTACTCAAGAACCTAACTCAAAACAACTCTAAAACTCAATGTAAAGATCTCAGAAACTCCTCAATTCAGCGTAATTCAAGAACGATATTCAAATTCAAGAATACCTATCCAGAACATCAATTTTCAAACTCTTTTAAGACGAATTTCTCTGAACTAAACATTTTTGGCGCATGGGTGAATGATCCGAACGTTATGAAAGACTCACATACCTCGTAGGGATCACCCCTTGATGAAATCCACAAGTGATTCTTGAAGAACTTGACGATTCTTGCTCCTTCTCCTCCTTTCTCTTCTTCTTCTCTCGTTTCTAAAACCCTAACTCAAAAGCGTAAAAGCATAAACTGACCAAGTTCAGGTTAGACCCTTAATTAATTCACTAAAATGAATTTAATTAATTGGATAAAGAAAAGACTGAAATACCCTTCAAAAATCCGGATTGGACATTTCCTTATTTGAAAAGCCCAACTTCCAATAGGCGTATCTCATTCATACAAACTCGGATTCGTAAAATCTTGGCGGCGTTGGAAAGATCATTCCAAGAGATTTTCAACCATATTTATAAGTACACGTAACTTGTCACGCCCCGAGCTACCCCCGAGACGCGGACACGGGACCTAGGACCACAAGTGATCCCAAGCTAACCCTGCTGGCATGATCATGAGCATACTAAATATAACCTGAATAATAGAAACTGTGCGGAAGCTAAATCATAAATAAATCTGAAAGGATGGGGAATACCCATATACTATAACTGAGATATATGAAAAACTGATGAGTTTAATACAAAGAAGTTATTAACTCAATACTAAGCTGAATCTAACTATGTCTGAAATAAGCCTCTAAACTGACTAGAAATGTTGGGACATGCCCCAACTAGATCTAGCAAAACTGAAACTAAAGACTAAAATCGATAAAGATAGACATGTCACTAGTCCTCGAAGAATGAGGACTCACCACTGATGCTGCTGAATTGGAGACCCGGAACCGATCTAAGCGTGATCTGGATGCTGAGAACCTGAACCTACATCACGAGAAGATGTAGCGCACGTATGCGTCAGTACTTGAAAGGTACTGAGCATGCAGGATGGAGTAAAGCTGAAAGAACATATAACTGAACAAAGCATACTGAGCAATGAAATAATCTGAACATGATATAGATACTGAAAATACTGAATACTGAGCTAACTGATGCAATGACCAAATTTATAACATGCTGAGACTGAATACTAACTGAACTGTAAATGTGGTCAATGCAATAGAGTCTGACTGAACTGTGGGAGCTACTAATAACCGACATAAAACCACATGAGCTAAATGTGGAGTCCGATGTATACGCCCCATCGAGAGGACCCAATATACCCTGCCAGAGGTATAGAGGCATGCTGGCGTGATCACTAAACTGATGTTGCCCACAGAGGGGACTTACACCTACGTGGCTCGTAGTTCTGGGACTATATGGGTACGCTGAAACCCTAGTCCAACTCGGTATTATGCTACTCCCAATGAATTAAGTGGTTAACTGGTTATGACTGAATTTCTGTAAATACTGGATAGCTCGAAACTGAACATGCAAACTGAGAATGCAACAATTAATCTGATAATGATGCATTCATAAACTGAGGCATGTAAAACTGAATACTGAAATATCTGACCTAGCATGTGTAATTCAAGAACTAAAGAAATACATAGCTAGGGTTCTGAAATTCATGTGATAAACTGAGCAATAACATGATAATCTGATTTGGAACATTTAAATAACTAATTCATGATGATCTGCTATAATTCTAGAAACCCTAGGTCTGTTCATAATCATGGAATCAAGAATCTGACTGAATTCTAGGGACCTAATGGGCGAAAGGAACCCACTAGTGAAATCCCACATACCTGGTGACGAATTCCACGGAGAAATCTTTCGATTTTGGGGCTGGAACTGAAGGAAACTTGCTGCGTTCTTGAACTAGGGTTCTTGACCTTTTTCTCCCTTCTTGCTTCTAATTTTCTAAGTTTTGATTAATGATTTTGACTAAGGTAAGTTCTAATTATGTTTCTAGACTTAAACTGATTAAAACCTCATGATTTAGGGTTTAAACGACGTATCTTAGGGGTTAAACGAAATAGGAAAAGACCAAAAGACCCTTGAATTAACTGTTGTCGGAGTGATCGACGGTTTGGACCTACGGTCCGTCAATCAATCCACGGACCGTCGATTGGGTCCGTAGGTCGAGTCTGCCCGACAGGGCTTCACTAAAACGGGCATAACTTTTTACTCGGAGGTCGGAATTTAGAAAATTCGGTGGGGTTGGAAAGATAATTCAATTATCTATCTAACCATAGGTCATGGGACATATAATTCATTTTGTACTAAAAGTTATGACCATCTGAAGTTGACCTATCAATAATTTTTCACCTAACTGGCTGTTGACCTTCATCTACGGTCAGACCTACGGACCGTGGATCGAACGACGGTCCGTGCTGGTCAACCGTAGGTCATGTCAGAGGCTGGGTAAAGGAGGTCTTGATCCACGGACACAGACCATGGACCGTGGTCTGATCTACGGACCGTGGGTCTGTCCGTGAGTCGAGACTTAACCAATTTTCTGAGCTAGCTGGGGAGGGGTTGCAGTGGCAAACCACGGACCACCAGCACGGACCGTGGTCTGACCTACGGTCCGTGGATGGCAACCGTGGGTTGCACCTGCAACTTCTCAAAATCTGCATTTTTGGTCCGTTTTGGATACGGGGTGTTACATAACTCATCCTGATCTAGGAGTTATGTCTGTTTGAAGTTGATCAAGAACTCACCTTTTTTCTAACTTAAGTAAATTTCTAGATTTTCATTCTTTCCAAAAATGACTATTTGAAATTCTTAGCTTCTTCCTAGATATTTCAAATTGTGAGATGTTACATCGAGTGTCTTAGATGACTTATATGTGGTGGTCAAGGTTGCCATGAAAATGATTTTCCTAACTTTTATACCCCTCCTTTGAACCTCTATTATTATTATTATTATTATTATTATTATTATTATTATGTTATTTGTGATGTTGATAGGAGTGATGAAGTGGAGAATGCTAAACAAGAGGTTCACATTATGGATTTATTTGTGCAACTAGTGGAGCAAAAAAATGAATGCCAACCATTCAACCATACTTAATTCCTTAGTGTCGATATTGAGAAGGAGTGCAAAAGTGAGAATGTTGTGCAGATTGTTGCTTTGCAGTTGAGGCATATTGGACCTTATTCAAAATATTTTTCTACATTATGCTTGGATGAAAACATAAAATTTGAGTCATTTGAACTAATGAAGGAGTGCCTAGAGGAGGAACATGCATCATACATCCTAAAGTTTTCCAATCCACATAGACAAAATGACATTCCTCACATAAGGACCAAGAAATGCAAGATGCGATATCTATTACTTGGTTCCTTTATCTTTATACCACCGCCTCTTGAGTGAAACAAAAAAAATTGATGCGAAGTTAGGGGTGCAATTCACAAGTTCAAAGTGGAAAGAAAAGTGATGAACTTAATTAGGTCGTGCCGCGATGTTAAATTAGGCACTTATTGAGAGGTAACCCAATTCGTAGTGTAGCTTCTTATTTTATATTTTTTAGTGTCACTTTTCTGTGTTATTTTTTTTAGATTCGGGGAAGTTTGAGTACCCAAGAATTTGAAGCAAATGAGCATGTTCAAGTGTGGGGGTGCGTACGACTCTTGATGGAAAAAAATTGAGAGAACATGCTACTTGCTAGGCCTAGAGGCCTCTTGGAGTTCTTTCTTTCACTCTTAACTTATGTATTGAATTGTTGCACTGGGGACAGTGCCATGTTTTATGTATGGGGTGGGGTGGGGGGGGGACAAATTCTTAGTTTTTATTGTTTTATTGAGTCTTTTCTTTTTTAGGATGAATTCTCTACTTTTATTTTTGGTTCTTTTCCTGAGGATAGTCCCTTTGAACCGATTATCTTTTATTTTTTAGGAAGTAAATTTTATTTTTTATTTTTTTTAGAGAGTAGAAGAAAAGACCCTTTTGAATTTTTTTATACTTGCTATTTGAACCTAATTTTAAGTAGTACTTTCTTGTGAATGCTTAATTGCTAATGAAATTGCAGACTCTTTGTCACTTAGGCTCATGATTGTGACTCTGTATATAACTTTTTCTATTTTGTAGTTTGTTATGATCTTGTCTCTCTTAGAAGTGAAATTAATTCATCTTGATTGATATGTGTGCCATGTGATGAGAATTTGTTTATTCCATATTTGCATCGTAGTCTAGAACCTATCATGCATGTTATTGAAGCGAAATAAAAAGTGTTTCTCTGATTAGAAGATGATAATAGACTCTCTTAGGGAAGTCTTGTGAATTTTAGCCTTTTTCAAATATTATATCACTAGTTAGCCCTTTTGAGCCTGTAGTCTTTTGTTGGTAACCATATTTTTTTCTTAACTCTTTTGTTGAATCCTTAGTTTTTGCATCTTGCTTCCTTGAGCATTGTAGCATAGACTTATTATAATTGTAAATCTGAAGAAAAGGGATGGTTGAGTTTAAAATGTGATCAATGATAGCTACAAATTGATGAAAAAAGTCCTCTTGAAAGAATGTCACATGAAAAAAATATAGAAAAAGAAAAAAATTATTCTTTGAGAAAAAAATATGATTGGAAGCATTTTTGAGATGATAAGAATTACTTGTGAAATAATTAGAGATGGCTGAAAATAAAGAGAATAAAATAATGGGTGATGAAGTCTAAAAGTGCAGAGTACTTAGGGAAGTCTAAATCACTATTATATAATTTTTTATACCTGTCCCCTAGCCTACATTACAACCCGTTAAAGTCTTATTTGATTCTATTCGAGCATGGTTAGTTAGTGGAGATGTACATAATGGGCAAGCCTATGGTTCTTGGTGCATACATGTGAATTTTCTTTGTGAGTGTGAGAGTTGTTCTTTGATGCTAAGTCCTTAATATATATTCAGTATTTTGATCGAGTGTGTTGACTATTTCTTCTTGTGAGGGCTCATGATAGATAGGTGATTTTATTAGCTTTCTATGATTAGAGTAGGTGAGCAAACTTAAATTTGATGTGTTCAGATTTCATGTTAGAGGTTTCTTATTTATTTGTATATCTTGCATAATGATTGAGAAGTGTATCTGATGGTTTAAAATTTGTTACATGCCCTAATTGTTTGTATCAATCAAAGTGGTGGCATCACTAGTTTGAATTTTTTTGATGAGCTTTAATGCTTGCTCGAGGACGAGGAAAAGTTTAAGTGTGAGGTGTTGATGTGAAGTCAAAATATATATTTTTAATCATTATTTGCCTCACATTTAGTATTTGTAATTTGTCTTTTTTAAGCATGAATTTTATGATTTATGCTTAATAGTATATTTTATTTGTAGGATTAAATTGTTGTGTAGATGAAGAAGTTTGAAGCTTAAACGAATTAAAAATGAAAGAATATAGAAGGAAATCAAGCAGACAACTTAATGAATTAACTTCAATATAATAATAATATTTTGTATGTGGGCAAAGTATAGAATGTGAATTTTGAAGAAAAAGTCACATGCCATGTGGCAACCAATGAAGACACACAACACCTGTTGAGTCGGTCACAGTTGTTCACGCGGAGCCCAATGTTTGGTTTTGGGTTTCCAATTTATTTTGGACTCAATTATTTTATTCAGGGTTTTCTACATCTATAAATAGTCCATAAAAATAATTATTGGGGAGATACAAGAGATACTTTGTAGGGAAAAGTTATTATACTTTTAGGGTTTTTTTTCTTTTCTTAGGCATTAGTAGCTAAAGACCCTTGTTCTAGGGATGTGGCTATGAATGTTTGTGTAGCATTTAATTTTATGGATTGAAGTTGGTTATCACATAAATTGCTATTTTGTTCTTGATTTAGTATTTTGTGATTGACCACCATTGAAATAAATTCATTGTCCAAATTGAACTCAAGAGAGGAATAAGAGGATAGAACGTGGGATAAAAGAAGCATGATTTTCTCTAGAAATTAGGGTTGATTTGTGTCACGGCCCGAGCCTACACCCTGGACGTGGTCGGCACTCGACAACCATTATTGGTCCCCAAGAGAACCCCTGTCCTGACTCAATACTCAGCGAAATACTTACTTAACAATATATAAACTCAAAAGTAAAGCTTTACTCATTTGACTTAAGATAAATAAACTCGAAATGTATAGAAACACTCAACTTTCCAAAGAAGGCAGCTCAAGTCTTAAACATTTAACAATAGAAATGGAAAAGACTCCTCAAAATACTACTGTCTAAGAAGCCTTTAATAACTATGATAGTACAAGGCCCATGATATCTTAATAAGACTGAAAAGTAAATGGGAATCCTTAGAAGCAAGGAGGCTCACCAAGGCAAATCTGGAACTGCAAGTGGTATCAACAGAGTTCTTGTTGATTACCTTGAATACCTGTATTTGCATCATAAAAATATGTAGGCCAAATGACGTCAGTACATTAAATGTACGAGCATGTAAGAGGAACACTGAACATAACCTGTAAGCTTGAACTGATAAAAAGGAAATCATACTCACCTTACCTCAACTCAACTCAACTCAAAAGATACTCAATTCAAAAGAAAGCAACAATAAAGATGCATTTTATATATAAAAAAATAAACAGTGGAGAATAACTCAATGTATTTAAAAATACAATAATAACTTTTTACTCTTATTTGAGAGATTCTCTAACCGACAACCATCACTATGAGCTATGTGATGATACAATGTCTCGCCCACGTTGTCAAAATTGTCCTATGCCTTTCCAGAGTATAGGACATCCTCAACTAAGTGGATCCACTAAGATATGCTTAAAAGCAATAAGGAATCATCTAAAAAGTATGACCATTTACCTATGTTGGCATACATGGTTTCTGAGGAGTTTGAGTAGTCTGAACTCGTCCCCATATCGGTGCTCAATACTACTCCCAATAATATAACTCATGTTCATATGGTTAAAAACATTCCTCATCCACAAACTTGAGATTATTACTCAAAAGATTCTCTTAAAAAAGATAATGCTCAAAAACTCCTCATGAACTCATTTGGAAATCAAGATTTCCTCTCGTTTTAAATGTAAAACATTTACACTTGGGAATAATTAGTTTCCTTATATTCATTTTGAAAACATGAACTCAACTCTCCTCATCCTTATACTCAAGTACTCAAGTCTTACAACAAGTATTAAATATTGTAGAAGACTTCTCAAAATGACTCAAGAAACTTTATTAAGCTTTACTCTTAACTCTATGTTTAATTTGAATTATGAATTCAAGAGTTATGACTTGGATATGCATGATCTGTCAAGGATTAATGAAGATCTTAAGTGTGGATATCAAGTAGAGAACATAGGTACGATTCGAGGAAACACACACGAAAAAAAGGACGGAAGGGAAGGGGACCCGACGATCCTAGCGCACTGAGTGGTGCAGGGCGCCAACCCTAAAACTACTGAACAATAGTTGGGGAGCACTGATTGGCGCGCCGCGCCAGGCCCCAAACTATTGGGCAGTAGTTCTGGTACAGTGGTGGCGCGCCACCCTATGCGCCTGCCCAGAAACCCGACAAATTTTCCTCTTCGATTTTTTGTCCTAATTCACCTAGAATCAATTGATTTCTTCCAAACTTCCTTAGATTCGTAAACCCAACACAAATAAACGAAACCTACTCAAAATTCCTCAAGAACAACACTCAAACACAAGATCCTCATGTCAAGAACTCAACAAAACTTCATTGTTAAAGAATGAAGAACAAAACTTCAAGAAACTCATCAAGAAACTCAATATACGAAATCTAATGAACGAATTCAATTGGTAAACTCATGATTGGTGTGATGGTGAACAAACCCAACACTATGAAATCTTACATACCTTGAAAGAATCAAATTCTTGGCGTAATCCTCAAAGCTCACAAGAATATTGAACGCTTGAAGCTTTTCTCCCTTTTCTCCTCTTGAACTTTTGACCTAACCTTCCAAATGTTTTTAGACTTTAGCGTAAACTAACGTTAATCAACTTTGACCCCTTATTGGGTGAAAAAAATGTGTAGGTCTAGTGAGGGTAAGGAAAAGACCAAAATACCTCTCCTTAAAATAGATGAAACCCCCTAACTAGACAGGATGCACTCCAACGAGCATATCTCCTTCATTCGAACTCAAAATTTAGCAAACTCGGCGGAGTTGTAAAGAGGACTCAAATATCTTTCATTTGGTACCTTATGGGACACCTAACTCATCCTGTACGGAAAATTATGGTCATTTGAAGTTGACCAAAAACTCACAATTGAAGTGCAACTTGTACCAATTTCAATTTAGCTCTTTATAATTTGGTTCTTTCTAAATTTAGCTCTTTCCGAGACTGAGGTGGTACAATTTGTATCTAGGATAGGGATATACTTAGAGACCTTGATCGGTTACTAAACAAGATGAAAACTTAATGCTCCGCAATTGGTTCAGTCTAACTCCGTTGTACGATGTAGTTAGACTTCCAATTGTGGTAGGTGATTATAGGTCAGGAGGCCATTATTATATATTCAACCTTGAAAATCAGTAATTTGATAACCAATCGAAGTCCATAGAAGAAGATACTATGCATGTATTCTAAGTAGGCTACAACTCTTGAATTTCCTCAATCATAGCAAGGTAATCTTAGTATTTAATTCTTACATTCTTTTATTTATAAATAAAATTATTTTGGCACTCTTAAATAAATAATTAGACTAGTATAATTTAGTAAAAATAATTAATCGACAAGTCTTTTGGGTTTGATAATCCGACTTTTTTAAAGCCACTATATTACTTACACAATCATGTACACTTGTGTGTGCATTTGGGAGCATCAATATACTTTATATTAATGTACAACTATAATGTGTATAAAGTCTCCCTTTGTACATGAATTCCAGAAGAGTAATTTGTGACTATGAAATTAGCAGTTTCAAATCATTTGTTTTGAATAGTTTTCTTGGGTGTCAAAACAATTTAGCGTTTGCCTTTTTCATTAAGTTATGTTGATTGAAAGTGATCCTTATGTTATGTTTGTAATATTAGGCCTATTTATACTAGAATATCTATGTAGGGTTATCATAACTTGTAAAATTTTCATAAAGTTTTATTAATTGAAAGTGAGCCTTATAATTGTATTTATACTAGAATACTTATGTTGTTGTGAACGTGTGGATGTCACATATGGTATGTGGTTAGTATGTGTATTGGAGTGTTGAAATTGTAGAAATTGTGCACAACTTGTGCAAAATAGTGGATGGCTTGTGTCAGCCATTCACTGCCCAATTTACATTGCCTATATAAAGGCCTTGTACTTCATTTGAATGATATAACGAAAAGGAATAAATACAGTACGTTACTCTCTCTATTGTTCTTCTTTTAGTGTGTTAATCTTAGTTTGCTAAGTAATTACATGTTATCAACACGAGTCTCTGCCAGTTCAAGTAAAGACTTTAAAAGCCTCTAAGGTATAAATTTATCTTTCTTAAATAATGTCAAATCTTTCTAAACTTGAATTTCTTGCTTTAGACATATCGGGAAAAGGCTATTTATCATGGGTACTTGATGCAGAAATTCATCTTGATGCGATGGGTCTGGCAGACACCATCCAAGAAAAAAATCAATCATCATATCAAAACCGTACTAAGGCAATGATATTTCTCCGTCATCACCTTGATGAGGATTTAAAAATAGAATATCTCACTGTTAAAGATCCTCTGGTGTCGTGGAATAATTTAATAGATAATTATAACCACCTGAAGTTAGTCGTCCTTCCACAGGCACGTTATGACTGGATTCATTTGAGACTTCAAGATTTTAAATCTAACAGTGAGTATAACTCATCCATGTTTAAAATCATCTCACAATTAAAATTATGCGGAGAAAATATCACTGACCATGATATGCTGGAGAAAACATTTTCCACTTTCCCTGCCTCGAGTATGCTCTTGTAGCAGCAATACCAAGAAATGGGATTTAAAAAATATTCAGAATTAATTTCACATGTCCTTGTTACTGAACAACATAATGACTTACTAATGAAAAACCATGAAAGTCGACCTACTGGTTCTATGCCATTTCCTGAAGTAAATACGACAATTTTTCACCAATCTAAGTGTGGAAAAGGTCGTGGCCCCAGTCGTGGCTGTGGCCGTGGTCGAGGAAGAAATTTCAATCATGGTGATCGTCTTGCACTAAATAATAACCTTCACCACCAGCAGTGTAAAAAGAAGGATGAAAAACATGAAGTGGTACAAAAGAAAAATTTAGACAACAAATGTTATCGATGAGGTGGGAAAGGTCATTAGTCACGTACCTGTCGTACGCCAAGGCACCTGGTTGAACTGTATCAAGCATCTCTGAAGGAGATGAAAAGTAACGCAGAAACCAACTTTATCTATGAAGATAAAGTTGAACCTATGCATCTAGATATAGCGGATTTCTTTGAGAATCTCGAAGGAAAAATAGATCACCTGATAGGTGATGGGTCTGTAATAATGTAAATATATTTTACTTCTGTCGTTTGTATGAACTAGTATGAATATGTTTTCCTAGACTTGTAAATGAATAAAAGGTTGTTTAATGCTTTTTTTTTAGTAATAATATTATAATGTTTACTTCGTTTATATCTTTTATCTTGAAGAGTATATGGATACCTCTCAAATTTTGTTTGGATCAATGATCAATCATGAAGATATTTGTGTAATTGATAGTGGAACAACGCATGCCATATTCAAAGATGAGAAATACTTCTCCTACTTGCTTAGAAGAAAAGCAAATGTTACTACAATTTCTGGTAATTCAAACTTAATAGAAGGCTCCGGAAGAGCTACTATATTTTTGCCTAAGGGGACAAAACTTGTTATAGAAGATGCATTGTTCTATTCTAAATCCCCAAGAAACCTATTGAGTTTTAAAGATATTCGCCAAAATGGATATCATGTTGAGACAATAAATGAAATGAAATTTTGAATACCTTGGTATTACCAAGATTGTCTCAGACCAGAAATATGTGTTGGAGAAATTATCAACTTTATCTTTTGGCTTATATTATGCAAAAATAAGTACAATTAAAGCACACTCTATTGTAAACCAGAAGTTTACTGACTTAAAAACTTTTATGCTTTGGCATGACCGAATAGGTCATCCTGGATCAATAATGATGAGACGAATCATTGAAAACTCAAATGGACATCCTTTAAAGAACATGGAGATTCTTACGTGTGATGAGTTTTCATGTACTGCTTGTTGTCAAGGCAAATTGATTACTAGGCCATCACCAATGAAAGTTAACATTGAATCCCCTCTATTTTTAGAACGTATACATGGGGATATATGTGGACCTATTCTCTATCTAGTGAATTGTTTAGATATTTTATGGTCCTAATAGATGCATCTTCAAGATGGTCTCATGTGTGCCTCTTATTATCTAGCAATCTAGTGTTTGCAAAATTATTGGCACAAATGAAACGATTAAGAGCGCAATTCCCAGATTATCCCATTAAGGCAATTTGCCTTGATAATGCTGGAGAATTCACATCCCAATCTTTTGATGATTATTGCTTATCAGTAGGGATAAAATTTGAACATCCTATAGCTCATGTTCATACTCAAAATGGCCTTGCTGAGTCATTTATTAAGCGCTTACAATTGATAGCAAGACCTCAGCTTATGAAAACTAAGTTGCCCACTACTGTTTGGGGTCATGCTATCTTATATGCAGCATCCCTTGTTCGTCTCAGATCGACTCATTATAATAAATACTCATTGTCACTATTGGTATTTTGTCATGAACAAAATATTGCTTATCTACGAATATTTGGATGTGTTGTATATGTTCCAGTAGCACCACCTCAGCGCACTAAGATGGCCTCCCAAAGAAGGCTAGGCATATATGTTGGGTTTGATTCACCCTCCATAATTTGCTACCTTGAGCCATTGACGGGAGATTTATTCACTGCAAGATTTGCAAATTGTCGATTTGATGAAACAAATTTTCCATAATTAGGGGGAGAGAAAAAGGAACTTAATAATGAAATTGCATGGAAAGTTTCATCATTATCTCATTTTGATCCACGTTCCCCTATGTGTGAACAAGAGGTCCAGAAGGTCATTCATTTGCAAAACATTGTAAATCAAATGCCATACGCATTTACTGATTTAAAAAGGATAACAAAGTCACATATTCCTGCAGTAAATGTGCCTATCCGGATTGACGTCCCGAAAGGACCATCTACAAGTGTCATGGCTTCTGGATCACAAACACGCCTGAAGCGTGGTAGACCATTGGGTTCAAAGGATAAAAATCCTAGAAAAAGAAGTATGAAAAATGACAGTACAGAAGAATCCCACGAAGAGATTCAAGATTTGATTAATCCTGATATTCCTGAATAGATCAGTGAACCTGAGACTCAAGTGAATGAAGAACTTTCAATAAGTTCTACGGGTGATGGGATAAATTTAGATCGATAAAAAATCATAGTGGATAATGTTTTCGCATATGATATTGCACTTAATCGTATGCAAGACAATGAGGATCTTGAGCCAAATCTGTCGAAGAATGTCGACGAAGATTTGATTTGCCAAAATGGCAAGAGGCAATTCAATTAGAACTAGACTCACTTGCTAAACGTGAGGTTTTTGGACCAGTAGTCCAAATGCCTAGTGATGTTAAATCAGTTGGCTATAAATGGGTCTTTGTACGATAAATAAATGAGAGAAATGAAATTGTAAGATACAAGGCACACCATGTTACATAAGGATTCTTTCAACGACCCGGTATCGACTATGAAGAAACATATTCACCGGTTATGGATGCAATAACTTTTCGATATCTCATCGGTTTAGCTGTACATGAAAATCTTGAAATTCATCTAATGGATGTGGTTACAACTTATCTTTACGGTTCACTTGATAATGAAATTTATATGAAAGTTCCAGAAGGACTTAAAATTCCTGAAGCATATAGTTCAAAATCTCGAGAAATGTGTTCAATCAGATTACAAAACTCATTATACGGCTTAAAAAAACCAGGGCGAATGTGGTATAATCGCCTTAGTGAGTACTTGATAAAATAAGATTATATAAACGATGCCATATGCCCTTGTATTTTTATTAAGAAAACAACATCGGGGTTTGTTATTCTTGCTGTTTATATTGATGACATTAATCTCATTGGAACTCCAGAAGAGGTCCAAAAGGCAATTGAATATCTACAGAAAGAATTTGAGATGAAAGACCTTGGAAAGACAAAATTTTGTCTTGGTCTACAAATAGAACATTTAGTAGACGGGGTCTTCATCCATCAATCTGCCTATATTGAGAAAATCTTGAAACGATTTTACATGGACAAAGCACATCCATTAAGTATTCCAATGGTTGTCCGATCACTTGAAGTGAGTAAAGATCCATTCCGACCTCAAGAAGAGAATGAGGAACCTCTTGGTCCTGAAGTACCTTATCTTAGTGCAATTGGCGCACTTATGTATCTTGCTAATGATACGAGACCTGACATAGCATTTTCTGTTAATTTATTAGTAAGATATAGTTCTTCCCCTACACGAAGACATTGGAATGGAGTTAAACATATATTGCGATATCTAAGGGGGGCTACTGATATGGGTCTATTTTATACTAACAAAGATAGTGCAGATCTTGTTGATTATGCAGATGCAAGTTATTTATCTGACCCACATAAAGCTCGATCTCAAACAGGCTATTTGTTCACATATGGAGGTACTGCTATATCATGGTGATCTACAAAGTAGTCCATTGTCGCTACTTCTTCAAATCATGCTGAGATAATAGCCATTCATGAAGCAAGCAGAGAATGTGTATGGTTGAGATCAATGATACATTTCATCAAAGAAAGAAGTGGTTTGAAGTGTGATGTCAAGGTACCCACAGTGCTCTTTGAAGATAATGCTGCATGCATAGCTCAATTAGGAGGAGGCTTCATAAAAGGAGATAGAATGAAGCACATTTCACCAAAATTATTCTTCACACATGTTCTCCAGAAGAATGGTGATATTGATGTACAACAAATCCGTTCAAGTGATAATCCAGTAGATTTATTCACCAAATCTTTACCAACCTCAACTCTTGAGAAGATGGTACACAAAATTGGGATGCGAAGACTTAACAATATAAATCGTGGTCTTCATCTGGGGGAGTAGAATACGCGTTGTACTCTTTTTTCCTTAGTCTAGGTTTTGTCCCATTGGGTTGTCCTAGCAAGGTTTTTAATGAGGCAACAAGCAAATGTGTATTTAAAGATATATGTACTCATTTTCCTTTCCTAAAGTTTCTTTAGTTAGGCATAGACATCCAAGGGGGAGTGTTGTGAACGTGTGGATGTCACATATGTTATGTGGATAGTATCTGTATTGGAGTATTGAAATTGTGGAAATTTGTGCACAGCTTGTGCAAAATAGTGGACGGCTTGTGTCAGCCATTCACTGCCCAATTTACATTGCCTATATAAAGGCCTTGTACTTCATTTGAATGATATAACGAAAAGGAATAAATACAGTACATTATTCTCTCTATTGTTCTTCTTTTAGTGTGTTAATCTTAGTTTGCTAAGTAATTATTTTATAACATATGTAGAGTTCTTATAGCTTGTTTCATACTTATATTTTATAATTGTAAAGTTCTGTTACTTATACTCTTATAATTATAAAGATGTTGATTTTTAGATAATATTACAAAGTGTCACCTTCTGAATTATTTATTTACATACATGTGATGGGTAATTTGTGTATGTAAAAGTTACTTGTGTTGTGTGAATTGATATAAGGAATGTGTATACTATTTTAAATTATCATTACAATAGAATTATTTGATATAACTTTAAAAAAAATTTATGTACTACGTTTTTTTAATCTTAATATTTAATTGATGTAGATGGTAGATAAACACAAGGGTAAATAATTTTTTTTTTGCTAATTCAAAAAAGATAATAAACATCAATACTGCTAGAAAGTTTACTGAGGTCGTGACAACTGATGATCCCCTGCGAGTTAATATTCCACCACATGCCTCAATTTTAGCTACTCGTTCGACACATCCGTCACAAAATGCCTCTACTCATGTGGCTCCAAATTCTTGTAATTCTATATTTGCACCCATTGTGGTACCTAGTTCAAATTAGCAAACATTGTAGGGTTATTTACATCTTAGTCTTGAGTCTACCATACCATCAGCTAGTGCTAGTCAATGCAATAGTTTCAATATTACTAGCGAATTAATTGAACTTTCCGAT
Source organism: Solanum stenotomum (assembly GCF_019186545.1). Classification (NCBI taxonomy): domain Eukaryota; kingdom Viridiplantae; phylum Streptophyta; class Magnoliopsida; order Solanales; family Solanaceae; genus Solanum; species Solanum stenotomum. The sequence continues at coordinate 15,161,657 of NC_064292.1, read as the reverse complement.
CTTTGTCTTGGATCCAACGACTTGGAGCCTAATACTCGTAATACCAAAACCCAAATACACATGGTCCACAACCGTGCGATAGAGACAATACCCGAAGATTCGTCATCGAGCCTGTAGAATACAAGCATGATTCAACTATATCTACATATTTTATTTATCTATTTATGTTTTAATTGATTGATTATTTTTATTTACCTTACTTCTTCATATGTGGGATGTGATATAAATAATAGCAATAATAATAGATTACAAAAACAATAAGAGATAGCATAAAACAATTGTCAAAGAATTGTATTTATTCTACAAGTTATTCTCATATTCCTGGTTACGTCCGAATGAGGATTTTGTACGTACCATTTTAAAGTGCATTGGAATACACTATGATTGTGTGTACCTGACTTGGAGTTCGATTTCACTTAATACCCAATGGCAAATGTTCAACGAATTTAAGGTAAAAGTATTTGTCAATTAAATTCACATTATATATATTTAAATTCACTTTTCATGTTAAGATTAAATATTTAATTATTTTTATAACATAAATATTATGTATAGGCTCTCAAGCATGAGAAAGAAATTCAAGTTAACTTCAAGCATAAAGCCTCGAAGTTGCTTGCTAGCACATTTTGTGATTGTTGGAGCTATAACAAAGTTTCTAACTTTATTGTGCCAGATCGGTGGGCCAAGTTACACAAATATCAGAATAATAATTGAAAAAATTAAAAAGAGTAGTGATATTGGAAAGAAGGCTCGCGCATAAGAAAATGACGTCTCTTTGCACATTGGTTGAGCTCTTAGCCAGCTTACTAGCAGAAGAAAAGAATGACATATTTTCTTAATTCAGTAAAATATTTTTTTTGCTTTTTGATAAGTAGTTCTTCGAGATTAATGAGATCACATTCTATATAAATGTCACGCCCCGAGACTACACCCTAGGCGGGATTGACACTCGAGAACCATTGATGGCCCCAAGCGAACCCTTGGCCTGACTTAACTTATAGCGGAAGACTTAAATACGAGAAAACAGTCTCAAAGGATAACTCATGCAATAACTTAAAGAAATAATAGACTAGCCAAAATGGCAACTCAAGTCTCATAGCAAAAGATCTGAAATACAAGACTAAAGAACTGATATCTAATTGTCTATGAAGCCTCTAAATACTAAGAGGGATGTAGGGACAAGACCCCGATCATCCTAAGAACTGAAATACTAGAAAACAATGTAAAAGGAGTCCTCCGAAAAGCAAGGAGGTTCACCAACTAACTTTGAGTATTCAACTGGATCAACGGGGCACTGGATGTTGATCTTGGTTACCTGTATCTGCATCATCAAAAGATGCAAGCCAAATGTCATCAGTACATTGAATGTACAAGCATGCAATGGAAAACTAAACATTACATAATCTTGAAAGGAATCTGAAAAGAACATTTACCTTAGCTTTAGTCAACTCATGAATACTCAACTCAAATGCGAAGTAAAACAACAATAAAAGTGCAATTTATACAAGCATTTAAAACAGTAGATGACAACTCAATGTATTTAAGAAATACAATAACAACTCAGTTTACATATAAAGTAATATAATACTGTGGGAGTTTCTCTAATCGATAACCATCACTATGAGCTAAAGTGATGATACATTATCTCGCCCATGCTGCCAGAACTGTCTTATACCTTGCTGTAATATAGAACGCCTCAACTAAGTGGATCCACTATTCTATGTTAAAAAGCGTTAAGGTGTCATCTAAAAAGTATGACCCTTTCTACCCACGATGGCTACATGGTTTATGGAGACTTGAGTTATTATGAACTCATCCCCATATCGGTGTTCAATACTACTCCCAAAATATACTCAGCTCATATGTTTTAGAAACAAAACTCTTTCTGTGATTTGAGGTAATTACTCAAAAACTAGCTTAAAAACTCTCTTGGAAATTGGTGTTTCCTTTCTTGTTTAAATGTGAAAACATTTCAACTCTTGGGAATACTTAGTTCCTGTATAATCTTTTGAAGAAATGAACTTTACTCTTACTCTTTACTCAACTCAAAACTCAAGTCTTAAAACAAAGTTAAAACATTTGCAAAAGACTTTTGGAAGACTCTATTAATTTCTCTTGACTTGACTCTTAACTTTCCTTGAATTGAATTATGGATTCAAGGCTCATTATCTCATGTTTATGGATGATTTCATGGTGTTTATACGTACCTTAGAATGTAGGAATCAACTAGAAAACTTAGGTACGTTACTAGGGAACTCAAACGGAAAGAAGTGGGTAAAGGTAGAATGCCTGGCGAGCATATCGCTCTGAGTGGCGCGGGGCGCCAGCCTTGAAACTTTAGAGTCTGGGTTGGGGCGCTTTGTCTAGCACGGCTCCCCAGAGCCCAAACTTCAGAGTTCCCTTTTGGGCGCTCTGAGAGGCGCGGTGCCCAGCCCCTTCCCCGGAATAACCCCAGATTTTCTTACTTGTTTTTCAACTCTACACACTCTAAATTCAATTGGTTCTTCCCCCCAAACACTTAGAATCGACTATATCACCAAAGTATGTAAGAATATACTCGAAATCACACGTAATCTCATGAATCAAACTCAAGAAACATCTCAACAACTTTAACCACAATAACCTACAAAAACTTAAACAAATTTCATCAAGAACTCATAATATTTTCTTTCAAGAACACAATTACGCTGAATTGAATCATGATTGGCCCATGGGTGAACTAACTCAATGCTATATGATCTCACATACCTCATAGGATTGAATCCTTGGCGAAATCCACGTCCAAAATCGCAAGAACTTTTTCTCATCTTTTCTCTTTTCTCCAAGCCCTAGCGTGTTTTGGTAAAGCGTAAACTGATATAATTCTGATTAGACCTCAATTAAACTTATAAAAACGAAACTAATTAATTGGATATGGAAAAGACCAAAATACCCTTCCAAATTCCGGTTTTGACTTTCCTTATCTAGACAGCCCAACTTCAAATGGATATATCTCATTCATACGAACTCAAAATTGAGAAAACTCGGCGGCGTTAGAAATATAATTAGAATATATTTCCTAAGGTATCTGGTAGTACACCTAAATTATCCTGAGTTAGTATTTATGGTTGTTTGAAGTTGATCCAAAACTCAAATTTAACATAACTTAACCAATTTTCCAGATTTTTCATTCTTTCCAAAAATGACTCTTTCTAATTCTAGATCTTTCTAGTTCTTTCAAATAGTGAGGTGTTACAATATTTGTCCCTTGGGAACATTCGTCCTCGAATGATATTACTCTTAGTAGGCTAAAGGTATAACATCTAACATTCAGCTCAAACAACCAACAAGAAAATCTAACACATTAAGCATAACAATGTAAAGAGTACTAAGAAGAGAATTAGTACCTTGATCTGGAACTTCTCTGGGCTCAAAGAGATGTGAATATCTTTTCTTCATATCCTTATCAGCTTCCCAAGTAGCTTTCTCAACAAACTGATTTCTCCAAAGAACTTTGACTGATGCTACTTCCTTGGTCCTTAACTTGCGAACCTGCATGTCTAGAATTTGAACATGGATCTCATCGTAAGACAAGCTATACTTGATACCAATATCTTCAGTTGTTATGATAAGTGAATGATCTACCATGCACTTCTTCAACATGGAAACATGAAATACCGGATGGACCGTCGCTAACTCTTATGGTAGCTTAAACTCATAAGCTACATTGCCAATCCTTTTGGATATTTTGTAAGGTCCAATATATCGGGGACTAAGCTTCCCCTTCTTACCAAATCTCATAACACCCTTCATGGGTGAAACCTTCAAGTATACCTAATCATCTACTTCAAACTCTAACTCCCTTCTCCTAACATCAATGTAGGATTTCTGACGACTTTGCGCTGTTTTCAACCTCTCTTGAATGACCTTTACTTTCTCCATAGCTTGGTGAACTAAGTCTGGTCCTATCAACCCAGCTTCACCAACTTCAAACCATCCAATATGAGATATGCACCTTCTCCCATAAAGAGCTTCATAAGGAGCCATTTGGATGCTAGATGTAACGACTCGAAAAACTAGTAGGTGAAACTAGAACCTAATGAGTGTGTTGTTGAGTTTGATATGGGGTTATATGTTGTAAAATGAGTTCTCGAGTTTAGGTTAAAGGGTATAGGGGTTAAACGTCAAGGTACAAATCCCCAAGGACCAAGCAAGGGTCCTTGAGGACGACCCTAAAGCCTAACCCCAAGAACCTAAAACCCGCCAAAAACTTCTTAACATACGGATGGGCACCCAACTCACGCCCCGTAGGTGGGGGTCGTGGGTCGAGGCTTGACCTCCCCTGCTCCACCTTGGTTCCAATAGCAAACCACGACTTGCCAGTATAGCTCGTGGACCCACCCACAGTCCGTGGGTGGGGTTACGGAGGTCACCACTGAAAGTCTGCTTAGGCTCGACCAAGGCTAGGGTTAAGTTGGTATATTCCTAATTAATTAGTTATGAGATGGGGACGGTTTATATTGATTTATTAAAGTTATTTAAGGCTTTTTAAAGTATTAAACTCACTTTTTCAACTCATTATTCCCTAAACACAAAATAGAAACTACCCTCTCCAAATAACTCTCTCTCTAAACACCATCATTGGAGAAGAAGGAGTCAAGGTTTGGATCTCAAGATTTTATATTTTCTCTTCAATTTCATGGAGTTTCTTCAAGTGAGGTATGGTAGTCTTCATCCTTGATTAAGTTTCATCCAAGGAGCCCCGTCAAAACTCTATTTCTCAAAGTTGAAATTCTTCAAAACCTAGGGTTTTCAATCTATAGCATGGATTCACTTTCAAAACGATTTCAAAGTGTTTATTGGCTTATATTATGATCAATTTGATGAATTAGTACTGTTTTTATGATGAATTACCTATGAATCCATGAATTCCCTTATTTTGTCAAATTGGATCTCAAAGTGTGGGTAATGATTGATGTGGGTGGATTGTGATCAAATTATGCATGTAGTAGTTAATCTAATTGAAATATGTGAATATCCATGTATAGAATAGTGATGCAAGATGTGAATCATGAATTGTGATCTAGGGTTCTTGAGGGCTATGAATGAAAAACATATACATGACTATGACAATTATGCATGTGCTTTATTGAAAAGCAAGGTTTCTATGTTTATGAAAGTAAGGTGATCATGTATAGAATGTAATTGTGTTATTATTGAAAGGTTATTCTCAATTATACATTTATGAATGATGATGATTTATGTGAAAGGTTTCTTCAATGTAATGTTACATCTTGAATTGATAGGCTTAGGGCATCCTCTTCTTGTGTAAATGAAAGTTATGTTGATTGATGTATCTCGAATTGGTAGGCTTATGGCATCCTCTTTTTGTGTAAATGAATGTGATCTTCATTGAAGTACCTTGAATTGGAAGGCTTAGGCATCCTCTTCTTGAGTAACTAATGTATCTTGACTTAATGAACATGAATCGGTAGACCTAATGGTGGTAGCCCTTTCATAAATGACTAATGAAGTATTGTAAGGCTTTGTCTTGAATCGGTAGACCTAATGTTGGTAGCCCTTTCATGAGGAGTTTATGAATGAATGTAATGATAAACCTTAAATCGATAGACCTAATGGTGGTAGCCCTTTCATGTGTGAAATGATGAACCTTGGATCGGTAGACCTAATGGTGGTGGCCTTTTCTTGAGGATTCAATGAGCTATCCTCATAATGTACCTTGAATCAGTATACCTAATGGTGGTAGCCCTTTCATGTGTGAAATAGTGTACCTTGAATCGGTAGACCTAATGGTGATGGCCTTTTCATGTGTAATGTACTTTGGATCGGTAGATCTAATGTTGGTAGCCCTCTCAAGTATAATAATGTTAATGAAAATGAACTACTCTATGGGAATTGAGGCTAAGTACCAAGTGGATATGGTAAGATGGAAGCTCTCTCTACGTTAGGTCAGGTTTCAATGAACACCTTTCTTATCCCATAAAGATGTACCCACATAGGATATTAGCTAGTGGATCCACCTAAGCTAAAATGTTACCACTCCTACCTTAAGCAAGTAGACCAACCTTTTACGGTGTGGGATAGACACCAGATTCCATGTAAAGCTCACATGGTATATGTCGGTTAATGCTTATTCCCATCATGTGAGATACGTGCTATGGTTACTTAAGAAGTTCTATGAAGTGTGGGTGGTAATATGATATGCCATTCATGCATTGCACGAGTAGGCTTTGAGAGGGCTATGGTGTGATTCTCCAATGTCTTAATGTCTAATGAATGAATGTGCTCTAAATGAAGCTAATGAGAATGTTGACTTAAAGGCTTAATGTAATGATAAATATTTTTACTTGGAATTGTTATTATGAGTTACTTTCCTTGTCATGACTTATGAAATGTATCTGTTCCTTATGAATGAGTATTGACTAAAGAAAATGAGCAAGGAAGAATGGTAAGTTCATCTAAGGTGGCCTCAAAGTGGTACTTAGTAGGAATAGTATTATGGGATACTATTCTTACATTGCAAAAGTATAGCTTTGGGTTACTTTAGGTGAAGGTTCTAATGTGATGAAATAACTTATATGTTGAATGTGATTGTATCTTATGCTTCTTACACTAAACTTCATGATGTTTCTTAAAATTGGCGCATAGCATGGTTTTCAACCAAAATGTCCTTTTTAAGCATGGTTTTTGCATGGCTATCATACTTAGTACATTTTGTGTGCTAACCCATATTTCTACATTTTCACAAAGTGTAGGGTTTGGAGACTTGATGTTCTATTATTGGAAGATAGGTTTCTAGGGAGCAAGGAGTTGAAGATATGGTTAGTCCTCATAGTTTCGAGGACAAACCCACCATTTTCTTATATGCCTTTTATATTATGTTTAGAGCTTTTGTATGGGCTGCGTCCCAAAGTTTTAAGTCTTATGTTCTAAATGGTTTGAGACAAAGTATAAAAAGACTTCCGCTTGCTTCTATGAAAAATGGCTTCGATTGTAAAGAAAAGTTTTAAATTCTGCACTTTTTCCCTATGTTCTTTATATTATGAATGCTATGAGGCTTGTATAAGGCTTTTCAGAGTCCTGTACGCCGTGTCACGTCCGGGGTGTAGGCTCGGATCGTGACACTAGAGTGGTAACTATTATTGTAAGAAAATTCAATGAGAGGTAGGTGCTCATCCCAATTACCTTTGAAATCAACCACACAGGCCCTCAACATATCTTCCAAGGTCTGAATGGTGCGCTCTGCTTGACCATCTGTCTGAGGATGAAAAACAGTACTCAAGTTTACCTTTGAACCCAAGCCTTTCTGAACAGATTTCCAGAACTGTGCAGTAAATTGTGCTCATCTGTATGAAATAATCAATACCAGAACTCCATGAGTATGACTACCTCTTGAATATACAACTTAGCATAATCTTCTACTGAATGGGTAATTTTTACCGGCAAAAAGTGGGTTGATTTCGTCATTCTATCAACAATCACCTAAATCGAATCATGCTACCTACGAGACCTTGGTAACCCAGTAATGAAATCCATATTAATCATCTCCTACTTCCATTCCGGAAGTTTTATATTTTGAACCAAACCACCGGGTCTTTGGTGCTTTACTTTAACTTTTTGACAATTTGGACACTTAGCAACAAACTCTGCAATGCCCTTCTTCTTACTACTCCACCAATAAACTTCTCTCAAATTACGATACATCTTTGTGGAACCCGGATTGATAGAATATCTGGAGCTATGAGTTTCATCCATGATTCTCTCTTGGAGTTCATCCACCCTTGGTACACACAACCTACCTGTATACCTCAATACGCCATCTCCCCCTTGTTCAAAAGCCAATACTTTTTGCTTATGAAAAATTTCCTTCAATTCAAGCAAAATATGATCTTGGTCTTGCTTCTTTTTCACTTCTGACACTAATGATGATTTATTCCCATTCATCACCACTACTCCTCCTTCTGTGGAATCCATTAGTCGAACTTCTAATCGTGCAAGTCTATGCACATCTCTTGCTAGCTCTTTCTTATCTTCCTCAAAAAGGGCGGTACTACCCATAGACAACCTGCTCAAGGTATCAGCAACATCATTAGCCTTACCTGGATGATATAGAATACTCATGTCATAATCCTTGAGTAATTCTAACCACCTCATCTATCTGAGATTAAGCTCTTTCTGACTAAACATATACTAAAGACTCTTGTGATCAGTGAATACATCTACATGAACACCATACAAATAATGATGCCATATTTTCAAAGCAAATACTGCGGCAGCTAACTCTAAGTCATGGGTTGGGTAATTCTTCTCATGAACTTTCAACTGTCGGGAGGCATAAGCTATAATTTTGCCATTCTGCATTAACACACAACCCAAACCAACTCTGGATGCATCACAATATACAATAAAGTCTTGCGTACCTTTTAGTAAGGTCAATACTGGGGCAGTAGTCAACCTCTTTTTCAATTCCTGAAAGCTTTTATTACACGCTTCAGACCATTGAAACTTCACTATTTTCTAATATAACTTAGTCAAAGGGGACGAAATAGATGAGAACCCCTCCACGAGCCTTCTGTAATATCTAGCCAACCCCAAGAAACTCTTAATGTCAGTTGGAGATGTGGGTCTAGGCCAATTTTGTACTGCCTCTATTTTTTGAGTGTCAACTTTAAATCCATCACCGAAAACAATGTGGCCTAAGAATGCCACAGACTCAAGCCGAAACTCACACTTAGAGAACTTGCCATACAACTCTCTATCCTTTAGAGTTTGGAGAACTATTCAGAGATGACTAGCATGATCTTCCTCATTCCTCGAATAGATCAGTATGTCATCAATGAATACGATAACAAACATATCTAAATAAGGCTTGAATACTCTATTCATAAGGTCTATGAACGCTGCAGGTGCATTGGTCAAACCAAAGGACATAACTAGGAACTCATAATGAACATAACGAGTCCTGAATGCTATCTTTGGAATGCACATTCCGTTACCCTCAACTTATTATAGCCTGCTCTGAGGTCTATTTTAGAGAAACATGTGGCACCCTGAAGCTGATAGAAAAAATCATCAATTCTCGGAAAAGGATACTTATTCTTAATGGTAACCTCGTTCAACCGGCGGTAGTCTATATACATTCTAAGGGAACCATCTTTCTTTTTCACAAATAAGATCGGAGTGCCCCAAGGTGAGATACTTGGTCGAATAAAACCCTCATCAAGGAGATCTTTCAATTGTTCTTTTAGCTCTTTCAACTCTGTTGGAGCCATTCTATATGGCGGAATAGATATAGGACGAGTATCTGGAAGAAGGTATATATCGAAGTTTATCTCTCTCTAAAGAGGGACTCCGGGTAGATCATCATGAAAGACTTCTGGAAACTCACTCACAACTGGAATTGACTCAATAGAAAGTGTCTCAACACTAAAGTCATTAACTCAGATTAAGTGATAGAAACAACCCTTGGAAACTAACTTTCTTGCCTTAAGGATGAAATGAAATGACCCTTAGGCACTGTTGAACTACTACTCCACTCTATAACTGGCTCATTAGGAAATTGGAACTTGACAACTCGAGTTCTATAATCAATAGAGGCATAACAGGCATGAAGCCAGTCCATACCAAGAATGACATCAAAATCAACCATGTCTAACTCAACTAAATCATCCATGGTGTTCTTGTGATTGACGAAAATGGTACAATCACGATAAACTCGCTCAGCTAGAATAGACTCCCCAACAAGTGTAGAAACACAAAAGGGCTCACAAAGTTTCTCAGGAAGAAAATCAAATTTCATCGCAACATAAGGAGCCACAAAAGATAAACTTGCTTTTGGGTCTATCAAAGCATAAACATTAAGAATAAAGACTTTGATCATACCAGTGGCAACATCTGGAGAACTCTCTTGCTCTTAGAGACTCATGATAATGTATAGGCGATTTGCTCATTCGCTTACCCCTGAAGTAGCTCCTCTAGATGTAACTCTGTCTGATGGAGCAACTAATGAAGATTGGGCTTTATTGCCCTGATTCTCATTACCTTGCCGGTTCTTAGGGCACTCTTTCATGAAGTGACCATCGTGACTACACTTGAAACAACCAGTGGAGCCATCATGACACTTACCTGGGTGGTTCCTACCACACTTAGTACATGCAAAAGCCAAGTTGCCTCCTCTTGCCATACTACCCTAAGACTACGCTGGTCTAGCTCTGAAGTTTTGCGAATTCTGACCATTATACTGACCTTTGTTTCTGGGTGCAGGTGCACTAGCAGATGATGAAGCAGGTCCCCTTTGCCTTTGTTGGAAGGGAGAACGGTTCACATTACTCTTTTGTTGTCCAGACTCATTCCCTGTCTTAGCGTTCTTGTTCCTAAACTCCTTCATATCCCTCTGTTTCTCTTCCTCAACCTGTTGTACATAAACCATTAACCTTTCTATATCTATGTCACCTATTAGCATCGCATCCTTACCTTCCTTACTCGATAGAAGAGACAGCCCAGCAACAAACAAACTCATCATACTCCTCATATCTGCAACCATCTCCAGAGCATAACGGGAAAATTGGGTGAACTTCAAACTATACTCATGCAGACTTAGCGAATCCTGCTTAAGGGTAAGAAATTCCCGTACCTTGGCTTCTCTTAGTTCACGAGGAAAGAAACTCCCCAAGAACGCACTCTCGAACACAACCCAACTTAAAATCGGTGCATCCGCAGCCCTACTCTTCTTCCACTGGTCAAACCAAGTCCTAGCCACACTCTTCAGTTGATATGCAACTAGTTCCATTCGCTTAGCATCGGCAACGTGCATAACCTCAAACACATTCTGCAGTTCTTCAACAAAAAATTTTGGATCCTCAGTAGCGTTTGAACCAGTGAAGCTTGGAGGATTCATACTCAAGAACTCGCGAATCCTCGAAGTATCAACCTTCCTGTCGAGCCCCTCTTTGTTGCCCAACTTGGTTGGTCACAGCTTGACTTAGCATTAGGATTGCTTCCCAAAATTCAGCATTGGTGACGTCTCCTTGAGGTTGCACTTCAGGTGCATTTGGTACCCCTTTCTCCTCAACGTTACGCCTAGCGGGACGACCTCAGACAGCTCTTTGTGGAGGCATGATCAACTGAAAGACACACGCAAGCACGAGTTAGAAAGAGACTTTATAGAGATGAACTCTATCGCACGAAATGAGTATAAAATAACAGAAGGAATTTCCTAAATGTTGAAGCCTCCTAATTACATATGTGGCACACTTCACACCGATAACTAGGACTCTACAGACACAGCTCCATAGACTCCCTAGGACTAATGAACTATGTGCTCTGATGCCAAGTTTGTCACACCCCGAGCCTATACCCTGGGAGGGACTGGCACTCGAGAACCATTGTTGGCCCCAAGCGAACCTTTGGTCTGGCTTAACTTATAGCGAAAGACTTAAATATGAGAAAATAGTCTCAAAGGATAACTCATGCAATAATTTAAAGAAATATTAGACTAGCCAAAATGGCAACTCAAGTCTCATAGCAAAACATCTGAAATACAAGACTATAGAACTCATATCTAACTATCTATAAAGCCTATAAATACTAAGAGGGATGTCGAGACAAGACCCCCGATCATCTTAACAACTGAAATACTAGAACATAATGTAAAAGGAGTCCTCCAGAAAGCAAGGAGGCTCACCAACTGACTCTGAGTGCTCAACTGGATCAACGGGGCGCTGGATGCTCATCCTGGTTACCTGTATCTGCATCATTAAAAAATGCAGGCCAAATGGCATCAGTATATTGTATGTATGAGCATGCGAGAGGAAAAATAAACATTACATAAGCTTGAAAGGAATCTGAAAGGAACACTTACCTTAGCTTTACTCAACTCATGAATACTCAACTCAAATGTGAAGTAAAACAACAATGAAAGTGCAATTTATACAAGGCATTTAAAACAGTATGTGACAACTCAATGTATTTAAGAAATACAATAACAACTCAGTTTACATATAAAGTAATATAATACTGTGGGAGTTTCTCTAATCGACAACCATCACTATGAGCTAAAGTGATGATACATCGTCTCGTCCATGCTGCCAGAACTGTCCTATACCTTGTCGTAATATAGAACGCCTCAACTATGTGGATCCACTAGTCTATGATAAAAATCATTAAGGTGTCATCTAAAAAGTATGACCCTTTCTACCCACGATGGCAACATGGTTTATGGAGACTTGAGTTATTATGAACTCATCCCCATATCGGTTCTCAATACTACTCCCAAAATTTACTCATATCATATGCTTTAGAAACAAAACTTTTTCTGTGATTTGAGGTAATTACTCAAAAACTAGCGTAAAAGCTCTCTAGGAAATCGGTGTTTCCTTTCTTGTTTAAATGTGAAAACATTTCAACACTTTGGAATACTTAGTTCCCGTATAATCTTTTGAAGAAATGAACTTTACTCTTACTCTTTACTCAACTCAAAACTCAAGCCTTAAAACAAAGTTAAAACATTTGTAAAAGACTTTTGGAAGACTCTATGAACTTCTCTTGACTTGACTCTTAACTTTCCTTGAATTGAATTATGGATTCAAGGCTCATAATCTCATGTTTATGGATGATTTCATGGTGTTTATATGTACCTTAGAGTGTAGGAATCAACTAGAAAACTTAGGTACGTTACTAGGGAACTCAAACGGAAAGAAGTGGGGAAAAGTAGAAGGTCTGGCGACCCTGGCGCTCTGAGTGGTGCGGGGCTCCAGTCTTGAAACTTTAGAGTCTAGGTTGGGGCGCTCTGGCTAACGCGGCACCCTAGACCCCAAACTTTAGAGTTCCTTTTTGGGCGCTCTGAGAGGCGTGGCGCCCCAGCCCCCTCCCCACAAAAACCCTAAATTTTCTTGCTCATTTTTTCAACTCTAAACCCTCAAAATTCAATTGGTTCTTTCCCCCAAACACTTAGAATCGATTCTATCACCAATATATGTAATAATATACTCGAAATCACACCTAATCTCATGAATCAAACTCAAGAAACTTCTCAACAACTTCAACCACAAGAACCCACAAGAACTTAAACAAATTTCATCAAGAACTCATAATCTTTTCTTTCAAGAACACAATTATGCTGAATTGAATCATGATTGGCATGTGGGTGAACTAACCCAACGCTATGTGATCTCACATTCCTCATAGGATTGAATCCTTGGCGAAATCCATGTCCAAAATCGCAAGAACTAGATGAAATCTTGAACCTTTCTTCTCCTTTCTTCTTTTTTCTCTTTTCTCCAAGCCCTAGCGTGTTTTGGTAAAGCGTAAACTGATCTAACTCTGATTAGAACTCAATTAAACTTCTAAACACGAAATTAATTAATTAGGTATGGAAAAGACCAAAATACCCTTCCAAAATCCGATTTTGACTTTCCTTATCTAGATTGCCCAACTTCAAATGGACATATCTCATTCATAGGAACTCGGAATTGAGTAAACTCGGCGGAGTTGGAAATATAATTCGAAAATATTTCCTACGGTATCTGGTAGCACACCTAATTCATCTTGAGCTAGGAGTTATGATCGTTTGAAGTTAACCCAAAACTCAAACTTAACATAACTTGACTAATTTTTCAGATTTTTTATTCTTTCCAAAAATGACTCTTTCTAATTCTAGTTCTTTCAAATAGCAAGGTGTTACAACAAACTATTTGCAGGAAAAAGAGTTGGGTAGGCCGGTAGCTTAGGAAGAGTTATTGAAGGTTACTCACATAAAGAAAAATATGAACTCCACAGAAGAAGAAAGATGGATTGGGCCACATGCTCAAGAGACATATGTATGAATTTCATTCAAACTATTTTTTTTCTTTTCCTTGTATATATTACATTGTTATTCTAAGAGTTCTTCATTTAAATTACTGGATATGTTTATGAAAAAAAATTAACTATTATTATTGTACTCAACCTCCTGAAAGTCGGAACATACCACTTACACAAGAACAAACAAAGTAATTTTGGTGAGAGAGTGCAAGTGAATCGGTTAAAAGTTCAGTTTACGATTTCACCTAAAAGGCTTATCAAAAGAGAAGTCTCGGCTTTATTGTCCATCATCCTCAAGCTTCGATTATATGGATAGAGAGACAATGTCTGCAATGGAGAGTAAGATATATTTTCTCAATGTTGAGCTTGCTGCAATAGCTGAAAGAGAGACGGGGTGATTATAGTAGTAAGAGAGGTAGAGAACAAGAGGTATGCAACGCTTCAAACCCAACTAAATTATCTTTTTGATTCAGGAAATATTATTCCTTTATGTCCCAATGATACACTTTGAGGTCTAGATAATGAGCCCGATAAGGAGAGTAAGGGTGATGATGAGAGTGATGAGTATGATAAGGAGAGTGAGGGTGATGATGAGAGTGATAAGGAGTAGTTGTATCTATTAGACATTTCAAACTTTGTACGTATAGTTTCTATATTTTTGAAATTGCTTGATTGTATTTTAGTTTAATTTGAATAGATTAAGTTTATTTTGAAGTAGTGTAATGTAAATTTTGAAAAATATTGTGTTGGCAACTCTTTGAGCTAGTTTGATTGTAATATACATGTAGACAACAAAATAACAGTAATTTGTTGTCAGTTTGTTGCAGAAAATCAACATCCGGAGGTTGGAATCTCAAAAAATAAATAAAATAAAAAATAAATAATACCGATCTCCAAAGGTCAGAATCTTAAAAAGAAAAAAACCAAAAAAATATAATACCGATCTCCAAAAGTCGGAATCTCAAAAATAAAAATTTACTCCCTCTATTTACTTTTAATTGTCATGCTGCGCTTTTTGAAAGTCAATTTGACTAATTTTCAAAGTTAAATTAAAATACAATAATTTGATATTTAAAAAAAATAGATATTCAAAAACTATGCAAAAGTACTATAAATTGTAATTTTTTGCATATCAATATGATGAAAAAATACAACGTAAAATGTTAGTCAAAATTCTTATAGTTTGACTCTAAAAAGGAAACTATGACAATTAAAAGTAGACGAAGGGAGTATAAAATATATAATACCGACATTCGGAGGTCGAAATTTTAAAAAAATTAATTAATACCGACATATGAAGGTTGGAAATATAAAAAATAAAAGTTAAAATAAAGTAATACCAACCTCCGCATGTCGAAATCTCAAAAAAATTGAAAATTAATCAATACCGACCACTAAAAGTTGAAAATGTATATATAAAAATATACAAATCAAGAATACCGACCTCCGAAGGTCAGTATCTCAAAATATAAAAATTAAATATTCCGATATACAAAGATCAAAATTTATAATACTAAAATAATAAAAATAAATAATACCGACTTCTGTAGGGCAGTATTAATATGATATTTATTTCTACATTTTATTATTTAATCGATTTCTATGGATGAAAAAAAAAAACACATATAAAATCTACCTCAAGAAGTTGATAAATAAAATAAATTAAGCTCATAATTGTTTCGACTTAAAATTAAAACTGACCTCCGGAGGTCGGTATTAAAAAGAGATCAAGCTTTTTCTGACTTCATAGCACTTTGTTGACCTGATACATCCTCTTAAGTAAGATTTAATTAGAGGTGTAGTTTAATAAACTAATCTTATTAGTGATGTTCTGGGGCTCTAAATTTGACTACTACTATTTTATGTAGTTAGTTAACACTAAAGATAGTATGAGGGAAAAAACAATAAAACTCTCTTGATTTACTAAAATGAACAAGTAAAATAAAATATATATTTTTAACATAAAGAACAAATAAAACAAAACAAAGGAAGTATAATTAAGATCTATTTATAGTTTGGTTAATCCCTCACAACAAGGCTTCTTACTTTTCATAAATATTGAGTCTCCCTCTATGTTTATATGAGTTTTGCCGACAAGTAGGTTAGCAAACTGGTGAATCAATAGGCTTTGCTCCTGCCTATGTCAGTATATTTTTTATGAATTTTTTATCAGAATTAGTCATTATTAAAATTAATTTACCAAAATAATACGTTTTTTTTTTTAAATAAATTACAAAACTAGTATAAACATATTTCCGAGTAACGTTTTATGTTATATTTTATATAAAAAAATCAATGCAAAAAAGACAAAAATCTAATAGAGTAAACAGACATAAAACGTTATTGTCAGCAACGTTTCATAATTCGATAATTCGTTATTCTAAGACACGTACAGCTAAAACATGACTCATAATAGCGTTTCTTCTGAATGGCTGAAAATTGAAATTCAATCTTATACATGCCTCATTCATCATTCAAATTTCCACTATTAAAAAGGATATATATATATATTTTGTACATACGTTCACTTTAAATATATATGATTTTCTCTTTTCTTTCTTTCTTCATACATAGACAATACTTTTTACAACAAAAGGAAAAAGAAAGTGAGGAAGACTTTGCACAAATTGGAGGTTGTCTTGTATCCTTTCAATTTCAAAATTTGTAAATAAATCATATGAGAGATCTTTTTTCTAGCCTAAGGTACCATCTGTTCCAAATATTAGACTAATCAGTTTCTTATCATTAAATATTAAACTATCAATAAAGAAGCTATTGAATTAAAACTGATGTAACAAGTAAGCAAAACAACTATTAAAAAAAACATAATGACAACATCATAATAGAAGAGACAAAGAAATTAATTGAGATTGTAGTAAAGCCCTCCTCACTCTCTTTTTGCTTGCAAAAGTATTATTTATGTATGAAAAGAGATTAAAAGAGAAAATCATATATATATTTCAAGCGAATATATGTGTAATATATATATATATATATATATATATATATATATATATATTCATTTTAATTGTGGAAAGTTGAATAAAGTTGAATGAGGTATGCACAAGATTGAATTTTAATTTTCAGTTATTCCAGAGAAACGTTATTGTGAGTCATGTTTTAGCTGTAAAATGTGCCTTAGACTAACAAATTATAAAACGTTACTGACAATAACATTTTATGTTTGTTTACTCTGTCAGATCTTTGTCTTTTTTTTGTCATTGAATTCTTTTGAATAAAATATAACCTAAAACGTTACTGAGAGATACATTTATACAAAAAAGTAAATAAATATTATTTTGATAAATTGATTTTAATAATGACTTATTTTGATCAAAAATTTGTTTTTCACGATGTACATAGAGGCGTATCTACAGGAGGTTCATGTGAACCCATGCTTCCCTCTCTAGATTATATATAGTGATGTTATATTTTTTAAGAAGTATTTAAATATAGAGGTGTGAACCCATGTTAACTCTAAATAGTGCACCATCCTTCCAAAATTTATATCTTAGATGCATTTTTTCGTAAGAGTGACCCATCCTTTCAAAATCCTAGATACGCCTTGTGCATGATGTAACTGCTAAACACGTCCTTCATGACATGAGGAAAGCATAAATAAATTGTATTAAAGCCTCATGACATCATTTAGAAGTCATAGCAAATTCCAAACATATATCCACTTGATCTATAATTTATGTCACAACTAGATACCAAGAATAACCTCAATATATGGATAAAATTGCACCAAAAGGAGATTTGTCATGCTTTTTTCTAGGAAAGTGACATTGGACGTTTCTTTATCTTTTATTCAATCATAAATTAATTGTGCCACTTCTTTGTAAAATTATGTCATGTTTACTCTTTAATTATTTTATCATGAAATTTGAGAAAATCGTAAAATGTGTGGTTCCAACTTCCAATCCAGTATAAAAATAATATTATAGATGATATTTTTATCCCACTTTCTAACGTTTGATTGACAACGTTACTATAACATGTGCTAGTGAAAAGTAATAACTATTCAATTAACAAACAATTGATTTATGCTAGCAATTTCGATTCACAGATTATAAATTTTACCTACTTATGTCAATATTTATACCTGTGATGATTAAATATATCCATATAAATTGAAACAAAATTGTTCTATGTTTATTTTTATTCGTAGATTTTTTTCATATTTAATTTGATATGGAATGCCAACTCTAGATATTTTAATTCTTAGCTTAATATATGCATGAGAATTAATGTCTTTTTCTTGCACTTTGGCATTTTATGGGCAGAGCATCTCAACTTTTGATTGAATGATTTTTTTGATGCAAAGATGAGTGGAATGGCATTAGTTTGCCATATGCACCCAAAGACAAAAAGGCATTTCCCCATCTCTTTCGCAAATAAATATCATATGATCAATCATCAAAGATTTTGTTGCAAAGGAAAATCTTGGAAAGACAATGATGCAACCATAAATAACTTGGTCTAATATGTAGGTCAAAAGGGAATTTAACACTAACACACCATTCAGCACCTCCTCGTTCATTTTTACTTGTTCACTTTAAATTTTATATATCTCTTAAACAACAATATTTAATAAGAATATTTTATCATAACACACATATAATCTTAAGTCTTGAAAAATGATTTGAGGAACTTTATTTTTAAAAGTAAAGTAAAAGTGAAAATTTATTTTTAAATCGTCAACAAGTAAAATAAATGAATAATAATGATAAAAGGGTAAAGTTTAGACTCTTTCTGAAACATCCTATAAATGACCCCTAGCATCCTCAGGGATTATTAGTATTTTCTAATATGATTATATGGACAAGATTAAAAATTCAGTGCGCACAAAGTGCTCACCACAGAGTGCTCACCCGAAGGGCAGAGGCTGTGGCAGAGATTGTAACAGTTGCGGGTTATCCTGAGGTTTAAAAAAATAATAAAAAATCAAAGGGTCATTTGATTGGAGAGATTAAGTGGGTTATTCAATATATAAATTTAAAAGTTGAGATTAAATATATCTTGTAATTGATTGAAGTTTTGATGGGATGGATTAAGTGGGTTATTCAGTATATAAATTTAAAATTTGAGATTAAATATATCTTGTAATTAATTGAAGTTTATCATAAAATGATGAGATTATCTACATGTATAGAAGTTGAGATAAATATTTCAAAATTATAACTCTAGAATTATATTCCTATCTAATCAATTTGCCCGCACTTGATGCAACCATAAAAATTTCATTGAATTTCTAAAATAATCTTTTTCTATCATACTAGAATATTCAAAAATTATTTTTAGTCTTGAAATTTAAGTAAATCGGATTTCAAGTTTTACTTCATTTTATAATTAACGCTTTGTTTTATACTCTTTTTTCTTCTAATATTTGATCAATAAATAACTTTTAGTTTTGCTGGGTTTAGGGATTGCAATGGGGCGGGCGGATGTGGGGTGGGGTGAGGCTGGTTTAAGGCTATGTGGGGTGGGGCGGGTTTAAGGTTGTGCGGGGCGAGTGGGATGTGGGGCGGATTGAAGTGAGTTTTTTTTTTAAAAATAATGCGGGGCGAGGCTGTTGCGGGTATATGTGATTTTATGTGGATTTAAATTTAAATTTAATTTTTTTTCATGTTATAAGAGTGATAGAGCATTATTTATTAAGATAATTTCTTTAAATCTACTAAAATATTCAAGATAGTAAATGAAAATTGTTCAATAAAAAATAATTCAATTTCTTATATGTTTTCCAATTGACCTCTAAAAAATAAAATTTTAAGTCACTATCCGATTAAATTAATACAACTTAATGAAAAAATGAATTTATTTTTAGTATCAAACTTAACTAGAAAAAGAAAATATTAAAATAAAATACAGAGCGGATCTATACGGGGCGGATTGAAAATGAAAAAATATTATGCGGGCCGAGGAGGGGCGGGGTGTATTAAAAATTTTGCGGGTTAAACTCAACCCGCCCCTCCCCACCCCATTGCCATCCGTAGTTGGGTTCTTGATGGCATAGTCATTAATCGTTAATATACTCATCCTATCGTTAATCGTTAATTTTATTAGCTTTAGCCGTTGAATTAATTACTTTTACCACCAAATTCCCTTACACTAACCCATAATTTTGTCACCACACAAAATCTCAGGTCATGCTGATATCTACTAACATTCTCCAATAGGTAATTAAGCCACACCATATCCCGTACCACAAAACACGTGAAAGTCATGAATGCGTTTACTGGGATCGTAACATGAAATACGTGAAACAAGCATCAATGCAATGCATACCATCACCAGCATCCACAAAACAATTCTAAATTTCGAACATCAACTCTAAAGAGGCTAAATTAGGCCATAAGCATGAAACTACTAGCCGAAGCTAAGGATTCTGCAACCCATTACTAGAATCAAGAAGATAGGAGCAATCTTATTATGTCCCATGCATTCCGAACTCATATGCAATCTATACTAAGCATCATCTTAGAGCACAATCAAACAAGTCTACTTGAAAGCCGAATTATAATCTTGAACCATCCACGAGCTACCCACCTCTTCTCCACGCCCTCCAAAAGCAACAATCATAAACTATGTGTCATCACGATACCCATATTTCTATAACATATCCTGGGCCTAACATTCTGGAGCTAATGAAACCATCAAAATTACATTTTGAGGTCGTTTTATATGAAGTTTTGATTTAAATCAACCGTTCAAATTCTTGCTATAATTTGAAATAATTACATTTTATCTCGCTAATTGTTAATTTCATATCAGATTTCAAGATAAATATACCTAGATACATATTTTTTGCTACCTTATAAACTGAAATAGGGAGAGAGGCGAATGAGAATAAGAGTGATGAGGTGAGGAAGATATACATGTATCTGGTGTGATTCACATGTTTCTGAAATACCAGATACGTTAGCGATATAGGAGAGTGTCGACTGTGATGGGAGGGAGACGAGTAAAATTTGTCTATGTATCCCAAATACATGTGAATCTAGGTGTGATACACGTATATCTGGGATACCAAGTACATGAGTGAGATAGAAGAGTATCGAGTGAGATGGAAGAGAGGCGAGCAAGATTTGTATATGTATCTCAGATACGTGTGAATCTACTAGGATGCATTGTATCTAGAATAAATTACACCTAATTTGACCTTGTGTATTCCAAGATACATGTATCTTGACGTATTTGAATGCACCGAAATTTGGTAAGATTCGTAATATTACAAACTAACATGTATCTAAGTAATTAGCTCATAAACTAGTGAGATTTATGTAAGTTGCCCATAAAAATCATCCCTCTTTTATTCAAACTCGATCCAAACCCATTTTATGATTGAGTAGAATAGAGATTGAATTTATTTTTGTGGATCAAATTTGGAGGTGTAAAAAACTGAGCGAGGTTATTTTTTAAAAACGTGTGACAATTTTAGAATTAAAAAACTAGTTTTAGAATTTTTAAAATTCAGGAAATATATACTCCCTCCGTCTTTATTTACTTGTCAAATTTTGACTTGACACACCTATTAAGAAAAAAATGATTGTTATACAGTAAAATCTCACTAAATTAATATTCGGTAAATCAATAATTTCTCTAAGATAATATTTTCTCCGGTCCCGACTTGTGCCAATAAAAAAATTTACCCATTTTCAATAAGATACTAAGACAATATATTTTCAGAAGATGCTTATATAAATATATGGTCCTATTAATATTATAAATTAATAATTCTTTATAAGTACAAATATCTAAGACAATTTAATGAAATTTGATTCTATTGTGTTTGTTTTTTGTTAAAATTTAAGTGTAGTTGAAACTTATTTCTAACTTTTTTTATTGCTTCCAAAAGTTTCGATGTTGTCTTTTCAAATTGCACCATAGAATTTTGAATAGTTTTAGATACAATAAGTGTTTCTTTATGCATAACTGGTTCCAAATGTATTATATCATCTTCAACTCTATCATCAGTATTGATGTATTCATTGTACATTTGCACTTTCATGCTTAATAATTATTTTTTATGTAAAGTTCAATAAATATGATACATAAATTAGTAAGGTACAATGATTTTTTATATAATTAAAATTAACCTTCATTGAATCTCAAAGCACTCTTTAAATTAATAAATGTTAATTTATCTATTAAATAATAATTCTATAAAATAATAATATTTCATGGTCTCATCTATATTAATTTAGTGAGGTTTTACTGTTGTGAGTTTACTATTTTACTCCTATGAATTGAGGGTCACAAACATACTTACTTACTACATTTTTCAAAGACATTAACTTAATGTTAATAAATTGAGAATATAATAGGAAACAAAATATTGTAATTTCTTAATTTGTCAAAAATGAAAAGTAAAAGGAAAAATCAAATTAAGAAATATTTGACAAGCAAACAAGAACAAAGAAAATATTTGTTAATGAAAAAGGTAATTACGTACTATTTATTAGATAACGAATAAATATGCACTACTTCTTTAAATGAGGATTATATCCCCTCTAAATTAGAGATATATTTACCCCTTTCCCTTGAGAATATAATAATGAAATGACTTAGATGCAACTGATTTACTTTGAACTTCTAATTTAGACATTTGTGATAGTTGAAATTCGGAAATTCTTACTATACACCTTTTAAGAGCAATTTTCATATATAGCAAATATTAAAATTATATTTATATATTATATCTATAGTTTGCATAATTGCGCTCCATATCAAATTTTATGTTTGCTATGGAGCTTTTGATTTGTATAATTCGCTAGATGCATCCAATTTTATACAAATTGTTCAGTTTTGTATAAATTTATTTATACATTGTAATTTGTATAATAAGATATGTATTTGTATAATTATAAGTATATATGACAAAAAAAGTATTTGTATTTGTATATACATTTATCTCTCGCTTTATACAAACACAAACACACTTTATTCATTTTATACCGAAATGTATAAAATGGCTAATTGTACACCGAAAATGGCTAATTATATATCAAATCAGATGGCAAAAAACTGGGATGTTTGCTGCGAATTACAAATAAAATAAACTATGACTATAACATTTAATTTAAATTAATAATTTACTATTTCATACAATTTTTCCTTACTTTTAATTCATCTACCAATAATGACTTATTCAAAAGGTTCATCCAAAAGCTAATTAACTTCGAAATAAATATAAGAGCACACTTTTTCTCCTTAATCTGTATCAATTTTGTTTTTTTCTTTCACTAAATGATAATACTCCACACTGGCGATCCGCATGACAAATGACTAAAGTAAATCCTAACCGTCCAACAATTGTCATCTGGAAAAGGTTCAGTAGATCTACCAGGTTATCGAAAATAACCAAAGAACAAAAAAAATGGGTTAGTAAGTGCATCCTATTCCTATTAAGTGGGGCGGTAGTTGCTAAATAAAAAAGTGGCGCCATTCTCGCTAAAGAAAAAATAATTTTTCATCCAATCTCTGTTCTCAAACTCATCATTGCCCTTTTTGTGACTCGACTCAAGCTCATCCCATTTTCTTCAAATCAAGGACATAATTTGAGAGATGACTCTACTTCTTATAGATCTCAAAAATTGCAGCCCCGAACCAAAAGGTGGGCCTTCAATAGTTTACTGAAATTTATGTGAATGATCGTGATAGCTCTTCATATCCTTTATGGCTAATAAACAAGATTTTTTCTTAACTCCGTTTTGATATTGAAAAGAAAGGGATTTTGTGTCTCCCACCATAATTTTGAAAATGAACGTTTAAATACCTTCCGAGTGTGTTAATTCGTGTCAACTTTTTTTCTCTCACTAAATGATAACTTTATCCATCTGCGAGAAAAAGTAGTAACTTTTAATCGCCTCCTCCCCTCTATTGTATGGGTTATTCTCTTTATCTGCATTAACTTTTTCGAAATCTTGTCCGTCCATTCTATTCTTTTACTTTATTTTTTTTTCTATTTTGAGTGCTTATTTTATTCTTACAGAAACTAGTGAATACTGATTTTTTCATTAATCGGATTTGAAAAATCTCAATCACACAAATGGATTGGATATTTTTTCCTAGCTATTCAGATCTTGTTAATCAGATAAAAAATGTTTTGAAATCTCAGAATCTCGTTGAAATTATCATCGCCTGTGTGTTGTTTTTAGCAAATATTTTTTTAATTTTCAAAAGACATAAAATTTCACTTCACATAGTAATGTTACTTATTACTATTATGATTTAAAATAATAAATATAACTAGAATTAATAAGATGTTAGATATGTGTTTCAATACATTGCATTGAATATTATTATAAAACATTGTTTGTTTACATAAAGTTTTGAGTAGTTTACTTCAAAGTTATAAAATATTAAAGTGAGTGGTTTTCTTTCTTTCTCTCTTTCCTTTTTATATAAATTTTTATATTTCAATATTATTTTTTTAGAAATAAAATCATAAAATTTATTATTTAAATGTTTGAAGGTGTCAAAAATTGTGTAGGCACCTCACTCAGTCTTGAGCCGATAATATTTAAAACTTGCAATTTGATTTTTCAAATAGCAAATTTGTTTATCTCTAAAATGAATAAAGTTTGTTTACAAGTTCATTATGAAATGTTATTAATCCCTTAATTAATTATTTGGATGAGTATCTTTTAATAATTATTGATTTTAGTGATGTTTTATATTTATTACCATTTATAGCAATATATAATAATACTATTGTAAATCTGCAATATGTATTAAAAGTGAATTATGTATGCAATATACATGTATTATAACTATTTAAAAATATATTATGCTTGTTCGGTGAGAAATTGATACATTGTATTAAAATGTGTGATAAATGTATTATTCATCAATAAAACTTGTATTATATGTTTTTATAAATTATTCTCTTTAATATGTATTAAAACTGTATTAAAAGTGATCAAGTGAAAAAAAAATATTATTTCTATAAATGGTAATATTTTCTTAATATAGTATATTTACGTAAGTTTCTTAATATATTATTCTCCTTATGATTTATTCTGTATGCATAGATACCCGATAGCTAACCTCTATTCCCAATTGGATTATTAAAGTAAAAATTGTTTACAAGTTCATTGAAATGCATATTGATTCATCTTTCCTTTAATTTACAACTCTTTGTATTACTTTATTTATTAACAATTAAAATAATTAAGAATCTTTCTTTAGATGTTCAATAAAAAAAAAATCAAGAACTTGTCTCAAACAAAATAAAAGAAAAAAAATGTGTAAAAATTTGGCTATACTGCATCAAACTAAATCTTTTATTAATTAAAGTAAAAAAATGGTTTTACAGAATAGTACTCATGTGGTTTAAAGTAAATAATTTCTTAGCATTTTTTTTATAGTTTAAAAATGAGTGAATTTTTCAAAATAAAAATAAAAATCTTTATATGTTAAAAGTGGCGAAGAAAAGTGAAAATTTATTAATTAATTACTCTTAGATTAATGTCATTAACTAAGTTTCAATTATTCGTAGATTTCTTTTCATCTTTAATATGGAATGTCAATTCTAGATAGTTTAATTCTTATCTTTTTAATATATATGCATGAGAATCAATGTCTTTTTTCTTGCAATTTGCCATTTTATGCTAA
Organism: Solanum stenotomum; assembly: GCF_019186545.1. Classification (NCBI taxonomy): domain Eukaryota; kingdom Viridiplantae; phylum Streptophyta; class Magnoliopsida; order Solanales; family Solanaceae; genus Solanum; species Solanum stenotomum. The sequence goes on along the minus strand of NC_064292.1, from coordinate 15,136,235 downwards.
GAAAGAGCATCTCAACTTTTGACGGAATGGATTTTTTGATGCAAAGATGAGTGGAATAGCATTAGGTTGTCATATGCACCCAAAGACAAAAAGGCATTTCCCCATCTCTCTCACAAATAAATATCATATGATCAATCATCAAGATTTTGTTGCAAAGGAAAATCTTGGAAAGACAATGATGTAACCTCAGGCAAATTCAGAATTTTAAAAAATGGGTGCACCATTGCTTTAAATACGGGTCTGGTTGAAACTTGGAAAGTGGGTGAGAAGAAAACCTTTTGAGTTTTTTTTTTAAAAAAAAAAACTTTAGAGCTTTTAGAGTTTAAGCTTTTTTTTTTTTTGAAAAATGTGTTTTTAATATAAGAAAATTAAAGCAAATGGTGCTGGCTGGGATCAAACTGGAGACCTTAGTGCTAAAAACAAGCTCTCAGACCAGTGAACCACCTACTGATTTGAAGAATGGGTTCCTCCAGCTAATATTTGATATATATCATTAATAATATACAAGTAATATATCGAATTTAGTTGGATAATCACAGGTTTCGGTGACCCAAATTTAGTACATAAATTCGCTCCTGGATGTAACCTAAATAAATTAGTCCAATTGGTAGGTCAAAAGGGAATTTAATTTAACACACCACTCACCACTTCTTTACGGTATTCTTTCCGTTCACTTTTACTTATTACTTTAAATATTATATGCTTCTTAAAAACAGTAATTAATAAGAGTATATTATTATAATACACATATTAACTGATGTATACTCTTAACTCTTGAGAAATGATTTGAGGAACAAGTAATTAATGTAAAAAGTAAAATATATAGAAAAAACAATTATTTTTCCTTGATATATTGAAAGTAAAAAGTAAAAATGAAAATTTATTTTTTAAACAATGAACAAGTAAAAATAAACGAATAATAATGATAAAGAGTATAGTTAACTCTTTCTGAAACATCCTATAAATGACCCCTAAGCATCCTCAGAGGGTATAACTTGTATGGTCAAGATAATCGAAACTATAGTGCATTATTATTTCCTAATATGATTTATGAACAAGATGAAAAAAAATTAATTGTTAATTAAAGGGTCATTTGATTGGAGGGATTAAATTATCTATCTGTATAGAAGTGTCACAACTTAAAAATGGACGTGATGGTACTCGTCTTAACCCACCAAGACAAGTCATCCTAAAACTCAATTATCACAATAAAATGTGGAAATTTTTATAATAAACTCAAAAATACCCCCAAAATCTAGTTGTCACATGTACAAGCCTCTAAAGTAATACAATTGAATCAAAAGAAAACACAAGTCTCATATGACATTGTTTCTAGAGTAGAACAAGATCATAAACTAGAGTAAGAAGGTCTGCTGAGTTGACAAATAGCAACCTCACAAATCTCCAAGAAGCCTCGGAAAAGAAGAGAATATATCACAAAGGTCTGGGATAGTAACCTACAAAGAAATGTAGTAGCACGGGGTGAGTACCAAACCACGCGGTACTCAGCAAGTAAACTTCTAAACACAAGCTAAGGGGATAGAATACGGGTACTCCTTACACCCTAACCGAACCTCCACAACTACAACCTGCATAAAATTAGCTCAACCTAACAGTTCACAATTCATATAGCACATATATCAACAACAATATTCTAACCATCACATATTCTCAACAACAAACTCAATATTCATCAATTACAATCTCCACGACTAAACCGTGCTTAAAACCAGCCCAACCTAACAATTCATTATTCACATAGCACACAACTCAACAACAACACTCTAAGCTCAATATTCACCAATCAAAGTTCCACATAAAGGCACTCACAAGATCAGCAAAATACAATATCAAGTTCACTAATGATAATATGTTCAATGCAATGGAATGCAATGTCAAGTATAGTGATGCATGTCTGACCTAGTGATACACACCCGCTGTCTCTCAGTCCGGGACCCATCTGTCCATGCATCCATTGCGGCGCGCGATACGTCCCTCGATATATAGTATCCATTGCGGTGCACGATACGTCCCTCGAAATGTAGTATCCATCGCGGCGCGTGATACATCCCTCGAAATGGTACATCCTCTTATCACATAACACTTATCACAACCATGTCTCAGAACTAATGCAAATGACATGTTCACACAATCATAAAGAGATGACCATTTTCATAACCATACACAATTCACAACAATATAATTGTGATACAACATCAACAATGATTCAGCAAGCCTTTCAACCCAGTCTCAAACATCACACATCAACAATTAAACACATTGCCTTTTATTACCCCTTTTTCATCATTAGAAAATAATCAATATGTACAAGTCAATCCATCAGCAAGTCTCATCACCCAAACACATCACAAGGAAATACGTGAATTCCATACACTTAACAAGGGTTTAGAAATTCACTTGCCTCAATCAATCAAGAATTCACTCCAGAACTTGAGCCTTCCCCTTTCATTGAACTTCCAACTCAAAGCAATCTATTCAAATGAATGGCCAGAATAAGATTCCAAAACTAACAACACTCATATTACTATGTGTTTAGCTTTGACCCAAAAATTCATCAAAGTTTATAATCAAGTTCTTAAGCTCGATGTCTATTAACATGTCAACTCTCATATTTCTCAAATTCAAGCCTAGGGTTAAGTCATAATTTCTCCAAATACTACAACCCTAATAGCTTTCATATAATATAATACACCCGATATTTAATTACATATCTCAATATATCAAACCCGAATCTTAATATGATACCCCCAAAAATAATTCTTAAATCGAAATTTAATATATAATCAGTGTCCTTTAACAACGAACCAGTACTATTCAAGTCTACCAAGAAATATGCAGCCATTAACTAACTTCGTAAAAAAATACCCTTTTCCAACGTTTACATCATCATTAACCCTTCATATATATATATATATATCACTAACTTGTCCCAACTTAATTTGAAAGAAAACTAAAATTATCGTGTAAGATGGATCATTTAATGTCTAATGCAATAAACATTATAATACTAAAAGGATCATGAACACAGTAACTCATTAATGAGTCAATATGCAGTAACTTGCTTAGATTAACCAAAAACTTATAAAAAAAACTAAATTGAATCATTAACTTCATTAAATAATTATTAAATATAATATAATTGTCATTATCTCTGGCCACAATCTTTCCAAACAACAATCACTAAACGACATTCCAACAAGGAGGATATTATTATACTAATGTATACCCCTATCTTAGCAATTACTACTTACAATAAGAATTAGACTTGAGGTTTACCTGAAGCACGAACTATTTTTCTTGTGACGCCAAATGTGCCTCTCTCTCGTACAATCCTTTTATTTTCCTCTCTCAAATTGTGGACTAAAATGTTAAACCCTACTAACATATTTTAATGTATATGGGCCAACAAAGTGACATGGGAAAATAATAAATTAAGGGCTTGATCTATTAACCACCAACTAATAATTAATTATTTAATAAAATATCTGTCAACTGAATAACTATAGTTATCGAGTAGTTAGAAATTCCCAACCAACTTTACAAACTGATCAAAAGTTACTCAGGACAACTACCGAGATGGGTAAAACAGTAATTTTATAAAAAAATTTATAAAAATGACTTTTGGGTCATTACAAGAAGGTGAGATAAATAATTCAAAATTATAATTTCAGAATTATATTCCTAATCAGTCAATTTTCCGTAGCTTGTGCGACCATACAAATAACATTGAATTTATAAAATAATCTTTTCTATCATATTAGAATATAAAGAATATTCAAAAAATTATTTTGTCCTTGAAATTTTAAATAATTAGTTTTCAAGTATTACTTCATTTTATTATTAACACTGTGTTTTATACTTTTTTTCTTCTTCTAATATTTGATCACTAAAGAATTTTTGGTTTTGTAAAAATACTGGCTTCTTGATGGCATATTCATTAATCGTTAATAAGGATGGCAAGGGGATGCAGGGTGGGTTGAGCTTAACCTGCAAATTTTTTAATCCGTTCCGTTTCGCAAAATATTTTTTCATTTTCAACCGCCCCGCATAGACCCGCTCCGCATGAATCCGCCCCGCATAATTTTTTTTTAATATTTTCTTTTTCTAGTTAAGTTTGGTACTAAAAATAAAATTCATAAAAATAAATTTAATTTTTTCTTTAAGTTGTATTAATTTAATAGGATAGTGACTTAAAATTTTATTTTTTAGAGGTCAATTGGGAAACATGTAAGAAATTGAATTATTTTTTATTGAACTATTTTCATTTACTATCTTGAATATTTTAGTAGCTTTAAAGAATTTATCGTAATAAATAATACTCTATTACTTTTATAACATGTAAAAAACTAAAATCAAGTTTAAACCCACATAAAATCACATATACCCGCAACCCGCCCCGCCCCGCATAGCCTTAAACCCGATCCACCCCTCATTCGCCCCGCCCCATTGCAATCCCTAATTGTTAATCTACTCATTCTACCCTTAAAAAGTGAGTCTGCACTCTAATTGACGAGAGGAAAAAAGTCAAATGAATCGAAGTTTGACTTGACACGAAATTGAGGTGCAAAACAAAAAAGCTACTCTCTCTATTTAAGAATGGCCTAATTTGACTTGACACGAATTTTTTAAGAAAATTATGAAGACCTTTTAATCTTGCTGTCTTAAATTATAATTATGTCAAATGTATCAAAATGTCTTTTTATAGTGTGATCTTAAAAGTTGAAATTAAAGTGTTACTAAAAAAGAAAATATGTCACTTTTTAAAAACAAATTAAAAAGGAAAGTAGATCATTCTTTTTGAAATAGAGGGAGTATATCCGATCTATCTATAGAATAGTAATTTATTGTGTTATACTACTGACTAGGGGCGGCAATTGGGTGGGTTGGGTTAAATTTGGGCGGGTCAAAATGGGTTGGATCAAAACGGATTAGGCAATGGGTCATAACTCGATCCGTCCAACTTTTACTACATTTTAATAGTTTTATTGGTTATTTTATAAGCTTTTAGTACCTAATAAAAAATATCTTTATTATAACTATATCTAACATATAAAATCAAAAAAAAGTTTTTTAAAAATATTTTGACAAGATTTCTCAAAAATCAATTTGAGTCACATATCAACCCAATTTTTAATGGGTTAAAATGGGTTGGGTTGAAATGAGTTGAGCTAACAAATGAGCGGGTCAATAAGCAACCCAAATCTAAATGGGTTGGGTCGGGTTGAGTTTAATTTTTTCATCCCTACTACCGACGAATATGATGCATCGACAGTGGCTGCTCCTCCATTAATTAGCAATTTCAAGTTCAAGCTGAATTTCAATGCAAATATCAAACACCGAATACAAAATTAAATAATAATAATAATAATAATATTATGCTATATATATATATACTAGTTTTTGGACATGTGCATTGCACGTGTGTCCAATGTTAGTTAGTACAAATTTTTTAAACGATATAGATGATGCTAAAACATGTAAGTAATAAGTGACTAAATTTAGGAAAGGGTAATTGTTTGTAGTTTATACACAATCTATTGAATTGGTATAACATTTTTCTTATGTAGTTCTCATAAATCTTATACTCAGTGTGACACTTTTTTTTTAAATATTTCAATTATATATAGTTTATAGGTAAACATAAGTAACGTTGATTATGTTTGTAAATGTTTCTATCTTAACGTTTGTGTCTTATTATTTAAAAAACTATAGTCTCCTCCTTCTTCTATCCACATACATATCAAGATGTTGTTTCCGAATAAAAATTGTATATCATAATGTAGAAATATTGATTAACATATGTCTTCTTTAAGGTGGATAATGTATTGTTGTCAATTTCACAGGGTACACTTGAAAAAGTCATATTTATTTGTAATAGATAATTGCATGTAGAACTTTCTTTATTTGATTCAAGATTATGAATCCTTCATATGTAAATTTTATATGAGAATATTAACTAAATTATTTAAATATAATAGTTGTAAAATCTCGAAATTTGAAATAACTAGGAAGAAACTAATAATTGGAAATAGTCATTTTTGGAAAGAATGAAAATCTGGAAATTTGATTAAGTTAGGAACAGTTGAGTTTTGGTCAACTTCAAATAACCATAACTCCTAACTCAGGATGATTTAGGTGTACTTCCAGACATGGTTGGAAAGCTCTTGGAATGATTTTTCCAACGCCGCCAAGTTTACGCAATTCCAAGTTTGGATGAGTGAGTTATTCCCTTTGGAAGTTGGGCTGTTTGAATAAGGAAATGCCCAATCCGAATTTTGGAAGGGTAATTTAGTCTTTTCCTCACCTAATTATTCTAATTCATTTTTAGGAGATTAATTGGGGTAAAACCAGATTTTGGTCAGTTTAGAAAAATTAGAGTTCACGCTAGGCTTGGAGAAAAGAGAAAAGAGGAGAAAGGAGAAGAGGAAGAAAGATTCGTCGATTTCGTCAAGGATAGCTTGTGGATTTCGTCGGGGGTGATCCCTAAAAAGGTATGTGAGATCACATATCGTTGGCTTAGTTCACCCACGCGACAAGCATTTTTAATTCAATGTATTTTCGTCCTAAAAAGATTGAGAAATTGGTGTTCTTGATAGTTGTTCTTGAATTGATTTCGTTCTTGAATATGAGTTGGGATTAAGGAGTTTCTTGATGGTTAAGTGATGTTTCCTTGAATTATTTGGGTTAGATTTTTGTGCATATGATTTGGGTACATAAATCTAAGGTGAATTTGGGGAAAAGAATCGATTGAAACGAGAAAACGAGTTGAAAAACTCGTCAGACGCACCTGGGGAGGGCTAGGCGCGTCGCGCCCCCATAGCTCCAGGAGGCTGGGGCGGCGTGCCTACAATGCGCCCAAAACAAGCCCCAGTAAGTTGGGGCCTGGCGCGGCGCGCCAGGGACGCGCTCGGATCAGCGTTTTTCACCAGATTTTCATCGTTTAGCCTATTTAAGTTATTCTAAAGTGTCCTAACACTTTCAATTGATTCTAACTAATCTAAATGACTACTAAACACCTAGAAATTATCCATAAACATGAATCATAACCTTGAATCCATAAATTCAAATTCAAGGAAAGTCAAGAGCCATGTCTAGGAAGTTTTCAGAGTCTTTTGCAAATGCTTTTAACCTTGTTTTAAGACTTAAAGTTCAAGTTGAGTAAGGAGTAAAGAGTAAAGAGTATAGATTGAAGTTCATTTCTTCAAAAGTATATGGGGACTAAGTATTCCCAACGAGATTAAAAATGTTTTCACATTTAAATAAGTTCGGAAACTGACATTTCCAAAGAGCCTTCGAGCTAGAAAAAGTAATCGCTTTCTACATGAAGCAAGAGGGGAAACTTTGATTTCCAAGATAACCATTGAGCTAAGATTTTGAGCACTAATCTCAAATCACAGAAGAAGTATGTTTTTAAATATAAGAGGTAGTATATTTTGGGAGTAGTATTGAGCACCGAATTGGGGGCGAGCATGAGTTTAGATAACTCACGTCTCCATAAAACCATGTAGCCACCATGGGTAGAAAAGGGTCATATTTTTTAGATGAACCCTTTTCACAATAGACTAGTGGATCCACTTAATAGTTCAGGTCCTATACCTCTGGCCGGGTATAGGATGCGCTGGCAGCGTGAAGTAAATCATTGTATCATCACTATAGCTCTTATGTGATGATTGTCGGTTAGAGAAACTCTCACAGAAGTTATTGTATTTTTATATACATCAGGTTATTGTATTTTTTGCATATATTTCAGAGTTATGTTGTATCCTTGTATATACACAGAGTTGACATCATGTTTTTAAACAACTTTTCTTTATATTGCACTTGGTTTAAATTGCTTTATATTGAGAAGAGTTCAGTTAAGTATTCATGAGTTGAGAAGAGCCAAGGTAAGTGTTTCTTTCAGATTTCCGTTCAAGCCTATGTTGTTTAAGCATTCCAACTCGCATACTTGTACATTCAATATATTGATGCCAGTTGGCCTGCATCTTGTTATGATGCAGACATAAGTAATCTAGGGTTGGCATTCCAGCGCACCGTTGACCAGTGAGCAGTTCAGAGTCAGTTGGAGAGCCTCTTTGCATTCCAGAGGACTCATTTTCATTGCTTTCAGTTTTAGTATTAGTTCATTAGGATGTCGTGGGCCTGTCCCAACATCCATCTCAGTTGTTTAGAGGCTTCATAGACAGACAGACAGTTAGTTAGTTAATTCAGTTGTCTTTACTTTTCATTTCATATGTTAAAGACTTGAGTTTGCCTTAAAGGCCAGTTGAATGTTCCTTTATAACATTCTAGTTACTTCATAAATGTGTATGTGATGAGTCAAGTCTTCCGCTGAGTTAGTAAGCCAGGCCAAGGGTTCATTTGAGGCCACCAATGGTCTTCACGTGCTAGTCCCTTCCATGGTGTAGGCTCGGGGAGTGACAAACTTAATATCAGAGCACAGAGTTCAAGAGTCTTAGGGAGTCTATGAAGCCGTGTCTGTAGGGTCCTAGTTATCGGTGTGAAGCGCGCCATATCTATAATTATGAGGCTACAACATTTATTAATTTCTTCACTTTCTTCACACTCATTTCGTGCTTTAGAGTTTAATCTCAAAAAGTTTCCCTCTAATTTGTGCTTGCGCGTATTTCAGATAATTATGCCTCCACGAAGAGTAGTCAGAGGTCGTCTAGCTAGGAGAAATGTTGAGGAGCAAGAGTTACCTAATGCACTTGAAGTGCAACCTCAAGGAGAAGTTACTAATGTTGAGTTCAGAGAGGCTATAAGGATGCTCAGTCAAGTTGTAACCAACCAAGTTGGGCAGTAGAGAGGAGCTAGACAAGAAGAGGCCGACACTTCAAGGATTCGTGAGTTCTTGAGGATGAATCGTCCAAGTTTCACTGGTTCAAGCACTTCTGAGGATCCGGAGAACTTTGTTGATGAACTGAAAAAGGTGTTCGATGTGATGCATGTTACTGACACTATGAGAGTTGAGCTAGCTGCGTATCAGATGAAAAATGTTGCTAGGACTTGGTTTGATCAGTGGAAAAAGGGTAGAGCTGAGGATACACCACCTGCGAGTTGGGCCTGTTTTGAAGAGGCTTTCTTGGGGCGTTTCTTTCCTCGATAACTGAAAGAGGCAAAGGTACGTGAGTTCCTCACACTTAAGTAGGATTCTCTAAGTGTTCATGAGTATGGGTTGAAATTCCCAACTATCTCGTTATGCTCCGAAAATGGTTGCGGACATGAGGAGTAGGATAAGTTTGTTTGTTGCTGGGTTGTCCCATCTATCGAGCAAAGAGGGCCAGGCACCAATGCTTATTGGGGACATGGACATTTCGAGGTTGATGGTCTATGTGCAGTAAGTAGAGGAAGAGAAGCTAAGGGATAGGGAGGAATTCAATAACAAGAGGGCTAAGACAGGGAATGAGTCCGGGCAGCAGAAAAGTAGTGCCAACCAGTCATCCTTCCAACAGAAACAGAAGGGCCCTGCTCCATCATCTGCTAGTGCACCTGCACCTAAGAACAAATGTGAGTACAATGATCAGAACTTCTGAGCTAAACCTGCTTATTCTCAAGGAAGCATGGCACAAGGGAGTAGTAAGCCTCCTGCATGCGCCAAGTGTGGTAGGAACCATTCAGGTATTTGTTGTAAGGGCTCCACTGGTTGTTTCAAGTGTGGTAAAAGTGGGCATTTCATACAAGAGTGTCCAAAGAGCAAGCAGGGAAGCAGTAATGTGGGGAATAGAGCCCAATCTTCTTCAATTGCTCCACCAGACAGAACTGCACCTAGAGGGGCTACTTTCGGTACTGGCGGAGGGACAAACCGCTTATATGCTATCAACAGTCATCAAGAGCAAGAGGATTCACCAGATGTTGTCACTGGTATGATTCAAGTCTTTGACTTTACTATTTATGCCTTGCTAGATCCAAGAGCGAGTTTATCTTTTGTAACTTCATATGTTGCTATTAACTTTGATGTTATTCCTGAGCAACTCAGTGAACCATTCAGTGTTTCTACACCTGTTAGTGAGTCTATTCTAGCAGAGAGAGTCTATCGTGATTGTCCCATTTTCGTCAATCACAAGAGTACCATGGCTGATCTAGTTGAGTTAGACATGGTAGACTTTGATGTCATTCTTGGTATGAACTGGCTTCATGCCTGTTATGCCTTAGTTGATTATACAACTCGAGTTGTCAAGTTTCAATTTCCAAATGAGCCAGTCTTAGAGTGGAAAAGCAGTTCAGCAGTGCTTAAGGGTCGTTTCATTTCGTACCTTAAGGCAAGGAAGTTAGTTTCTAAGGGGTGTGTCTATCACTTAGTCCGAGTTAATGACTCAAGTGTTGAGGTACCTCCTATTCAATCAGTTCTAGTAGAAAAAGAGTTCCCAGAAGTTTTTCCTGATGATCTTCCCGGAGTTCCTCCTGAGAGAGAGATAGACTTTGGTATAGATCTTCTTCCAGATACTTGTCCTATATCTATTCCGTCATACAGAATGGCACCAACAGATTTGAAAGAGTTGAAAGATCAGTTAAAGGATCTTTTAGATAAGGGTTTTATTCGACCAAGTGTCTCACCTTGGGGCGTTCCGATCTTATTTGTGAGAATTGATGATCTTTTTTATCAGCTTCAGGGTGCTTCTTGTTTTTTGAAAATAGACCTCAAATCAGGTTACCATCAGTTGAGAGTAAGGGAATGTGATATTCCCAAGACAGCTTTCCGAACCAGATATGTTCATTATGAGTTTTTTGTCATGTCCTTTGGTTTGACTAATGCACCAACAACATTCATGGACCTTATGACTAGAGTCTTTTAGATATGTTTGTTATCGTCTTCATTGATGACATACTAATCTATTCAAGGAATGAAGAAGATCATGCTGGTCATCTCAAAATAGTTCTTCAGACTTTGAAAGATAAGGAGTTGTATGCTAAATTCTCTAAGTGTGAATTTTGGCTCGAGTCTGTGGCATTCTTAAGCGATATTGTGTCTGGAGAGGGGATTAAGGTTGATACTCAGGAAATTAAGGCAGTGCAGAATTGGCCTAGACTCACATCTCCAACTGATATTAGGAGTTGCTTGGGCTTGGCTGGATATTATAGAAGGTTTGTGGAGGGGTTCTCGTCTATTTCGTCTCCTTTGACGAAGTTGACTCATAAAATAGTGAAATTTCAATGGTGTGAAGCTTGTGAGAAAAACTTTCAGGAATTGAAAAACAGGTTAACTACTGCCCCAGTTTTGACCTTACCAGAAGATACGCAAGGCTTCGTTGTCCATTATGTGATGCATCTAGAGTTGGTTTGGGTTGTGTGTTAATACAGAATGGCAGAGTTATAGCTTATGCCTCTAGACAGTTGAAAGTTCATGAGAAGAACTACCCAACCCATGACTTAGAATTGGCGATGTAGTATTTCTTTGAAAATATGGCGCCATTACCTTATGGTGTTCATGTGGATGTGTTCTGTAACGACCCTTTCGAAAGGACACTACCACCTAAGCAAGAAAACTACTTAAATACTTGCGACAATTAAAAGAGATTTACTATGGCCATATTGATTGTAGTTTAATAGAGAGATTAGGTTCATAAAGGGAAAAATTAGATAAGGATGTGCATCTTGTACATTTAAACATTTATGTGATGTCACAATATATATAGCACGGAGTTTCAACTTATGACGGAAAAACCCTCCCAAAAATAATTTAAGCAAATAACCGATGAGCTTTTCATGCATATATTATCTTCACNCATCCTCTTATCACATAACACTTATCACAATCATGTCTCAGAGCCAATGCAAATGACATGTTCACACAAATCATGAAGAGATGACCATTTTCATAACCATACACAATTCACAACAATACAATCGTGATACAACATCAACAATGATTCAACAAGCCTTTCAACCCAGTCTCAAACATCACACATCAACAATTAAACACATTGCCTTTTATTATCCCTTTTTCATCATTAGAAAATAATCAATATGTACAAGTCAACCCATCACCAAGTCTCATTACCCCCAAACACATATCACAAGGAAATACGTGAATTCCATACACTTAACAAGGGTTTAGAAATCCACTTGCCTCAATCAATCAAGAATTCACTCCGGAACTTGAGCCTCCCCCTTTCGTTGAACTTTCAACTCAAAGCAATCTATTCAAATGAATGACTAGAATAAGATTCCAAAACTAACAACACTCATATTACTATGTGTTTAGCTTTGACCCAAAAATTCACCAAATTTTATAATCAAGTTCTTAAGCTCGATGTCTATTAACATGTCAACTCTCATATTTCTCAAATTCAGGATCTTTAAGTGTAGAACTTGATGCCCTTAATGTGAACTCTAGTTACTTGATAGGTTCTACACCGTGTAGGTAGTAGAATGGGATGCTATTTACACATGGCACGAGTAGCCTTTGAAGGTGCTAAAGTGAGTTCTCTAAGTCTATATGACTAAAGTGTGAAGTCCCCTAAATGCATGAATGTGTCCTAAATGACTTTAAAGAAGAATGTTGACTTATTGTTTAAATGATTTGTTGAATGAATAACTTGTGTTAATGAAGTGAGTTACTTGGTATGTTACCTTGAAACATGATGGTTCTTGTATATAGTAGCCTTGAGGAACACTTAGGTGTGTATGAAGAGATTGTATGGGCGGTCATTTCATGTCTCACTCAAGTGTGTCTTAGGGTAACTTTAGATAAGGGTCCTTGGATGATGAAATGAGTTACGTGGTGAAAATGTTGAGTATGTCTATAATATGGTTAATGTCTTATATGTTGGTTATGTTCTATAATATGTCTAATATGTCAATGTTCATGAAGTTTTACTAAAATGGCATAAGGCATGGCTTTCAATCAAATGTCCTTTTTAGCATGATTTTGCATGGTTTCCATACTTAGTACTTAATTGTGCTAACCCATTTCTTTCTCTTTTGACTAAAGTGTAGGGATTTGGAGATGTTGATATTCCATGGTTGATGGATAGGTTTCTAAGATGTTTGAAGATGAAGACTTGGTGAGTCCTCATAGATTCGAGGACAATAACCAACATGTTCCTTTTTGTCTTGTAGTTTTGTTATAGTTTTGAGTGGGCTTAGTCTCAATGTTGTATTTGAGTATTAGATGGTTTTGAGACATCTTGGATAAAGTCTAGAAAGTCTTCCGCTTGCTATTTAATGAAAGTATCTTCGTGTGTGAAGAAAGTTTTAAATTCTCCTTTTTTTAAGTACGTATGCAATGAATGATCCATGAGGCTTGTATTTGACCTCTTCGAGGTCGAATACGCCGGTTACGACTAGGGGGTACTCTCGGGTCGTGACACGCGTCGCGCCCCTATAGCGCCAGGAGGCTGGGGCGGCGTGCCTACAGTGAGCCCAAAACAAGCCCCAATAAGTTGGGGCCTGGTGCAGCGCGCCAGGGACGCGCTCGGATCGACATTTTTCACTAGTTTTTCGTTGTTTAGCCTACTTAAGTTATTCTAAAGTGTCCTAACACTTTTCATTGATTATAACTAATCTAAATGACTTCTAAAAACCTAGAAATCATCCATAAACATGAATCATAACCTTGAATCCATAAATTCAAATTCAAGGAAAGTCAAGAGCCAAGTTTAGGAAGTTTTCAGAGTCTTTTGCAAATTCTTTTAACCTTGTTTTAAGACTTAAAGTTCAAGTTGAGTAAACAGTATAGATTGAAGTTCATTTCTTCAAAAGTATATGGGGACTAAGTATTCCCAAAGAGATTAAAAATATTTTCACATTTAAATAAGATCGGAAACTGAGATTTCCAAAAAGCCGTCGGGCTAGTTTTCAAAACAAGTAATCGCTTTCTAAATGAAGCAAGAGGGGAAACTTTGATTTCCAAGATAGCCTTTGAGCTAAGTTTTTTAGCACTAATCTCAAATCACAGAAGAAGTATATTTTTAAACATAAGAGCTAGTATATTTTGGGAGTAGTATTGAGCACCGAATTGGGGGAGAGCATGAGTTCAGATAACTCACGTCTCCAATAAACCATGTAGCCACCATGGGTAGAAAAGGGTCATACTTTTTAGATGAACCCTTTTCACAATAGACTAGTGGATCCACTTAGTAGTTCAGGTCCTATACCTCTGGCCGAGTATAAGATGCGCTGGCAGCGTGAGGTAGATCGTTGTATCATCACTATAGCTCTTATGTGATGGTTGTCGGTTAGAGAAACTCTCACAGAAGTTATTGTATTTTTATATACATCAAGTTATTGTATTTTTGCATACATTTCAGAGTTATGTTGTATCCTTGTATATACATAGAGTTGACATCATGTTTTTAAACATTTTTTCTTTATATTGCACTTGTTTTAAGCTGCTTTATATTGGGATGAGTTCAGTTAAGTATTCATGAGTTGAGAAGAATCAAGGTAAGTGTTTCTTTCAGATTCCCGTTCAAGCCTATGTTGTTTTAGCATTTCAACTCGCATACTCGTACATTCAATGTACTGATGCCAGTTGGCCTGCATCTTCTTATGATGCAGACACGGGTAACTAAGATCGGCATTCCAGCGCTCCGTTGATCCAATGAGCAGTTCAGAGTCAGTCAGTGAGCCTCTTTGCATTCCAGATGACTCATTTTCATTGCTTTTAGTTTTAGTATCAGTTCATTAGGATGTCGTGGGCCTGTACCGACATCCATCTCAGTTATTTAGAGGCTTCATAGATAGACAAACAGTCAGTTAGTTAATTCAATTGTCTTTACTTTTCATTTCATATGTTAAAGATTTGAGTTTGCCTTAAAGGCCAGTTGAATGCTCCTTTATAATATTCTAGTTATTTCATAAATGTGTATGTAATGAGTTAAGTCTTCCGCTAAGTTAGTAAGATAGGTCAAGGGTTCGTTTGAGGCCAGCAATGGTCTTCGAGTGCCAGTCCCGCCCAGGATGTAGGCTCGGAGCATGACAATAGTATTACGAAATATAACATAATCAATCCATATTCACAAACAAGCTAGAACTTAATATAAATGGTTGAAATAATCCAACTGGTTTGACAGCATCACGGGTGCAACTGACTAAAGTGGTGAAATTTTCTAAAGACAATGACACAATCCTTGTTTATGATTATGCATATGCTATGTATATATGTGATGACAGTCCAAAGTCCAATTTGAGATTACTGGAGTCAAACATGTAAGTTCAGATCATATTGCTTGGTCAACATTAAGCTTTACTTTGTTTTCAAGTGAAAGCTTTTGCTATCATTTGGTCTAACCCTGTAGCATGTAACAATATAGTAAAGATGACAAAACTCATAATATTTGTATATCAATTTGTTAGCAGTTACTTATCGGCTACAACAATCCATCTACTTCTATTACTCTTTTTAATCCCATTACAACCATACCTCAATTACATGCTTCTTAGAGTCGGCATATGCATTCTCATTATTCATTTCCTTCTATTTGGACCCATTTCATTCTAGTATTTACTACTAATTTATGGATCTCAAATAATACAAGTTCTCTATATTTTCTAGCGAGACACATCTTAACAAACTAAAAGGATTCATAGTGAATTGGCCTAATGTATGTTTACCTTCTTCATGACTAAGCATAATTCCAATTATATGACTATCATATCTATTATATATATAAATATATGTACCTGATGATGCGAGGGAGAAGGGAAGAGTTCACAATTGGAAGATAAGATCTAAAGCAGAGAAAAATAAATAAAAATTAGTAATTAGCAAACACAAAGGCAAAGAAAATACAAGAGAAAACTATAAAAAGGATTAGAAGTAAAAAATGATAATTAATTTATAATATATATATATAGAAAATGAAAATAACTATTCATATTCCGAAACTGAAGAGAGTCTCGGAAAACTAACTAAATGCTTTGAAAATATAAAATATTATATGGATAAGATAGTTGAAGTTGTATGGTTGCTGAAAATCAGATTGAGTCATTGAAGAGACATAACTCATAATTGATAACTAAAAAATTAGCTTTTGAGTTGGATTAATAATTAATTAATGTATATAATTTATAATATTTTTTATATAGTGTAGGGGTAAAATGGTAATCCAACTTTGCACTTGGAGCTTCCCACTTTTAGTAATCATATATCNATCTCAAATAATACAAGTTCTCTATATTTCCTAGAGAGATACGTCTTAACAAACTAAAAAGATTCATAGTGAATTGGCCTAATGTATGTTTACCTTCTTCATGACTAAGCATAATTCCAATTATATGACTATCATATCTATTATATATATAAATATATGTACCTGATGATGCGAGGGAGAAGATAAGATTTTTATAAAAGGTTGTGACATTTCCGAAGGGTTGCAACTTTTTCAAATGGTTGTAACCTTTCCGATAAGTAACAATAAACAATTGTTCACACTACCCTTTGTTGTCTATAAATAAAGAGATTTCCTCTCATTTTAAAACAACAAAAAATTTGAACCTCTTCAATATTTGTGTACTTTGGTCTTGTTGAGTGGCTCACTGACACTATTACTTATGTTACAGATCCGGGTATGTATTCTTACAGTCATTTATTTATGCTTATGTTATTAAGAATAAATGATAAGATGTAATAATTTCCATTTTCCTTTACATTATTTATGTTTGTTACTACGTAATCTTGTATGTAAGATAATATAGTGTTTTAGTTTTAGTGACTAATCGGTTTTAAGTATTATTTTATAAATTCCATGATATAAAACTCCCGCGCGAAGCACGGGTAATTTTATTATTATATATATAAAAGAGAACCCTAGGCCCGCCTACGTGGAGCCACCACAAACCAGGATTCCCTTTTAATTTATTTATTTCCAAAATTAGCTTTCCCTTTCATGAAAAGTTGTGACTTCTATAAAAAAAAGTTGTGACTTTTATGAAAAGTTGCCACTTTTACGAAGAGTTGAGACTTTTATGAAGAGTTGCGACTTATGAAAAGTTGTGACTTTTATGAAAAGTTGTGACTTTTATGAAAGGTTGTGACTTTTCCAAAGAGTTGTGACCTTTCCGATAAGGCGCAATAAGTATTTATTCACACTATCCTTTGTTGTCTATAAATAGAGGGATTTCCTCTCATTTTAAAACAACGAAAATTATGAACATCTTCTTCTTTTGCACAATTAAATATTTGTGTACTTTGCTCATGTTGAGTGGTTCACTGACACCATTGTTTTTGTATCAATACACTGGTGAATAGAATCGTTCTATCCTGAGAGGATCTATTCCTCTAAACCTCGGGTACTAGAGGGGAATAATTTCCTTAAGGGGACAATGTGCATTCGTGGGCTCGATTTTTTTCCTTTCTGTTTCATTCTATTGTTACAGATCCTGGTATGTTTTTTACAGTCATTAATTTATGCTTATGTTATTAATTATTATTTTTGAGTACATGTTTTAAACTTTGTTGTTTATGTTTATGCTTTTGATCATTATGTTGAAGTAAAGATATGTTAATCAAGAGTTTGATGTAATCATTAGACTATTGGTGTCATGTAGATTAGAATTCTTAAATTAGTAAAATAAATGACTTTGATCTTTATAGAGTTTTCAGTGGCTAAAAGATCCGTCGGATGTCCAATAAGGGACTTTTGAGTGTTCAAAAGTTATGGTGGTTCCACACTACCTTGGAGTTTTAGTTATTCAACTTTCTATCTTATCGAGGCATTCATCGATTAGTGACATCCAAAAAATAAAGGAATGTAGAGGGATGGTAAGTATTGTACCCAACCTTAATCAAAAGTTTGGGGTTCAAATGTTGGATTGAAGTCAATGAATTACCCCTCAAAGTAGGATGAATCCATATTAATCAAATATTAAAGAAATAATTATCTCCTTATAAACATTAGTTTAAAAGTCACAAAAAAATAAAATTTTAATCATATTGATCGAAACATAAACAACAATATGCCTTTTGGCTATCAAAGTAGTGTCATCGACTGCGAATGATTTTGAATAAAATAAGGGACTTGCCAAGACATCATTTAATCCAAATTATTTGAGCGACATACGTTTTTTCATTGAACTCCAAGAGATGTGTTTATAAATTTTAATTAATTTATCAAGTACACAACTAATTATATAAGATGTATAATAGTTAGATTCTGTATGGAGGCCTTGAATATGAGAAAAACTTTCGCAATTGATGAATAAAATGTTTGTACCACTTTTTATAAATACAAATATAGACAATGAAACAATTACATATCTTTTCTAAAGACTTTGATGATGAATAACTATAGTAAAATGAAGAATTAATAACAAAATGCATAAACACTTAGAATAAAATCTTTTTGGTTTTAAGATTAAGAAAATATGTCATTTCATCTCTGGATAAAATATTCTTGACAATTTATCGTAGAGTTGTACCCACTGGAAAACACTTATATTATCAAATGTTCAGAGGTAGATTATTGACGTAGTTCACAACCGCAAAAAGCGCGGATAATTTACCTAGTATATGATATAAGAAAATGAGTGTTATGCCTCACATCACAAGTCACACGTAGCATATACATTTTTGAATTTTTTTTCTTTTGAGATCAAAGTCTTAACTTATCTTGTTTAAAATGAGCTTTCAATCTTTTTCCCAAATGCGTCTAAATGTCTCAGCTCTAGCCAAAATAATGGTCAAGTGGTCAACAATGTCAAATTCAATTCACGTGTTCAAAAATCAAAATTGATTTCTATCATCGGACTACTCATAGCCCCGTGATTCACGAGTCTTGGTGTATCACTAGTTTTTAAACATATGAGCCCAATCCATTTGAGTTCAAAATTAATTTAGGCCGCTCATAACTCAATTTAATTTATATTTCAATATATTTTTATATTTCTAATTTAAATCAATCCACTCATTTGACACCCTTAAGGTCCGTTTGATGAATCATTGAGGAATAAGTGCTAATGGATGATTTCAAGTAATGTGTAAATCTCCTCGGTTTTTGTTTCTTTTACCCTTTGCTGTTTCTTTTTCTTTTCTTTTCTTTTTTGTGCCAGATCATGATGTCAAGTTCAATTACTAAGGCGATTTGATACTTTCTACAAGTCAATTTAACTATTTCAAACTTATTTAAGGGGTATGGGTGAATTTTGAAACAAGAAAACATAATTAAATTGTTGCACATTTTATTTTTGTTCACTTTTGTAGAATTTTGGTCTCAATAGCAACACACTAATTATGAGTAGTCCTAATTGCTTTTGGTGATGGCAACCAAATTTGGGGGATCATCCTAACTGCTTGGCCAGAGTTGCAATTTCTAAGCAAAGATTCGAGAGCTTATGCAGCAGTAATGTGGCACCGTTGTGCAATATCAAGTGGGAGAGAGTGTGATGACCCGCCACATCATCATACCATCTAGGCGTCATATGACATAAAAGTTGTTTATGTGGAAGCTTACATCGAAAAGAAGATGATTTTTAGTGAAGATTCTAGAGAAACATGAGAACTTGCAATGGTAAATCCTAGAATACCATAGATTTGTATGGAAGGTCCTTGAAATATTTTAGACTTGTTGAATATTCTAGAAGAGAGACTTATTTGTAGATACGTAGAAATTTGTATAACAATTATTATTTGTATATTTGTCCCTAAGTGAACCGTATAAATAGAGGGACATCCAATTGTGATATAATATGTATGCAATTTAATATTATACAAACTGGCGCTACAGCCAATCATGTCAATGGCATCATTTTAGAAGGTTTGCCAATATATGAAGGAACACCTTATACGTATAAAACATTTGAAGGTAACAGTTACAATTGTAAAAAAAATGGTAGAATTACCAATACAATTGATTTGTATTGGATTTATTTAGTAACAAACAAAACTCTCCAAATAATTTGTACGCTGATTTATTTGAATAAATTTACTAGTACAAATATAAAATATAAAATCAAGAAAATAATTAAAATGATTTTAGAGATATTTTTGTCTGTACATAGACTTATTCCATGGTATTATTAAATAGAATAGTCCATGGATTAAAATTTAGTCCATCCAATACATTGTTTGGTTACTTTATTTAATTTAATCCATGGATTGTTTATCCACCATATTTGGTCTTATCTTATCCCTAGAAAATGGAGGGATAACTAATCCAATGTTTAATAAACCTTGGATAAGACCCCTAAATGACTTAAATATCCCCTTATTCCTTTTCCTAAATTTCTTTTGTAATTTAATTTCCTTTTTATTTATATTGAAATGGTTATAAATGTTCTTTTCAATTCTCCAAGTCCGTTTAGTGTAGTTTAATGATTTCACTAATATTTTTTTTCAATTTTTTTTGTTTTTTTTTAATTCAAGGTACTTTGTCGATTAACCACTTGAACTTTTTTTTTTTTTAATAAGCTTTAGGTATTGAACAATTTAAGTAGTCTTAAATTTATGTTAAATTTAAGATATATTTGACCAACAAAAAATTAGAAATACACATTGTCATCAAGGATCTCTTTAGTGGTACCAGGTACATCACACTTTAAAATATATATATATTTATATATATATAAACTAGTTAAATGGAATAGATAATCCTACAAAAATAATATATCGTCCGGCGGTTATCTACCTTGACCCAATTACATGAAATAAACAATCTCAAAATAACACAAGGGTATAATAGGAAATAATTTTTTGGTAGAGTTTTAAATTAAACACAAGATTAAGTAGAAAGTAATGAACCAAACACTTGACAAAAATAATCCATGCACTACTAATCTCTGCATTACTAATCCCTGAGTTATCAATGTTTGTACCAAACGACTCCTAAATCTTATGTATTACTATTACCTCCAAATGGAAGGTATTATTAGTAATACATCCTATAATACCATATAGGATGTATAATTAATCCATGAATCAGTTATACATAGGCTCAAATTCCTACCAAACATAGTACTAAATAATACCATACATGATACATGGACCATCTCTTCTAATACCTCCTACCAAACGACCCCTTAGAGTCTTAGACTGACTTGGCATACCAAGATTACAAGCAAATAGTGTAAGAATGAGCACGTTGTCAAGTGCCGTATGTGTTCTTAATAGAACAACACAATTCTTTCTAGCAATTTTTGTGTGCTCTCTTAGTCTCTACCATTCTCTTAGCGACTAAGATTTCTAGTCTTAGGCTGAGCAAATAGTGCAAGAATGAGTAAGTCGCACATGTGCTTAATAGAAAACTAAGAACGTGACAGCCTAGTTGTCAAGCTGTTTTTTTAGAAAATGTGTTACTATAAACCAATTTCTTTGTCGCAGTGCTCATATTTTATAGATATGAAAAAAACCACTTGAATAAGTAAATTAAAACCCATTTTTTCAGCAAGGTACTTGTTGCTGGTGAAATGTAATAGGTAATTTTTCTTTTACTACTATTTTGATGTTAATGCTTAGGTAATTTTTCTTTTACTACTATTTTGATGAAACATTGTCTTATTTGACAAGTGGTCTTAATTATCAAACCTATATGCGATCATTGAACACTACTTTTAGATACAATTTTTTTCAAATGCTTGACAAGTGCACAAGATCAACAGCCTGGTTTATCCTTATTAAGTAACTCACTTCCATTGATAGTATGTGGCAGTACCAAATCAAAGATTTTTCTGTTATGAGGTTCAATTGCATTCTATTATACTTCTACAGGCAAGTGACACCAAATCAAAGATCTGAAAATTTACAAGACACAGTAACAACTCTAACTCTTATTGCACATGCCAGTTTGTAATTAACAATTAGAGTGGAAGCAATCTGTGTTAGTAGCATCTCATTTGACAAAGTCATCTCGTCTCGTGAGATTAGGATGGTCAAAACAACATGGACGACAAAGGCAGTCAATAGCATGTATCAGTTTTCTGCGAGGACCAACAGCGTGTGAACCCATCTCCTTGAGCTTTTCCATGGTTAGATTTGCCAATTGATACTTGTTAATGCTCTTGGTCTGAAAGATGTTCACAAAATGTTCAAAGCCCCTTGAAACCAGCCAACTTCTCAAGCCTCCAGCACTTTCAAGCTTGCGCTCAAGATTAATTGCTCTTATTCTTTTATTAATCAACGCACCCTTATCAGCAGTAATAATTGATGGCTTGGTAATCTTAGAGGTGGAGCAAACACCAGTCGTTCTATTAGTTTTGAAACTAGGCATTGGTCGACTTTCTAAACGCTCTCTTTCACTTTGCCTTAATGGTCTTGGGAACTGAGAAGTTAATTGTGGAACTACTTCTGCAACTGTTGGTATAGCAAGTTCAGGTGCCAAAGACTTTGGCACCTCCTTTTCACAAACTACCTGAGCTTCAGTATGCATCTCAACTTGTTGTGGTTGATTATCAGTAGGTTTAATCGTTGGTACATGTATCAGGCTTTCTCCAGCATTATGCACCACGGACTGCTTAGGTACAGGTAGGGGTGGGACCAAAATTGTAACTTTCTGCTTCTTGACTATTATCCAGCTATCTTCATCCAGGTGGTTTACCTGTGAAGGTCCCGGACTATCCTTCTTGGTTTTAGGAACAGGTACAGACTGTCGATGTTTTGTCCTTGCCATAAGTTGCTGACCTGCTGAATATGGAAGAATAAAAAACAATTCTGTATGATGAATATATGCACTTGAACCAAATAGCAACCAAATAGAAAAGTATTGACAGCCAGAAATATGTCAAAGACGCTAATCCAAAATATAATCCCCCTTCCCCACCCGTCAATGAAAAGGGATGTAAAGAATTGAAAAGCCAAACCAAAAGAAATTACTTGGAACAAGATCTGCAACACAAGGCTGTCTAACAGAACTAGCAGAAATCAAACAAGTTTAAGAACTAAGAACTACATTTCCAACCAACCAAAAAAAAAAAAACACATTTCAAGTATATTATAAAGCATAAGCTTCAGTGTCTCTAGGTTAAAAACGGGATGTTTATGACAACAACTACAACAAATCAAGTGTAATCCAACAAGTGAGGTATGGGGAAGGTAGAGTATGCACAGACCTTATCCCTACCTTTGAGAAGGTAGAGAGATTGTTTTTGAAATACGCTATGCTGAACAAACAGTGAAAAAGAGGCAATCATGACAAACAATGAAAAAGAGGAAATAGCAACAAACAAAAACAACAGCAAGATAATTAGCCATCAAGGTGAAACAAGAAGTAGTGATAGAAATCTAAAAATAAGGGAAGAAACTAATAATAGTAAACTCTGGAAAAGGGAACGACTACTAACTTAACCTTCTACCCTAATCATCGACCTCCACACCCTCCTATTAAGGGTCATGTCCCCCGTGAGCTAAAGTAGCACCATATCCTGCTTAATCACCTCAGCCTTATGCCTACGTCTACCACTCCTCAAGCCTAGTACAGCCAACCTCTCACAACTGCTAACCAGGGAATCCGCACCTCTCCTCTTCATATGTCCGAACCATCTCAACCTCACTTCCCACATATTCTCTTCCACGGGAACCACTCATACCTTGCCCCGAATGTCTTCATTCCTAATTTTATCTCTCATGGTATGTCTACACATCCAACTCAACATCCTCATCTCCGCCACTCGTAGCTTCTAGATATGAGAGTTCTTGATTGGCCAACACTTTGCCCCATATAATATAGCCAGTCTGACCACCACTCGCAACTAAAAGGATATTTAAATCAAACTAAGAAATAACAATTATGCATGAATAGTAGGATGATACCATGATGCTGGACACCTAGATTTAATGTAAAAGGATATGGCCCTCAAATTTCCAAGAGTGTCGTCTAGTGAAATTAATAATCCCTTCCATGGAACCTTACCATGGTAGACAATATACAAAATATCACCAGAACCAAAAGAATTTATTGATGAGATTTACCACTATATCAAATCCTTAGGTTTAAAGCATTTCTGGTCATTGGAAATGGAAACTATAGTTAGAGGCTTTATGTTTTCGTAGATCAAGGATCATTTCATACATTGGCTTGAAGTGGAAGAAGACAGCATCACAACAATGATTGATGTAGTAGAAGTAGCATAGATGACAATTGACAACCATCAAAAAAAAAAATATCTACAGTGATTGTGGTGTTAAATTAGGTCTTAGGCCTAACTCACACCCCAAAAACTAGCTCAAAGGGAGGGGGATTGCCCAAACCTTATAAGGAGTCCACCCATCTCATTAACCACCGATGTGGGACTTTTGTCATTCTTTAACAGGTATTAATGTGATTCACTTTGTTTTACCATAATGACAGGCTGCACCATTCAAAGTATGATGTTTGACAGAGTGGCTCCTCAGAGCTGCTAAGCCTACTTCAGAATATTAGTGAACTCCATCAGGTACTAAGACAATGTAAATGTTTTCTAATTCTTAAGAATCAAAAGACTACAGTTCAAGAGATGATTGCCGTGAGCATCCTCCCGGTACTCTGTGGAATAACAGTCAAAAGATCTTCCTCAGAACATAAAAAGGAAGACCAAACTAATAATGACAACCTTTCTCAAGAATTTAGAATGCCACATCACATGAAGTTGATGGCTACATCTATGAGCCAGATATATCAGATAGTGGACGCTGGTATCTACCAAAAAAATAATTCAAATGTCGATTTTGGTACCACAATTGAAGAAACGAACAATCTACAGATACGTACATCCACAAGACCAAAACTTCAACACTTCAAATGTTTAGTCGCTCCCAGGATAAACTGCAATCCTGCAGCAATCATGTCTCAAAAGTCAATACTATACCCAAACTACTACGGGTGTCTTAAAGAGACAGGAAAATCTTCCCAAAGATGCCGTGAATAACAAAAGAAAGCCCTTGGTAAATATTTCATAAACAACTTATGATCAAATTTCCATTCACCAAGCATTGCCACCAGATTGGGAAGTGGAGTCTCCAGATGCCAAGTATACTCATCAATTTTAGGCTTCATTCGTCTTTTTGGTCTATATGACAAATCAATCAACACAGTATGAACAGTAACAAGATGACAAGTTATGTACTATATATATACTACAAATTCACACCCTACATTCTATTGAGATCATAAAGTGAACAAAGTTGGAACTTTCAATAATATTACTAATATCATAAATTACCCATCATTCATTTACAGTTGTCCTCGATGAGTTATTGTATTATGAAAACGGTCAATAATGACATCATTACTTACATTTGCAAATAAATCACGCTCTATGTAACACACTAAACAATCATTTAAATATTGATTACCAATGTCATTTTGTACTTCATTTTTTATGTGCTTCATGGATGAGAATACTCTCTCCACAGTTGTCGCAGCAACAGGTAAAATCGGAGTCAACTTCACAAGTAAATAAGTCTCCACAAGATTTGCCTCAACCAATGCCTTTGCCAAATCATAAATTCCTCGCAAGTTGGAGAATTAGGGATTACCATCTTGCATATGAATTATGAAAGTGTCAAGTTAGTAACTCAAATTTGTCCATTATAAAGCTAATCTGGATAACACTTTGCTAAAGTCATGATTCTACCTTTATTAAAGTTAGAGAACGAATTGATTGGATTCAAGCTATCCATCCCAAAAAGTAAATCACTACATCAGAACGATCATTAAGCTCTTGAAGTTGCACATCAATGACAACAAAAAAAAAGCCTCAACACGCAAGTGGTGCGAATAACAAACACTTGAAGACTTACGCTTTGACTTTCTAGGAAAATAAGACTCATCCAACTTGGGAATCAAGATATCATAAAAATCACAAAATGAGGAAACATCCTTTAACAAAGATTCCAATCTAGTTTTCCTCATATCTTGCAGTGTTAAGAAACTCCACAACATTAACAATATTTTGATCTTTTTTTGGTAAAATCTTGCTCATCTCATTTGACATTACCAACATCAAGTAAAGCATAAAAACAAATTTGAATGTTTTAATATTTGTCAAAAGATATTCTGCTTGATTTCTATCACTTGAGGTGGAACTTTTGTGTTCAATCACATCAACAATAGATGAGAAAATTACAATAAAGTTTTTTAATGTGATCCCTAACGAGTATCACCTGATCTTTGGAACCCACATTCTTGTTGTAATACTTGTCAAGTATGAACTTCACAGGATTCAAATAATTGTTCCAACTGTTCAACTTAGTGATGATGGAGTAAGTCTCTATGCTTGAAAGATCCACCAACAACATTCAACACATTAGTAACATGATAAAAAAAAGTCTTCAATATCTGAATGTGTTTTAGCAATAGATACAAGTGTTAGTTGCAATTGATGAGCAAAACAATAAATGTAATATGCCGATGGACTATCTTTCATAATCAAGTTTTAAGACCATTTATCTCTCCCTTTGTATTACTAGATCCATCGTAATGTTGTCCACGAATTATGGATGGACTTAGTGAATGATAGGAAAGCAAAGAATAGTTTTTTTTTCTTCAATGAGCATGCCAATGTATCAGTTGGCTATGATCCAAAAGGACACTGTCAATGCTTGTGCAAGAAAAAATGTTGAAAGCTATAATTGAGGACTTAAATAGAGATTACTTTAGTATATTAGTTGATGAGTCCAAAGACATCTCACACAAAGAACAAATGACTCTTATTTTGTGGTATGTAAATAAGAATGATAAAGTAGTAGAACGATTTCTCGGTCTTGTCCATGTTAGTAATACATTAGCATGCTCATTGCATAAAGAAATTTATTCTTTGCTTCCGATCATTCATTAAGTCCATCCAAAATATGTGGACAAGGTTACAATGGAGCTAGTAATATGAAGGGAGAGATAAATAGCCTCAAAACTTTAATTATGATAGATGGTTCATTGGTATATTACATTCATTGTTTTGCTCATCAATTGCAACAACCACTTGTAGCTATTGCTAAAAAACATTCGGATGTCGACGACTTTTTTGATCATGTTACTAATGTGTTGAATGTTGTTGGAGGATCTTTCAAGAATAGAGATTTACTCCGTCATCACCAAGCTAAAAAGTTGGAGCAATTACTTGAATCTGATGAATTTCATACTAGACAAGGATTACATCAAAAACATGAGCTCCAAAGACCAGGTGATATTCGTTGGGATCACATTTCAAAATATTAGATAACTTTATTGTTATTTTCTCATCTATTGTTCATGTACTTAAAGTGATTGAACATTAAGGTTCCACCTTAAGTGAGAAATCAAGCAGAATATCTTTTGATAGAGACTAAAACATTCAAATTTATCTTTATGTTTCACTTGATGTTGAAAGATTTGGCAATGTCAAATGAGTTAAGCAAGATTTTACCAAATCTTAAAAGATCAAAATATTGTTAATGTCGTGGAGTTTCTTAATATTGCAAAGAAAAGATTGCAAGATATGAGGAAAACTGGATGGAAATTTTTGTTGGATGATGTTTCCTCATTTTGTGATTCGCATGATATCTTGATTCCTAAGTTAGATGAGTCTTATTTCCTTGGAAAGTCAAAACACAAGTCTTTGGGTGTTTGTTATTTGCACCACTAGCGTGTTGAAGTTTTTTTTGCTGTCATTGATGTGCAATTTTAAGAATTTAATGATCGTTTTGACGTAGTGAGTAGCGATTTATCTTTTTGGGATGAGTAGCTTAAATCTAATCAATTCTTTCTCTAACTTTGACAAAGGTAGAATCATGACTTTAGCAAAGTGTTCTCTAGGTGAGTTTGATAATGGACCGATTCGTGATTTGAGTTACCAACTAGATACATTCATAATTCATATGCAAAGTGCTAATCCAAGTTCTCCAACTTGCAAGGAACTTGTGATGGCAAAGACATTGGTTGAGGCAAATCTTGTGGAGACTTATTCACTTGTTTATTTACTAGTGGGCATTGACTCTGATATAACCTGTTGCTATGTCAACTGCGGAGAGAACATTCTCATCCATGAAGCACATTAAAAAGGAAGTACGGAATAGCATTGGTGATCAATATTTAAATGATTGTATAATGTGTTACATAAAACGTGATGTATTTGCAAATGTAAGTACTGATGTCATGATTAACTGTTTTCAAAATATGAAAACTCGTCGAGAACAATTGTAAATGAATAATAGATGGTTATGATACTAGTAATATTATGAAAGTTTTATCTTTGTTCACTTCATAATCTTAGTCGAATGTGGGGTGTGAATTTGTAGTATATATTGATGAGTCTACTTGGCACCCGAGACTTCAAATCCTAATTCCGCCTCAGTCTAAAATTGTGAAAACAATATTATTTTTGTTTTTGATAAGTAAATAATTTAATTGATAATAACAATGTCAACCATATACAAGAGGTATACTCAAAAAGAAGAAACCTACAAAATATGGTTCTCTATAATGACACTCAATCCTCTCTGTACAATCATGAACTACGTGAGTGCACCAAAAGAAAATAAGGGATCGGAGACTACTCCTCAAGTGAGCAAAGCTTATCTCCATCCTTTCAAAAGCTCTCTCATTTCTCTCTTTCCAAATGACCCATACTAAAGCAATAGGGGTAACATTTCAAGCCTTGTGCCTTTTTCTCCTAGCTCCCCTCACACTTGTGATGGCTCCTTCGTACATATCATTTATGTCATTTTCATACTTGTTATGGGTGCATTTCTTCTCAATTACCTAGTGAAAGGCCTCTCTTGGCACTTAATCATGGATGCATTTCTTCTCATTTACATAGTGAAAGACTTCTCTTGGCACTCTATCATGTACCTTTTTGAAGTCTGTAAATATCAAATGGAGATCCTTCTTCCTTTTCCTAGTGATTTCCGTCAACCTACTTTGTACAAATATAACCTCTTTAATTAATCTACCAAGCAATCCAAGCTGGTTTTCTACCCTTATAACGCCACTAAATCAATGTTGTATCACTCTTTCCAAAAGCTTTGTGGTATACCATGTAAGTTCAATACCACCCTAGCTTCTTCTTCTTATTTTTGATAAGGTAAATGTTTTATAAAAAAGTACCGAGAAGGTATAGAATGGAACAAACATACAGAGAATAAAGCACAACCCACTACATTCTCCTTCCTAACAAATCTAAGAAATCCAGATACTGATTCAGATTCACTAGGTAGGCTACTTTTACACCAGAAGTACAAATTTTGTAAGCATCTATTTATAGTTCAGGAAACCAAAACATTTTTCCCTTCAAAACAAGCCTTGTAACTTATTTAGTATTGGAACAATTTTAATATCTGCTTTGTTTTATGTACTGGAATCAACTCTTTCTCGACTTATTTAGCATCTTTGCGGGCCAGAATATAACATTGAATAACCTGGTTAGTCATACTATTCCAATCTTCCAAGGAACTTCCGAACCTCACTATAGATGCCATCTCAATGACATTTTACATACATCTCATATTATTCATGGCATCATCTAATTCACTTGATTCGATTCTATGAGTTCCATTAAGGTTCTATTTGTACTAGATGTATGAAATTTGTAAAGTTACTTCTCTGGTCAAAACTTGTTGAAATCATCTTTAATATACTTAACTTGGTTCAAGTTTTTACTCCTTTTCTCCCTCAATCATGTTAACTCATACATTTCTTTCTCTCCTTCCTGCATCCCTCACTGTTGCTGCATCTAAGGATGTATCCAACTTTGCTAATTGCCTCCTCAGCTTCTTTCTTTCGTTCTCTTATACTCTTCCAGGCTTTTCCATCTTTCGCTCTTGGTAACTTTTAAACCACTCTTTTTCTAGTAGCTCTCCATACTTCTTCACGCTACCACATATTCTTGCAGTTAATTCCCTAAGTAGTAAACCCAACAAGAACCCACTTGTTACCTTTTTAGTACAAATCGTTTCTTCACTCCTGACATTTGTAGCAGCTATATTTTTTCCTTCAGTACTTCCAATTTCACCTAGAGGAATCTAAATTTAGGTCCCATACACCGCTAATGAAGAGTTAAGACATAATTATTCAGATTGGCTCGAGAATATAGAAGTATTTTCTTGATGTTTCATTATTCAAATATTCTTTTTTTTATAACCGAGAAATATGTCTGTGACCCGCCCTTTGGACCAATCACAGCCTTCTAAACTCAGTGGATAATAGGTCCGCCCCTCTATCCTTCTCCACTTAAATACCGGACTTCGCTTTGCATGGTGTAGGGTTTGAACATGTGACCTAAGCCACAAATCCTCTGCCTTTTTGCCACTCGAGCTAGGCCTTGGGGGCCATTATTCAACTATTCTTGCTTTGCATTCCATCAGTTTTGTTTCTGATCAAAACATTTTTTATGCTATTAAGTACTTCCTCTCCCAAAAACCTTATTTCCTTTCTGCAGTGTAGGTAGAATGAAAATTCCTAAGACCTAGGATGAAAATCTCCCCAAAGTCTCCTTTATCCTGCATTTGGTTCGCGGATTGAAGGCAAGATACCCTATTTCTATATTCCTAACTAATCTTTGGGTTTAACAGTGAGCTTAGAAACTTTAGCCGAGTAATATAATACCCCCATTAACCTGCTTTAATTCAAGAAAGTTCATACCCTTGAGAGATCAAAATAGGGTTTTTCCACTTTCAGGTCCAAAACAACAGAAAAACAAAACAGCAACGAAGAAACTACAATTCTCCGCTAAAAACACAGCAAATCAACAAATAAAATATAACACGAACAATTGATGAGATGTGCTCTAATCAATGAAAGTTCAATGTGGATAAATGCATTCACCCATAACCCAATCATTCAACAAATTGTGAAGTAGCAGATTTAACAGGACTAACCTTAAGAAGAAGTAGGCGATGAATGCTGCTTGTAGAGGAGGAGGAAGTGCCACAGTATTTGACAAGAATGAGGGCACGAGACCGGAAAAATGAGCTAACAATGCCTCCAACTTTTCAATTAAATAAACCAGTAAACGAAAAGGGTCAAAAATATCTTTATGTTGTAAAATGAGAGCAAAATATAATAATACTAAACAAGTAAGGAAGACAAATTGTGATGAGAAGTATAGAAGGGAGAATATTATTTAATACTCTTCAAGTGTGTATTTCCTAAGTGTGAAGACTACCTTTTATAGGATGTTTAAACCATCCTTTTACAACATTTGACAATATGTTACTATAATATTTAATTAATATAATAAATGGATACATTACGTTAGGATAGATTAAGAGAAACATCCACACAATTAAGTGGATTTGTAACACTTTATATTATTCGAAAAAGTTTAATTTTACCCTTAAAACTTAATAGATATTTTAAAATTATTATTATTAATATTACTTATTACGTGGCATCTCCCTATTGAATAAAATAAAATCCCCAATTAACTCCCGCATTAAGATTTATTAATTAAACTTTTCTTATTTGGTTATTTTCATTAGAATTACTATTAAATATTTTATTAATTAGATATTTTATAGTTAGTGTAAGGGCAAAATAGAAATCCAACTTTGAAGGTTAGAGCTTTCTATTTTAATAATATATGATATAATATGATTATGCAAATATTTAAATAATATAAACCGAATTAAAACGAAAAAATAAAAAACAATTGCAAAATAATTTCATCGGCAAGTGTAGATTCTACATCATTGATCTCCAATAGAAATAAAATCAAAGGTTTAGATGGTCATTAAGAAAATAATATAAAAAAAAAATAAGTAAAACTTGCCTGCGAAGAGACCCCAAATGTCAATATCTCATAAATGTCAGCTTGTCATCTAAGATTCTTGATGCTAATATCACAAAATTGTCCAGGATTTCAGTTACATGTGAATGTAAATCAAGTGCTAAATGTCATAGTATGGAAGAATCCTCTCAAGTCGGAGGCGAACCAGGATTTGAAGATTTCAGGTGCACCAATATTATGTTAGCACGAATTTGAGATCTAAGATAAACTTAACTTAAAAACAATGAAATAAGGCTCGAGCTGAATTCAAGTCCTATGGTTTTTTTTTTTTTGGTTTCGGTGAAGCACTCTCACCAGTGCACCACAACCCATGTTGGTGAGGTTCCTATGGCTTATACCAATAGCACAATGACACTTCTATGCTCCTCAAGGGTGTACTGTTAATTATATCCTAATTTACGCAAGTTTCTCAAGATACATATATATATATATATATATACATAATTTTTTTCGAAGTTAACGAATGCATGTGCACCCCACCTATAAGGGTAGGTCCGCCTCTGTCTCAAGTAAAGAAACTTTTAAAATAAAATTAGAGGGAACCATTTATTAGTCAATTATGATATTGTAATGATCCTCCATTCGGGTAGTTAATCAAATATAAGTTTTTTCTTATAAAATAGCTAAATTAACATACGTAAACCATAAAGGAAATTAAAAACTACTTGACAGTTCAAATAAAGTCCTTCCTAAACTGTCATAACACCTAGTGTGCACCAGATGTGTAAATATTGATATTACAAAAATAAATATGTAAAATTACTCTATATTAGAAGTAATACACCATAATAATAATAATGCAAAATCTATAAAGGAAATATTTCAGGTATATGTTACGATTATTATTATGGTGACACTTAATTTTCTAAGATGACAATTTTGAAAACTAAATTTAGAAAAAAAAATCAGCCATAAGAACATCATATGCAAAAATATAGTTATATTTTTATTTATATGTTGTATGTATTTTAGACTGATAGGAAGAAAAAATTTCTGATGTGAGCATTTCTCACTTAAATGGATAATATACGCCACGCGCATCTGAATTGAGTTTTATTTCTATATAAAATTATAAAAGAGAGTCAAAAATCAAGCTTTCAACTTTGAATCTAGATTTTCCCTTAATGCCTCCTTGCTGCTTACAAAAATACAATTGTTTCCTTCCTTCACAAGCATTCAGTTATTCTACATTGATTTTACTATGTTTCTTATTTAATGATTCTTTGAAACACTACTAATCGCCACATCTTGCAAGCAACCATTGGGCATCAGGTCAAAATTTACTAAGAAAATTGCCTCAATTTTTAGTAAGGCTTGTTCGAATTCATTTATATCGCGTTTAATTTTACCTATCTCACCATGAAATAAAAGCAAATATAACAATAAAAATTCAAAACAATTCATATAAAACTCTTAATAATTCATCAATGGAATTAATCATTTAGTCACAAGCCACTAGCCAAAAGTTTAGCTCAATCATAAAAGAGATTCAAATTCACATAGAAGACACAAGTTAAATTCTTGCTAATTACATTTTGTCTAATCTTTTTAGCTTTAGGTATTTTCAAGTTTTATATAGAATTCCTTGAATTTTTTTGTTTCCAACACTGCACATAATATCTCATTCAAATTTAAATGTACCATGTAGTAGGTCGAGAAAAAAAATCAAGTTAACACATTGAACAATATAGATCAGCTAAGTTGAATCCAAAATAATAAGTTTGGCATGATTCTTCTTATCCCAAATATTTTCTTATATATAAGTCTCTAAAAGTTGTTGTTCAAACTTCTTATTGCAATACGAATTCAAATTAATCGAATTTTAATGCGTATATCGGATAAGAAATCCAGGAAAACAACATTTTATGTTGAGGCACTTGGTATCATGTATTTTGCGTTGAAGGTTGATATGTTAAGTTGAATTTCTCTAATAAATTGAACACCGCACATCTTAATAATAATATTTATATTCATAATTAAATAAATCTTCCTTTACTTTTGAATATGTCCTGAATTTATATACTTGTTACTCAATGTCTATAACTTCAAAATTTTAAACTTGTTAAATTTAAATTTTGAATCCGTATCTATCATCTCAAAGCATCATAACCTTATAATAATACTTGATTCATCAAAGCCAATATAAGTCATCAATTTTGACCTTTTTCATGACTTATCTGAGTACAACAAAACTAACACATTTGATCTGATTCTTCAAGTGTACGTAGATCTTACTCTTATCATGAGAAGGTACTTAGGTTATTCCAGACACATTCTCAACTCAAATAAAGCATTTCAATAAAAAAATTAAGAAGAGATACAATATTAGTAAAGAAGAAAGTAAAATAAAGTAAAAATATAAAATATTATAAACTTGATTTCATATATATTGAAATATCAATACTCTTACATCTCAATAGTGAAATATATCAATCAACTTATTAATTATTGCCACTTGAAGAACAAATTACAATTGGTCCCAACAATAAAACACAACCCTCCATCTTGTATCTCCCAATGACAATTACTAGCACCTACACAAGTATTTTTATCTCTATCATAGTCAAAAATCTCAAAATGTCCATGTTGTTTAGTACTTGTTAAAACATTAATGTCACAAAAGACATGATTGTCACCTTTGACAACTATGGGAACATCAATATTATATGAATCCCTTGGATTCATTGGATGATCACCAAGACCTTGTCCTCTCAAAGTGCATTTCACATCCACTTTTGATGAAGCAACATTAACAATGATTACATTGTAGTCAAACAAGATTAATGAATTAACAGAAGTTGAGAATAAACTAATTACAAAACAAAGTATTAAGACTTGAGACAATGGGTTAGACATATTTTTTTGATTGTGTATGTTTTTCTTTTGTGTTGATGTGACTCCAATTTATAGCATTAATATGTGATGATATTTTTGCTCTTTTGACTAAATATAGAAGTTTAATTAATTTTAATTCATAAAAGTGAAATTCTACGAAAAGAAAGAGACCAAACATACATATTAGGGAGAAAAACAAATTGTTCAAACAAAAATATAAAAGAAATAACAGTTACTACAATTCTTAAATTAAAAATTATTCCTTTTATATCAGTTTATGTGATGTATTTTCTTTATTAGTTTGTCTTAAAAATAATGATATCTTTTTATATTTAGAAATAATAATTTTTTATATTTTCATGCATTATTCATTAATGAGAAAGTCTACGAAAAAAGATACCAAACATATATATTAGGGAGAAAAATAAATTGTTCAAACAAAAATATAAAAGAAATAACACTTACTACAATTCTTAAATTAAAAATTATTCCTTTTGTATCAGTTTATGTGATGTATTTTCTTTATTAGTTTGTCTTAAAAAGAATGATATCTTTTTATATTTAGAAATAATTATTTTTTTATATTTTCATATATTATTCATTAATGAGATACATAATTTATAATTATACAAATCTCTAAGAATTGTTTCAAATAAAAAAAAATCAATATATATTTCTTTCTTTATGAAACATTGTACCCAATTATAGTAAATCACACTTACGAAATTGATTATTAAATAAGTACAAGTTTAGATTATTAAGTTCAAGTTCAGGATGATCAAACTGTGCAAACACAACTCTGATACAGACATCATCAAATTTATAAAAAAAAAAAAACACTTCCAAGTAGGAATACTAATATGGTGGGACAAACCTCTCGGATTTTGATGCTCAACTTTCACTTGTTGGCAATTAGGACACTTAGCCACAAATTCTGCAATATCCCTCTTTCATCCCATTCTACCAAAGAACTCCCACAAGTTACGGTACATTTTGATGGCTCCCGAGTGAATGGAATATCGGGAACTATAGGGTTCTGATAAAATTTGCTCTCTCAAGTTATCAATATTGAGAACACACTTCACAACCTTGAAATAGAAACACACTGTCTCCCCCTTAGGAGAAAACCTCAACAAACTTTTTAAGCACGGCTTCCTTCAACTCAACAAACATCGGACCATGATCTTGCTTGGCTTTCACATACGACACAAAAGATGATTCTGAATCATTTTGAACAACAACAACACCCTCATCAGAGTCTACCAAATGAACACCTATCCAAGCTAGTCTATGAACATCACGAACCAATTCTTTTTATCATTTTTCACATGTGCAACACTACTCATAGAAAACAAACTTAAGGCATCGACCGCTATATTGGCTTTGCCCGGGTGATAAAAGACACTCATATCATAGTCCTTCAAGAGTTCTAGCCATCTACATTGACGAAGATTTAGATCCTTTTGCTTGAACATATATTGCAAACTTTTGTGGTCGATAAAGACATCAACATGGACACCATATGAGTAATGCCTCCAAATCTTTAAGGCAAAAACAATCACCGCTAGTTCCAAATTATGCGTAGGATAGTTCTTTCCGTGAATCTTAAAATGCCTTAAAGCATAAACAATTACTTTCCATTTTTCATAAAAACACACCATAATCCAATCCTTAAAGCATCACAATAAACAATAAACCCATCGTACCATCCGGTAAAGTCAACACCAGAGCGGAGGTAAGCCTATCTTTCAACTCTTGGATACTATTTTCACACACTTCCGACCATAAGAACTTTACCTTTTTGGATAAATGCAGTCAATGG
Organism: Solanum stenotomum; assembly: GCF_019186545.1. NCBI lineage: Eukaryota > Viridiplantae > Streptophyta > Magnoliopsida > Solanales > Solanaceae > Solanum > Solanum stenotomum. The sequence goes on along the minus strand of NC_064292.1, from coordinate 15,099,946 downwards.
AAAGGCAATCGAAGAAAACCCTTCCACAAACCTTCTATAAGTTCCATACAAACCCAAGAAGCTTCGAATATCCGAAGGATATAGAGGTCTAGGCTAACTCTTAACCACATCCATTTTATTAGGATCTACCTCAATACCCTTACCAGAACCAATGTGACCAAGAAAAGCCACAAATTGAACCAAAACTTGCATTTACTAAACTTTGCAAATAGTTGTCGGTCCTTGAGGACATGCTACGCAATCCTCAAATGATCAGCAAGTTCATCCCTACTTCATGAGTAAATCACGATGTCATCGATAAACACAATCACAAACATATTAAGATATTATCTAAACACTTTATTCATCAAGCTCATGAATACGGCCATAGCGTTAGTCAAATTAAACGACATTACCAAAAACTCATAATGATCATACTGAGTTCGAAAAACTATCTCTGGAATTTCACCTTCTTTCACCTTGAATTAGTGATAACCCGATTGGAGGTAAATCTTAGAGAAGTAACTTTCTCCTTGGAGTTGATCAAACAAGTCATCTATCCTTGAAAAAGGATTATTAATAGTAACCTTTTTCAATTGCCATTAGTCAATACACATGTGAAGTGAACCATTTTTTTTACGAACAAATAAAATTGGAGCATACTCGATCGGATGAAACCCTTAACAAAATATTCTTTCAATTACTTCTTTAATTCCTTAAGTTCTGCCAGAGCCATATGGTAGGGAGAAATAGAGATAGGTTGCGTATTTGGGAGAAGTTTAATACTAAAGTCTATTTCCCTTTCGAGAGAAACACCGGGTAGACCATCAGGAAACACTTCCAGAAACTCATTTACAACAGAGAACGACTCAAGAATAGGGATTTAAAATTTTGTATCCTTAACCCAAACAAGATGATATATGCAACCCTTAGAAATTATTTTTCTAGCTTTAAGACAAGAAATAAACTTACCCATAGGCATAGAATTTCCCCCTTCCCACTCTAGGATGAGCTCATTTGGAAACTAAAACTTAATCACTCAAGTTCTACAATCAACAAAAACATAACAAGAATGGAGTAAATCCATATCAAGAATAATATTGAAATTCAACATATCAAGCTCTACAAGATCAACATAAGTGACTCTATGGGATAAGGAGACATGACAATTTCTGTAGACTCTCTTAGCCACAATAGATTCACCGATAGGATTAGAGACAGAAAAAGGGTCTAGCAACACATCCGGAAATACATCAAATCTCCTAGCCACAAATGGCATTACAAAATACAAAGCAACGTCGAGATCAAGCAAATAATAAACATCAAGATGAAAGACTTTTAACATACCGGTAACCAAATCGGGAGAACCTTCTTGATCATGTCGAGTTTGAAGAGCATAGAATTGGTTTTACTTTGGAGCACTTAAACCCAAACCACTAGATGTAGCTTGCCTACCATCCTAAACCTTAGTAGAAAGTGATGGACAATCCTTTATCTTGTGACCACTCTTACCACAACAAAAGCAACCATCTGTACCGGCTAAGCATTTACCATCATGCTTCCTTCCACACCTAGTACAAGTAGGCAAAGAAGATGCACCATTATTTCCTCCTTGAGGCTTAGGATTAGACACCTTATATTTGTTAAAATTTGAAATCGAAGTATTAGAGGAACCTTGACGAGAGAACTTTTGTCGGAATCTTGAATGACCATGTCCATCAGACCTTGAATGTGAAAAGTCACCACCACTATTTTTTCCCTCCTTGCCTCCCTAGATCTTTCCTTAAGATTTTCCTCTTCAATTTGTTGAGCATGTGTCATCAAACGGGAAATATCATTCTCCTTAATGAGCATGGTTGTACAATATTCCTTAACCACCATTTCAGACACGCTCGAAACAAACTTACTCATCATTTCCCTAGAATCGACAACCGTAGAAGGAGCATATTTGGACAATTATGTGAATTTCAAAGCATACTCCTTCACACTCATATTTCCTTGGCAAAGGTTAACGAACTCAAGTACTTTGACCTCCCTCATCTCAAGGGAAAAAACCTATCAAGGAAAGCAGTTTTAAACTTCTCCCAATCACGAGGAAACCATCCTCGCTTCCTTTCATTGGTTGAACCAAACTTGAGCAACACCTTTAAGTTGATAAGCAACCAATTTTTCCTTTTCCTTCAGTGTCACTCCCATGATCATCAAAACCTTATGCACCTCATCAATGAACTCTTGAGGATCTTCCTCAACCTTAGAACCATGAAACTCTGGGGGATTCATTCTAGTGAAGTCCCTCACTCTAGTTTACGTCATACCCGCATTTGGTTCCATGGGACCATAGCCTCCTTATAGGCTTGAGTTGTCATGGATTGAGCCAACACATGAAAATTGGCTCGAAACTCCACTATAGTCACTTGTTCGGCCAAAGGGTCGATCGAAACTTAAGGAGTTTCTTGTTCACATTCTCACCCGCATTCCTTCTAACGTATGATATTCGAGGGGAAATATCCTTAAAAGCATCATACTAAGGATTAGGAGAGAGACATAGAGTTACACTTTATTGCACGACTTTAGAATAATGAAAGAAGTGAAATTTCATAAACATCTTATAGCCTCCTATTCATAAGTGTGGCACACTTCACACTCATTAACAAGACTCTACTCTATGTGGCTTGTGAGAAATCCTCGACCTTTTTAAATCTTGTGCTCTAAATATCAAGTTTGGCACGATCCAAAGTATACCCGAGGCATAACATGACGTATAGAACCCTAAAATACCCTACACAAGCCACTTAGCATACATCATACAAAATAATAGAAATAAAGATTTCTGAAAAATAGTCTTATATCATAAAAGAGTTTGACAAAGAGGAAGTCTAACATAGTCTCATAAAGACATCTATTACATCAAAAGGAAGTGGTTTGGACGTAACCCATACACCACATACAAATATCTAAAAACTGAAATAAATAAAACTATAAAGTATCTCGTTCCTCAGACATGAGGACGCTCTAATCTTTGAATACAAAGAGATCAACTAGCCACGAGTATGAAAGGTAGGAGCGGCGACCCTACATTAATGAGACAACATAGGAACAAGTATGCATTAATACATAGAATGTACTAAGTATGATAGTAATGCATAAGATTTATGAAATCATGCTAAAAGGACTTTACATGACATGCAATGACCAAGCTTAATTATAAGATAAAAAGATTAGAAAAAATAAGTCATAATCATGGTCAATGCAAGCTTAACATCATTAAAACACTATTTGAGATACTTTGAAAGTAACCTTAGTTCATTATGGTGGGATTTTCACCATTAACCAACATAGACCATGTGAGCTATAAAATGAAATCCGGTGTCTATCCCACACCAAAAAAAGACGTCCTTACTTGCCAAGGTAAGAACCATAAGTCTGAGCTAAAGTGAATTCACTAGCTAATATCTATTTGAGAAAAAATCCTATTGTGGCCCATAGTTCTGGGACTTAAGGATTGTTACTAAAGGTCCACGGACGCTAAACATAAACTGTCATCCCAAAAGCCTGCTCGGTCCTAAGTAAAATCCCATGGAATAGTCATTAATCATATTCATATTATCATCCATAGAAAGGCACAATTAAGCAATTAATCAAAACTAAAGTTTATTTAGAATAACTCCTAAAACTTAATTCAACTTAGATGAGAAAACCTTTCAACCTTATGTATTCTTATGTGAGAAAACCTTTTCACAATCATGATCTTAATTGTATGTGAGAAAACCTTTCACAACAACAATATTGATACTTTTCTCTCAAAGCATCCTCAAATCATTTACATATCTTTCATAAAATCATGTCTATCTTCATAAAAAATCATATTTCATAGTTCATAAAATTCATCATGTATTCATTGTCACAACTCGAGCCTACAGCCTGGACGTAACTGACACTCAAGAACCATTGTTTATCCCCAAGAGAACTCTTGGCCTGGCTACATGACTTACATGACCATATACATTACGCGGAAGCTTAAAACATGTGAACACTTAGACATTCAAAAAATTCTTAAAATACTGTTTTTGCAAATACTTAACATGAATCATAGTTTAAATAAAACATCCCGAGAAAACAAAGATTCATCTATTTTTGTCTGTCTATGAAGCCTCTAACAATGTAATATAGATGTCGGGACAAGACCTACGACACCTCCAAAATTACTAAACTGAAAGGAAATGGAGTCTCCCAGAAGCAAGAAGGCCTCACCAATTACTGTCTACGAGCGAATAGTGATCTCAACGAAGCGTCTGTTGATGATCCTGAGCACCTGTATCTGCGTCATAAAACGATGCAGGTCGAATGAAGTCAGTACATTGAATGTACTGATAAGTGATAAGGTTAGAGTAAACAATTAACTGGCTTGAATGACTGAAAAGAACAATGTTGGATATATACATGAACATGAAGTGAAAACCATGTAATACAATTAGATATACAATGAAAGCAACATGAAAATAATATACTTTACTTGTGAGGAGTTTCTCTAACCGACAATTATTACCATGAGCCTAGCAATGATACAACGCTTCGCCCATGTTGCAAGGGTCACCCTATACTTGGTCGGGGTATAGGATGATATCGTGAATATGTATCCATATAATTGTCCTTTTCATAGGCAGTGAGGAGTCGCATGACGAATCAAGGCTATCATATCTTATGTTGGCTACGTAGTTTTATGAGACTTTCGAGTTATAAGAGACTCTAACCCAATCCAGTGCTCGATACTACTACCAAAATAATTGATATAACCTTATGCTCAATTCACCCATTACAAAGAATGAACTTCTTACTTCATTGAAATACTTTTCAAAACATTACAAGTGTTTGCATTCTCAAACACATGCGCTTATGAACTTATCTTTCAAGTCTAATAATCAAGTCAACATAGGTATATATATATATATAAAATGTCTCAAGTGTTTTTGAAATAGATACTTTAAAATATCCTCTTATCTTACGTTAATTCAAAATGTAAATGAAGACATGTGAGTGTGATATGTAGACCTTCTCAAGGATTAATGAAGACTTTAAGAGTTAATATCAAGAAGAGAGCATAGGTATGATTTTAAAGAACATATAAAGAATGAAGTACGAAAAAGAAAAGGACCAGGCGACCTTGGCGCACTGAGTGGTGCGGGGTGCCAACCCCAAAACTACTAGCCAGTGTTTGGGGCTCACTGTTGGCGCACCGCGCCAAGCCCCAAACTACTGGACAGTAGTTCTGGCGCTATGGTGGCGCGCTGCCCCATGTGCCCTCCCATAAATTTGACAAATTTTCTTGCTCAATTTCAAGTCCTAACTCGTCTAGAATCGATTGGTTTTTTCCAAACTCTCTTTAATTCATAAACCCAACACAAATTCATTGGAATCCCACACAAAATCCACCAAGAAATAACACTCATTCGCAAGACCCTCACCTCAAGAACTCAAAACCTCTATTGTTAAAGAATGGGGCTAAAACTCAATAACTCTTCACTAATCTTTACATAAATGATTTCATGGACGATTAAATGAGCGGAATACATGATTGGCACAAGGACGAACAAGTCCATCACTATGAGAAACCTCACATACTTGGAAAGAATGATGTTCTTGGCGAAATTCCTCAACTCTTAATGAACGCTTGAACTTAGCCCTTTCCCTCTTCTTGAAACTTAACCCTAAAACCCCTTAAGTGTTTTAAATGTGAATGGGGAATTTCGAATCTGATTAAACCCTTAATTTGGGTCAGGAAAACGTGCTAAGACAAGTGGGGAATGGAAAAGACCAAAATACCCTTTCCTAAAACGGATGGAATGCCTTAAATGGAGAGGCTTCACTCAAACATCCATAACTTTTTACTCAGAGCTCAGAATTTAGCAAATTTAGTGGCATTGGAAAGAGGATTCAAAGACCTTTGATTTGATAACTCATGGTCCACCTAACTTTTTATGTGCTAAAAGATATGGTTGTTTGAAGTTAACCTAAAACTTAATTGACCGAAGTCTCAGGTGTTACATTCATAGTCTAAAATCATGGATCATGCATGGGTTCATATGAATTCAACTCAAACTAATATAAATACTTCAAATCATACATGAAAAAGAGAGAAAACAATCAATTGAATCAAAATTGAGAAGAACCCATGAAGATTGAATAAAACACTAACTTTGAATTGAGAATCTAACTTGTAAAATAAGAGGATCTCGGGAACCCTATGGAGGAAAGAACTCCATAGGTGAATACTAACATACCTTAGTGATCAAGGCACAATACCTATGGTGAATTAAAGATCTTGAAGTGAAACCCTAACTTCTTCTTCCTTAGCTTATAGAGAGGATTTTGGGGATGAACTTTGAGGGAAATTTATGATTTAGGAGTATGATTTAGAAGGGGTAGTTTTAGGACTTGAATCACTTTCTTAGGGCTTAGAATGAGGGTTAAAATGAAGCCTTCACAGACCATTTAGCCCTTCCGGTCCGTGAAGGGGGCCGTACAGGTGGCCTCTATTTCTTGGTTTACTTAAACGGCCAACCCCTTTCCCTAAACGGGTCATGGACCCTTTCACGATTCGTTTAGACTTCAGTTAAAGGCTCACGGTTGAGCTAGGGTTGATAGACCTTCCCGTTAACCCACACTAACCTTTTTCAAACTTCAAGGTGTTACAGAATGCCTTCCAATGACGTTTTGATGCACATACGATTGACGAAATCAGGTCAAAATTTACTAATAAAATTACCTCCTTTTTTAAGAAGGCTTGTTCGATTTCATCTTAATCGAGTTTTATCCATGTCAACATGAAATAAAAGCAAATATAAAAATAAAAATTAAAAACAATTCATATAAAACTCTTAATAATTCATCAATGGAATGTATCATAAAGTCACAAGCCACAAGCCAAAAGCTTTAGCTCAATCATAAAAGAGATTCAAACTTTCATAGAAGACACAAGTTAAATTCTTGCTAACTACATTTTGTCTGATCTTTTTAGCTTTAGGTATTTCTCAAGTTTTATATAGACTCCTCTTGAATTTTTTTTCCACCATTGCACATAATATCTCATTCAAATTTAAATGTACCACGTAATAGGTCGAGAAAAAAAATCAAGTTAATAGATTGAACTATATTTAAAAGATCAACTAAGTTGAATCCAAAATAACAAGTTTGGCATGATTCTTCTTATCCCAGATGTTTTCTTATATATAAGTCTCTAAAAGTTGTTGTTCAACTTCTTATTACAATACGAATTCAAATTAATCAAATTTCAATGCGTATATCGGATAAGAAATCCAAGAAAAAAACTTTTTATTCGAGGCACTTGGTATCATGTATTTTGCGTTGAAGGTTGATATGTTGGTTGAATTTTTCAAATAAATTAAACACGTGACACTTTAATAATAATATTTATATTCACATATGATAGTTAAATAAATCATCCTTTACTTTTAAATAAATCCTGAATTTATATACTTGTTATTCAATGTCTAAAACTTATTTTAAACTTGTTAAGTTTAAATTTTGAATCTACATCTGTCATCTCAAAGCATCGTAACCTTATAATAATACTTGATTCATCAAAGCCAATATAAGTCATCAATTCTGACTTATTTACAGGACTTATCGGAGTACAACAAAAAATAACGCATTTAGTGTAATTCCACAAGTCTACGTAGATCTTACTCTTACCATGAGAAGGTAGAGAGGTTGTTCTAGACACATTCTCGACTCAAATAAAGCATTTCAGTAAGTTTTAAGAAGAGATACAATAGTAGTAAAGAAGAAAATGAAATAAAGTAAAAATATAAAATATTATAAACCTGATTTCATATATATTGAAATATCAATACTCTTACATCTCAATAGTGAAATATATCAATCAACTTATTAATTATTGCCACTTGAAGAACAAATTACAATTGGTCCCAACAATAAAACACAACCCTCCATCTTGTATCTCCCAATGACAATTACTAGCACCTACACAAGTATTTTTATCTCTATCATAGTCAAAAATCTCAAAATGTCCATGTTGTTTAGTACTTGTTAAAACATTAATGTCACAAAAGACATGATTGTCACCTTTGACAACTATGGGAACATCAATATTATATGAATCCCTTGGATTCATTGGATGATCACCAAGACCTTGTCCTCTCAAAGTGCATTTCACATCCACTTTTGATGAAGCAACATTAACAATGATTACATTGTAGTCAAACAAGATTAATGAATTAACAGAAGTTGAGAATAAACTAATTACAAAACAAAGTATTAAGACTTGAGACAATGGGTTAGACATATTTTTTTGATTGTGTATGTTTTTCTTTTGTGTTGATGTGACTCCAATTTATAGCATTAATATGTGATGATATTTTTGCTCTTTTGACTAAATATAAAAGTTTAATTAATTTTAATTCATAAAAGTGAAATTCTACGAAAAGAAAGAGACCAAACATACATATTAGGGAGAAAAACAAATTGTTCAAACAAAAATATAAAAGAAATAACAGTTACTACAATTCTTAAATTAAAAATTATTCCTTTTATATCAGTTTATGTGATGTATTTTCTTTATTAGTTTGTCTTAAAAATAATGATATCTTGTTATATTTAGAAATAATTTAAATTTAATATTTTCATTTATTATTTAGTAATGAGATATATAATTTATAATCATACAAATATCTACAAATTGTTTCAAATAAAAAAATTCAATACATATTTCTTTCTTTAATAAATGTTGTACCTAATTAAAGTACATCCCACATAAGAAATTGATAATTAAATAAGTGCAAGTGCAGGACGATCAATCTGAGCAAACACAACTCTGATACGAACGTAATCAATTCTATTGTTAAAAAAACATGTAAAACATAATCAAACAATGTCATGTGTTGTTAAATTACACACAATTTATACATAAGAAACTTAATAAAACAAAATGAAACATTGTCATGTGTTACTAAATTACACATAAAATATTTGGGGGTTATAAACATAGAAAACATGAGAATTATAATGATTGAAAAACGTCACGATCTATACCGTTATGAGTAACACACACTAACTCTCTGATGGGAGACCCAATTACTAACTCAAACCTAACCCATTAACCATTTCATGAAGCAAGGTCATTATATAAAGGGAGAAGGGACAGATTTACCCCCGAACTTTAATAAATGGTACGTCTATGCCCTCCGTTATACTTTGCGTCCACATAAGCCCTGCCGTCCAATTATAGGTACACACATACCCCTCTCACTAACGGCCCCCTCATTTTTTACACGTGTCTTAAATCTAATCAACTACCCATTTGACCTTTCTTTTTAACCCATAAACCAACTACCCGCCCCATAAACCCAATACCCACCCAATTTCCTCTAAGATATATCCTATTATTTAGTTTCCTTTTTCAATTTTCCCCTAAACTTCAAACTTTAAAAAAATCCCCTAAATTCTCGTTCCAGGAGAAAAACAAATCTCTTTGGGTCTGAATCTTCTCTCTTCCAGTGACTTTATTGCACTTTCCTCTCTCGATTTCTCCACAATTTTGGTTGATTGAATTTTGTGTGCATGCAAAGTTTTGATCTTTGTGTGGTGGAGTATTTTCAACATTGTGATCAGTGGAGGGGTGATATAGAGCTCTATCAATTTGGAAGGATTAGGGTTTGGATGTGATCTGTTGTTTGTGGGTTTGTGTAAATGCTCGTGGGAGGGGATCTAGGGTTTCTCTCGAGCTTGGTGGTGGCGGCGTTCATGGCGGTTTTTGGACCGGTGTCAAGTTTTATGGTTAGACGGAAATGGAGGCGTTCGGTGGTGAGGAGGGAGGAGATCAAGAGGTTGTTGGTTTTGGCTTCGGAGGAGGCAGCTAGGGTTGAGCTACAAGCCGCTGAGGAATATGGGTATGATTATGGGTATAGGTGTGAGTCGTTGAAGAAGGAGGATGAGGTGTTTGTTGAAACACCGGCATCATCAGCACCACCACCAACAATTTCAACATCATATTCTGGGTCTTTTAATTAGGATTCCTTTTAGAGGAAATTGGGTGGGTGTTGGGTTATGGGTTAAAAAAAAGGGTCAAATGGGTAGTTCAATAGGATTAAGACACGTGTAAGAAATTAGGGGTCCGTTAGTGAGAGGGGTATATGTGTACCTATAATTGNAACAAAAATTATAAAACCGGAAACCGAACCAATAACCCAATAAAAAAATTTGCAAAACCGTTTAAAAACCGTTAGCCCAATAACCCAATATCAATAAACCAATAGTGTTTTTTTCGGTTCGATTTATTGGTTAAATGGTTTTTGCACACCCCTAGTTGTACCCAATTAAAGTACATCCCACTTAAGAAATTGATAATTAAACAAGTGCAAGTGCAGGACGATCAATCTGAGCAAACACAACTCTGATACATACGTAATCAATTCTATTGTTAAAAAAACATGTAAAACATAATGAAACAATATCATGTATCGTTAAATTAAACACAATTTATACATAAGAAACTTAATAAAACAAAATGAAACACTGTCATGTGTTATTAAATTACACATAAAATATTTGGGGGTTATAAACATAGAAAACATGAGAATTATAATGATTGAAAAATATCATGATCTATATCGTTATGAGTGACACACTAACTCTCTGATGGGAGAACCAACTACTAACTCAAACCTAACCCATTAACCATTTCAAGAAGCAAGGTCATTATATAAAATACTAGGAAAATAGATTTAAACCAACAACTGTTCAAGTTCCCATAAACTCAATCAGTTATCAAAAAACATTTGGGGAATTAACTTTATAAAACCTGAAAGTCATAGTACCAAAACTCCAAAACAGTCAAGAATAGGGGATGCAACCCTAAAACTAGTAGCAATAAATCATAAGGTCTAAGTCCGAAAGGATGGACTAAGAGGTAGAGAATAATATGTGTGTCCTGAGTTCTCGGGTCATGATGACAACTACTATAACCCACTAGTAGATAAGTCAACCCGCAACCTGGAACGTTAAGTGATGGGTGTAAGGGTAGAAAAAATGCAGAAACAACAATTCAAAAAGAAAAAAATAAGAGAGAAATGGAAGCAAACCAAAATATATATACAATGAGAAAATCTCTCCCAGAACCTGGAAGTCACAAGTACAAAGCTGCTAAAATAAAGAGTACAAGTCCCAAAAGTTGACCCATAATATAAAGGCTTGTCTCAAAATGCAAAAGACTAGCCAACAAATATAGATGGAGACAAGTAAAGTTCAGGACACCATATGTTCACCCTCGCCTCCAGATATGACTACTACGTGCTAGATATGAGTGTTGATAACTGGTGCTCGAACATGCATCATCAAACAGATGCAAAATGTAGTATGAGTACCAAAACAACAGGTACTCAGTAGGCATTATAGGGTGACTAAGAAAAAAAATGTAACACCTTGAACGTCGGTCAATTTTTAAATTTTGGGTCAACTTCAAACGACCATAACTTTCAGCACATAAAGATTTAGGTGGTCCATGTGGTATTAAATCGTAGGTCTTTGAGTCCTTTTTCCCACTCCCCCGAGTTTGCTAAATTCCAAGTTTGGATAAAGAAATTATGCCTGTTTGAGTGCAGTCTGTCTAGTTAAGGCAATTCATCCATTTTAAGGAAGGGTGGCAATTCATCCATTTTAAGGAAGGGTAATTTGGTCTTTTCCATACCCCCACTAGCCTAAAACATTTTTCTCACCTAAATAGGAGTCTAATTTGATTGAGGTCAGTTTTCATTCATTCTTAAATGGTTAGGGTTGAGAGAAGGATTTCAAGAGGAGAAAAAGAAGAAGGTTTCAAACGTTCATCCAAAGTTTGAGGATTTTCGCCAAGAAGTTGGTTCTTTGAGGCATGTAAGCTTTCATAGTATTGAGTTTGTTCGCCCTCACGCCAATAATGTAAACTTATACCCATGAATTTGTTCTTGAAGTTGATTATAGAGTTCTTGAGTATTTCTTGAGTTTAATTGATAATGGAGGTCATCGAGTTCTTGAGGTGATGGTTTTGTGAATGAGTTGAGTCTCTTGGTAGATTTTTGTATGGGTCTCATTGAAAACATTTTGGGTTTTATAAAATTTCGTGAAATTGAGCAATGGAATTGAAGTGGGTATGAATTGAATCGAGTTAGGGAGATGAAGAAAAGATCGGGCAAAAATTTGCTCCCAGGTTCGCGTCACGGAGGCGCTTTAAAATTTCAATCTTAAGATAGACCTCCCTTCTCTGCACACAGAGAGGATACGGATTCCTCTGTCTCAAAATTTATTTCGCGACCGAAAATAAAATCCTCCTCCGCGTCACGCCAGTACTCTCCAATTTGTGTCTTTGCTCATTTCTTATTATCAATTATCTAAGCCTTCATAAATCATTAAAGATCCTATATCCTAATCATAGATCTTAAGTTCACATTTCAAATCAAGGTAAAGTTAAGAAGAAAGTTCATGAAAGACCTATCGAGTCAATTTTGAGGAGTCTTTTGTAACACCCTAGAAAAATTTTGAGCTAAGACTTGAATTGTTCTTCGTAGTGAGTGAGATTTTTGCAAGGAATTAAAATTTTTTAAATGTTAAGTTCACTAGATGTAGCACCATGAGTTCGAAAAAAGAACTAAATTGGAAATAGCAAATTCTGAAATTTTGCAAGTTAAGCTAAGTATGAGTTTTGGGTTGACTTCAAACGTCAAACGATCATAACTCCTAGGTCAGGATGAGTTAGGTGTGCTACCAGATACCTTATGAAATATCTTTGAATTATCTTTCCAACACCACCAAGTTTGCTAAGTTTCGAGTTCAGATGAGTGAGATATGGCCTTTTGAAGTTAGGTTATCCAGTTAAGGAAAGTTAGCCGAAAATAGTGAGGGGTATTTTGGTCTTTTCCTTACCCAATCAGATTTAATTCATTTTTAGTAGTATTTTAAGGGTCTAATCCTATTGGGTTCAGTTTTATAATCCTAAAATTAGCCTAGGATTTTAGTTGAGAGTTTAAGAAGAGATAAGAAGAAGAGAGAAGGGGAGAAAAGAGAAAGGATCGAAGCGTTTGTCGAAATTCTTGAGAGTTGTTGCGGATTTTCGCCATGGGTTTAATCCCTAAGAGGTATGTAATCTTTCATAATGTTGATTTAGTTCACCCACACGCCAATCATGTTATTTTCAGCGAAATTTCTTTCTTAAAGCTGAAAGATTAGAGTTCTTGGTGAGTTCTTGATAGGTGTTCTTGAAGTTCATTCTAAATCTTGTTATGTTGGGATTTTGATGATTTATTGAGTTGAAATTTAGTAATTTGAGTGTTTTTTTAGTATATTAGAGTGTACTTATGTTAAGTAATCGAATCCAAGTGATTGGGGAAGAAATTGTTCGATTCTAGGCGAGTTAGGGTGAGAAAACGAGCAAGGAAAATTCGTCAAATTTTCTGGGTTGGGGCCTGGCGCGATGCGCCAGCTAGAGCACCCCAAACCTTCCTCTAAATTTTAGGGGCTGGCGCCCCGCGCCACCCATAGCGTTAGGGTCGCCTGCCCCATCCAGTTTGTCGTCGATTGCCCTGTTTTAGTTCGTTTAAAGTGCACCTTCACTCCTTTTCGATTCTAACTACTCTAAGCTACTTCTAAACACCTAGAAATCATTCATAACATGATCATAACCTTGAATTCATAATTCAAATTCAAGGTAGAGCTAAGAGTTAAGTTTTGAGAGTTCTTTAGAACATTCTAAGAAAGTCCCTTTTAGTCCTTTTGTGGAGTCTTCTACAACTTCTAGTAACTTGTTTCAAGACTCGAGCAAGTGAGTGTGAAGATGAGGAGAATGTACTCATGAGTCTACTTTGTCATCATGAGATCTTTCATAACGTGAACCATAACTCTTGAATTCATAATTCACATTCAAGAGAGAGTTAAAAGTAGAGTTCAAGAAAGCCATTGAGTTCAAATTGTGAATCTTTTGACATCAACCATCGATTTGAACCAAGTCTTGAGGTAGTAAGTAAGAGAATGAGAAGTGTCGTATACATGAGTTCCATGTAGTTTGTAGACCTTCTAGTCGAGTCGTTCATGCCCATAGATTCCGCATGGCCTCCATAAATTGAGTATCATTGAGAGGGGTAATACCTTCAACTTCTAAGTCTTGAGTATTAAGTTCCCAATACCCTTTGTGATTATATTTCTAATCATGGAACTATTACATGTTACCCATGAAGTCCTTGAGTTGAATTGTTCATGCCCATAATTCTGCATGAACCTTATAAGTCGAACAGTCTTGAGATGAGAAGTATCTCTGAGTCCTTGAGTTGAGTAGTTCATGCTCATAATTCCGCATGAACCCTTTGAGTTGAGTATTCTTGCAACGAGTATTACCATTAAAGTTCTTGAGTTCCAAGTATTGAGTTCTATCTATGGTTATTGAAAAACCTTCCATTGAGTCGTTCACGTCCATAATTCAGCATGAACCATAATTTAAGAAGTCTTTTACAAACGTTTTAACTTTGTTTTAAGACTTAAGTTTTGAGTTAAGCAAAGAGTAAAGAGTTGAGTTCTTTTCTTCAAAAGATTATATCGGGACTATGTATTCTCAAAGAGTAAATGTTTTCACATTTAAACAAGAAAGGAAACTAAGATTTCCAAAAGAGTTTTGAGAAAGAAAGGGAACATCGATTCCAAGAGAACTTTTAAGCTAAGTTTTGAGTAATTATCTCAAACCAAAGAAAGAAGTTTTTTTAAAACATATGAGCTAAGTATATTTTTGGGTGTAGTATTGAGCACCGATATGGAGATGCGAGTTCATATTAACTCAAGTCTCCATAAACCATGTAGCCATCATGGGTATTAATGGGTCATACTTTTTAGATGATCACATAAGTTAAGCTAGTGGATCCACTAAGTTAAGTGTTCTATATGACGGCAAAGTATAGGACAGTTCTGACAGCATGAGCAAGACGTTGTATTACCACTTAGGATCATAGTGGTGGTTGTTGGTTAGAGAATCTCCCACATAAACTATATTACTTTATTATATAAGTAAAGTTAAGTTTGTTATTGTATTTTCTTTAACGAACTAAGTTGTTTTTACTATTTATAAAGCTTTTCATAAATTGCATGTATATTGTTGCTTTATATTGAGTTGAGTACCCAAAGTCGAGTATCATATCTTTGAGTTGAGTATCTAATCTCTGAGTTGAGTATCTTATCCTTGAGTACTTCTGAGTTGAGTAAGTTGAGTAGTTTTGAGTATCCTTGAGTATTCCTTGAGTTGAGTAAGTTTGAAAGAAGGTAAGTATGTTTCCACTTTTTATCAAGTTCAAGCTTATGTTTATGTTTTAGAATTCCCCTTACATACTCGTACATTCCACGAACTGAGTCATTTGGCCTGCATCTTCTCATGATACAGACACAGGTATTCAAGATCATCAACAGGAACTTCGTTGATACATCCAAGAGTTCGAGTTAGCTATGGTGAGCATCCTTGCTTCCGGAGGATTTCATTTACCTTTCAGTTATATCAGTTGTTAGGATATTGTGGGTCTTGTCCCAACTTCCATCTTTATCATTTAGAGGCTCCATAGATAGACAATAGAGTTTTAGAAGTCTTCATTTATTTTGTTAAATGTTTTAAAGACTAAAGTTTCCTTTTTATGGCGAGTTGTATATATTTTATTATACAGAGTTTTCTTTGGACTTAAAGTTTGTATTTAAGTTTTATGAACTTTTATTTCAGTTTTAAGCTTTTGCATGCTTAAGTTAGTCTTCCGCTTGTAGTCAGCCAGGATGAGAGTTCGCTTAGGGACCAGCAATGGTTCTTGAGTGCCGGCCACGTCCAGGGTGTAGACTCGGGTCGTGACACTTTTGCAATTATTTATAAATTGTCTTTAAGACTTGAGTAAATGAGTATGAGGATGAAGAGAGTTGAGTTTCATGTTTTAAAATGAGTATACGGGAACTAAGTATTCCCAAGTACGTAATACTTTCACATTTAAAAGAGGAAAATACTGATTTTTTAAAATGAGTTTATGATGAGTCTTGAACATTACCTCTTTTAAGAGGATATTTTGAGTAGTTATCTCAAATTGAGGAAGAGTTATGTTTTTAAACATATGAGCATGAGTTATATATTATTGGGAATAGTATTAAGCACTAGTATGGGGATAAGTTCAGGCAACGGAATATCCTCGTAAACCATGTATGCCAATATGGGTAAAGGATCATACTTTTTAGATAATTCCTTATTGCTTTTAATCATAACTTAGTGGAACCACTTAGTGGATCCACCTATTCTTAGTAGTTATAGCTATTCTATGTACCCATTAGGCTTATGGGGGTCCGTTTAGATTTTTACTTAAACTTGCGCACGAGTGTATCTTCTGGCTAATGGGGGTCTAGTTAGGTTTAGTTAGTTGTACTTGCTTTATTTCAGTTTTTTAGTACACTCGTGCGCATTCCTTTTAAATTACACTTGTGCACATTCCTTGTCAGGGTATAGAATATCCTCAACTAAGTGGATCCACTAAGCTATGCTTAAAAGTAATAAGGAAACATCTAAAAAAATTATGATCTTTTACCCATGTTGGCATGCATGGTTTATGGGGCTGTGAGTTGTTTGAACTCTCCTCCATATCGGTGCTCAATATTACTCCCAATAATATATACTCATGCTCATATGTTTAAAAAATATAACTCTTTCTCCAGTTTGAGATAATTGCTCAAACTACCCTCTTAAAAGAGGTAACTACTGTTGAAATAACTTTTGAAGTCATAACTCATTTAGAAATCTCAGTATCTCTTTATCAATGTAAAAATTGATGCTTCTGGGAATACAATGTCCCCTTATACTCATACTTGAAAACTCTTTCTCAAAAACATTTCAAAATCATATTATAATATGATCATTGATGACTCAGGAAGTCATACTACACAAACATTGATGGTATATCTAGATACTATACTGCTTAAACATTAATGGCATACTTGATTGTCATATTAATCATGTTTTAGAAACTCTTTTCTCAAAACTCATATTTACTTTCTCAAAACTCAGTTTAAGAACTCAAGTGTTGGCTTTAAAAAGCTTTTCAAAATTTATAACTCAAATCATAGGGTTTATGTAGAATTATGGACATGAACGAATCAACTCATAGATCTTAATAGCAATAAGGAAACTCGGTCTTCAAAACTCAAGACTCAAGAACTCAAGGACTCAAGAACTCGAAACTCATTACTCAACGATATTTCTCCTCTCAAAAATATTCAATTCATAGGGTTCATGCTGAAATATAGACATGAATGAATCAACTCAAGAATATTAATGCATAACATATAACAATTCAATATTTATGAATAGAATTTCAAAAAGAAACAAGAACTCAAGAACTCAAAATCAACTTATCTCAAGAATACTCAAATCTAGGAATAGAATCCTAGATTTCTCTTTTAGTGATCTGAAAGTAGATGTAGGGCATGAGGACGAACTATTCCAACACTATGATAGCCTTACATACCTGGAAAAACAAGGTTCTTGAATAAGAACTTGATTAGAAGCCTTGAAATCCTAGCTTGAAGTATAAAAATCAAGAAAACCTTTCTTGAGATTTCTTGAATTAGTTTCTTGAAACTCTATGGCCAAGAATTTGGATTCTCATTAATGATTCATAATTGTATGAAGAGACTGAGTTGGAAAGAATAGAATTCTTGGAGAAAGACTTACCTTGAAGAAGAATCTTGAAAAAGATTGAAAGAATCTTAAATGGAGTCTTCTACTTTGATTTTTTTCCCTTAGGGTTTTGTCTTAGGGTTTGAGAGAGAAGAGAATGGAGGATTAAGAGATGAAAATATGATTGGTTTTGGTCTTTAATTAGTCAAGAAATTCATTTAGGGTTTTCTTAGAGGTAAAAAGCCAACAAGACCCTTTTTAATATTTTCCCGTCGGCTAATTCGTCACTGGGTTACTAAAATGGTCATAACTTTTTACTCAGAAATTGGATTGACACGAAATTGGTGGCATTGGAAAGAAGATTCAAATACCTTTAATTTAATAGGTTATGGGACACGTAACTTCTTATATTCTAAGAGATATGGTCGTTTGAAGTTGACCCAAGTAGAATCTTACATCAAAACCTAATCGATAAGAAAACTTTCAACTCTACTTTGTGCTAGGAGTTTTTAGTGGCCTTAATTTATATCCAAAATCATTTCCACACTAAAGAATTTATCGTTAAACATATGGGCTATTTAAGAATCAACCGATATGACCCTACAAGTAAATAAAGAATGATTCGAGTCTTAACTTAAAAAATTTTGGGGTGTTACAACAATGAACAACCACACTTAAAGCCACAAGTAATTTAAATAGGTTCATTGCGTGAGACTTATCAACATGATATCATTTCACCTTCCTCCTTTACGTTTTCCCACATATATTGCATGAGTAATACTATAAAGCAGTTAACAGGAACACATTACATAACTTGAAAAATAATTAACAATCACCTACTTCAAATCAAATCTTGAAACTCAAAAGAACTTGAGTTTTCCCCTTTTGTAATGCCTTAACTTGTTCTTGGTCTAAAATAATTATAAAGCACAACAATCAATGAATAGTGGCTTAAGAATATCCAGATTATACTCAAATCATAACCCTAGGTCAATTTCATGATCATTCTACCCAAATCATTGCTTTTCCACCATCAATTCAAGTCAAAACCCTCCCCTAAGAGTTTCACCCTACATTCTAAGGCTTAAGAATTGAATTACTTAGGGAAGTAATTAACTTACCTTTATCGAAGAGATTGGTAGAAAACTGAAAAAATAGCCCTAAATTGCCCTTTCTTTTCACAAGAATGAAGTTGCAGAATAAAGAGCAGTTTTGGGACTCTTTCTACATTAAATCATGGCAAACCCGCTATAGCGACTACCAGTCTGCTATAACAACTTGCACGGAGACCAAGACTCATAATTCTTCCCCAAAGTCCCTATTTCACAGCACACCCTTGAAGCCTTAACGTTCTAAAATGACTCTTTCATGCCAAGTTCGATATCCGGAGTTTTAGTCACATGAATTTACTTTCGTAAAGCCCTATAGACTCCTTAATTTCTTGGCTGATGAAAAACTCAGTCCACACTTAGGCATTAACCCCAATACTTCCCCTGATTTCCCTAGACCGCACCTCATTCATATTTGGTCTGAGACTGGCCTAACTTAAAATTTGCTCCTATCCAAAAGGTTTCCTGACCCAAATCATTCACCATGGGGATACCCATAACGATCGAAAGGGGTCATTACAAAAGATATGAGTTATGAAGATGATTTTAATAGGAAAAAATTTATATCAATTCATAATCAATTGTCAAAATATAAATAACCATTATCATGACTTTTTGGACTTTAATTTATCTAAATATAAATGAATCCCCCTAATATGTTGCATTGAGTTGTGTGCTCAAAGAAAATTAAATTAACTTTGACTCATATTGTAATACATCATTATAATTCACTCTTATAAGAGGAAAATGAGTGCACTGCAGGACTGATCAACAACTGAAAACACATAAAATCAAGATCAAGCAAAAATTAATAACTAATGACAACACCTTTTCCTCCTCAAACTTCTTGATCTCATCACTATCTCCAAAAAGAAAAGAAAAGTTGTCATTCAAATGCTTTGTATACAACTTTTAGAATATCAACACATAAAACTTAAAACAAAAATAAAAATACTCAGGTTTATTTCGTTTACAAATATCTCAAACTCAATTTTCTATAACTGCTTTAATAAATATCTTACACAATATTCATCAATGAATTAATAAATAAAATGATGCAAACGCCCTTAAATTTTCAATCTACCAGCAGACAAATAATATTGTTTTTTCCTATCATTGAAACAGAAAAGTATATGTACTATATAGATAACAACGTATTGAATGTGTAATGTTTCCTTTAGACACCATCATTTTTTCACCATGCTGATGCACCAAACCTAAAAAATATCATATGTTATATATCTATCTATATATAAAAGGAGAAGAAAAAGTGTCACATGTCAGCATCACACTAAATCAGATTTTTTTTAAATTAAAATTAATTATGTGTATGTATTTATTTTAAAAAAACACTCTAACGTTGTGGTCCTTTTTTTGTGGAAATGTATATTTTAAATTTTAACAATCTTTCCACAATCTCCTCATTTAAAGAAAAACAAAAATGTAGATAATAATAATAATAATAATAATAATAATAATAATAATAATAATCTATATATACATATACTCCATAATTTATCTGTATATTATAAAAATCAGAAAAAAACTTACCACAAAAAAGAATTAAATTAAAATCTAAAAAATGTAAAAATAAAAATATTTTTTTAAATAAACCCGTAAAAAACATAAGTCATCAAATATTGANGGACCACAAGTTTTAAAAGTCTTTCTTTCTTTCTTAAACTCCGTGCCGAGTCAAAATACCTCATATAAAATGAGACGGAGGGAGTATATTGTTAATAACATGAAGCCTACCAAACTAAGAAACACATGGAAAAAAAAATGTAAATTCATGGTTCTATTGTAGGAACTTTCAATTCGAGTCCGGAGTTAAAAGGGCCACTTTTTTCCTTCAAAAAGCATAAACGACCTATCAAATTTTTTTAAAACCTAAAATGTCAAATCGCTCCCTTAGGAGCGATATCCTTGCACAGAATTAACCTTGTTAACTCCGTCAAAAAGAAAATTTTAAGAAAATCGTTGCCCAACTTTTCTTCAAAAAAATATTTTCTTTTTAAATTAAAATTGTTGCTCCACCAGCGATTTTCGAGTTATAGTTTTTTTAAAAATAACAAAATCGTTGTTGGGGAAGCGATTTGTCCCTTAATTTTTTTAAAAAAAAAAAAACGCTGCTGACTTTTTTTAAAAAAAATCTCTTAAGAAAAAGTTTGAAAAATTAAAATTTCTCCTGGTGCAGCGATTTCTCCATTAGTTTATTTATTTTTTTCATTAGATTTGTGGACCAGAAGAAGAAATTTGTGCACCATTAATGAAAAAATATAAATTAATGGAGAAATCGCTGCTACAGTGATTTTTTTATCTCAAAAATTGATTTTAATTAAATTTTTTATTATTATTTTCTTAAGAATTTTTTTAATAAGTCAGCAGATTTTTAAAAAATAAAATAAATTAATGGGCAGCAATTTTTGCTTTTTTAAAAAAAATTATCTTTAAAATCGCTGCTTAAAAAAATATTTTCTTTTGAAGAAATTGTTGCTGGGCAGAGAATTTTTTAAGATTTTTTTTTTTGACGGAGTTAACAGAGTTAATTCTGTGCAAGGATATCGCTCTACCCTTTTGGTTTAAAAAAATTCAAGTTATTCAATATTAATACGAATGAAGTATTCTTTCATTAGAAATATTCTCAACAGAATAACAAACAAGGACATAAAACTTGAGATCATAGGTATTTCTTTAGAAATAATTTTTTTTATAAGCCGAGAGATCAAAGTCTAAGCTTCATACACATTTTTAAACCAAAAGGGGAAAAGAGAGCATTTTTGAACCATTTGAGATACGTCAAGAACATTTTTAACCCTTTTCCCTAAATAAAAAGCACACGCAAGCCCAAATGTTAATAGAACACATATATTCTTCTGAATCTTAAGAGTATTCCAAATCGTTTAAAGCTTCTATAGATGCATCATCATATTTTAGGTGTTCAAAGCTTTTGCCTGATTGTATATTTTGTCTATATTTTTGTGAATGAGTGAGTGAATTTGGAGTTGATTTTTGGTCTCTTTATGTTAAATTCTTAATTTACAACATGTCATATAGTGAGTATTTGTTCAGTGTACTAACTACTCACTAAAGTCATGAAGAACCTTTTGAGGCACCTTTGATATTAAATAAAAGGGAAAATGGTCTGAAAAATACTCTCGAAATTGTTGTTACGATACCAAATTTTATGGAGGACCTTTTACCCTCTTGCACTATTTAATAGTATATTTTAAAGGTATATATGCGTCCATGTGGACAAGTTACTATTTATAATTATGCAATATTTATGATGTCCACGTCGACACATATATACCTTTAAATACATTATTAAATAATGTAGAGGTAAAAGGTCCTTTCCAAAGTTCGGTATTGTTACAGCAATTTCGATCAAAGTTCGAATATATTTCAGACATTTTTCCCTAAATAAAAATACAATGTATTCAAGATCCTTATTTTAAGGCTTGGGATAGGATAGTTGATGGTAATTATTTTTAACTACTTCAAACCAATGACAACAAATATTTAGATCGAATATGTATAGATGTCGACGGTTCAAGTTACTCAATGAACATTCTTTATATTTTAGGTAATAACACGCACAGGTACAACCCAAATCAAAATCAAAATCAAAAGCACAAAAACGAAAATTCTATTGGGATATAAAGAGATGGAGAAACAAATTTAAGGTTGATAAAAACGTATAGATCTTGTTAATAGTAACAAGTTGATTATACTTTTTGCCTCTATTGATTATCTTTTGATTGATTTTAGATAATCATTTTCTCAACAAATTGAGTCTACTTATGTGTGCAATAAATTGATAAATCCCATAAGAATCAAAAATGGCTACTTATGTGTGCAATAATATGATAAATCCCATAAAAATTTGACATGGATGAAAATAGAAGTAATTAAAGCCCAAATTGCAACAAAAAGAATTCTTCAGAAAAAATAAAATAAAATTATTTGTTTCAGGCAAATCGTCAAAACACCCTTGATGCATCATTTTTTGCAAACTAACACCCACCAAAATTTCACAGCAATAATTTTGTACATCACCAATTTCAAACATGCACATGAAAAATAATAAAATAAATGACATACATGTTAAAAGATCATCCAAAAGAATTCAAAAATAAGAGAAAATGTTCATCAAAATCCCATTACCAAAAAATAAAATTAAGAAATCACGTGAATAAGTACATGTGCAAGGGAGGATGAACACAAGAATAAATGGAGAGATATTGAACTTGGAAAAAGGCATAAATTTCCCCTTAAACTTGTACCGAAAAGTCAGTTATACGCTTAAACTATTACGGCGACCTATTACATACATAATCTTGTTCAAAGTGATATTAATATCCTCTCAGAACGTGACATAACAAAGAAGGTGTAATCACCTTCCTTAAAGTGTGTGAGAAGAAAAAAAATATATGTTAGAATGAAAAATTTGAACACATGGCACTATTTTATTGGTCATTATATAATTATGTATTATAATTTTTAATAATTATTTCAATTTTCTTTATTTTTTAATCTTTTTATTGGTGGCCCCAATTTCTTTAAAGCATTTACATTTTTCTTAATTTTGAGTTCTTCTTCTTAAGGAATCACTAGATTTGTCACCATTGATTGTTTGATGGAACCACATCCAACACTCTACCCTTAAAGAGGAACTCATTGAAAGAAATAGAAAGGAGTGGAGAATATGATGACTTCAAAAGAAAAGTTAATAATTTTCAACTTAAAATTCACAATTTTTCAATTCGAACTCGCCGGAGAATTCACCGGAGAAGGTTACCGAAAACTAATTACGAGAAAGATAATGATTTTTATTGAAAATCTTATAATATTTATGCATAAAATTCATGATTATATTGCCTAAATTTATCAAGAGTTCATTGAAGAAAATGATTTCTCCATTTTTGTCTTCTCTATTCTCGCCGGAGCACTACCTACAATCACCACAATGTCATTTTTATGTCTCAAATCATCAATAACATATTTGATTAATCATTACACACAAAGAATACTAATGAAATGCTTGATTTACATATTAGTTATCAAGATTTTTAAAGAATTTTACAGATCTAAAAATTTATTTGTTCCACCGGCAACAATGGTGTTGCCCATCGCCTATCGTCTCCGCCAACATCTCTTAACTTCATAATTGACTTAGTGACTCCTATTTTCTCTTCAAATTTTTATTTTTCCTTCAATTTATGAACAATGAAGAAGTAGATTTTAAAAAGAGAAATGTATGGTGAGAGGAGGAAGATGCCCAAATCTTTATTCTTTTGCAAAAGCTTAAGAAAATATCAAGAGATAAAGGTTTTTAAAATTAAAAAAAAAAATTATGTATGAAAACACGTGTACAACACTTCTTTTTACATAACTGAGATTGTCTTCGGAAGGGGATATTAATATCACTTTGAACAAGATTAGGTGTGTAATAGGTCGTCACAATAATTTAAGTGTGTAATTAACTTTTCGACACAAGTTCAAAAGGTAATTTATGCCTTTTCCCTATAGAAATTATACCTTGGTGTGAGCCAACAAGAAAATGGTGTGAAATCAAACCTTGATGCGTATATATTAACATGTGAATTTTCTTGTCCACTTCTTACAATTATTAATTTTTTTTCTAACAGTAAAAACAAAAATCTCATGAACCTTAACTCTTTTTTGTCAGTTGATGTTAGGTAACTTTACGTGAATCCCTGCAATGAAACAATTTACAGCCAACATTTTTTTAAAAAAAATCGCTCACAGTCGAGCGAGATGCAAACTTTCAAAATAAATAATACATATATATGATATCTCGTTCTCGTGTAAGCGAGATGAAATCTTTTTTAAAAAAAAAAAGAGATCTCTCAGCCTTGAACAAGAAGTAAAAACAAAGATTATTAGAGGCATAATGCATAAATATGACCCTTAACTTGACATCAACAAATAACTATGCCCTCCAACTTTGAATGTGCACAAGTAGACACTTAAACTTGTATAAGATTGAACAAGTAGACACAAGTGTCCTACATGGCATAATACACGTAGGATGCCAAGAGACAAAATTGTCATGTAGGGTGCCATGTAGAACAAATGTGTTCATTTGCTCAATTTTATACAAGTTTAAGTGTCTACTTGTGCACATCCAACGTTAAAGGTCATAGTTGACNTGGCATAATACACGTAGGATGCCATGTAGGAGACAAAATTGTCATGTAGGGTGCCATGTAGGACAAATGTGTTCATTTGCTCAATTTTATACAAGTTTAAGTGTCTACTTGTGCACATCCAACGTTAAAGGTCATAGTTGACAACTGATGTCAAGTTAAGGATCATGTTTATGTATTATGTCATTATTATATTAAAATATATGTGCCTTTATTAGTTTATTCTATTATAAATTACTAGTATACGTGTTTGCGCGTTGCGCGGATGATTTAAAATGTAATAATTTTATAATTAAAAATAATTAATAAAATATATAATGCACTTAATAATATATTTAATTACTCCTCCCGAATCACTATCAACACAAACGAGGAAGACGAAGAGAGGCAAAAAAATCCGAAACCCTAGACCAAAAATCGTATCAATTTCAATGGAAACCTACCCCGATCATCGAGCAGTGATCTATTTCCGCAATAGATTGGAGGAATATTATATGATTGATTTAGAATCCTTGCCGGAAAAACTTTCTCCGATTACCAATTTCACCGCAGAACAAATGAAAGCAAAAGCGAAAGCCGTTGAAGATATGACAGGGTGGACCGTTATTGATAATTGCATCTACT
The DNA here is from genome assembly GCF_019186545.1 of Solanum stenotomum. Taxonomy (NCBI): domain Eukaryota; kingdom Viridiplantae; phylum Streptophyta; class Magnoliopsida; order Solanales; family Solanaceae; genus Solanum; species Solanum stenotomum. The sequence goes on along the minus strand of NC_064292.1, from coordinate 15,074,381 downwards.
GCATCGGAGGACTAAAGAAAGAAAGGGGAAATTACATCTTCACCGTCGGTATGAACTTGCATAAATATAATACCACAAATCCTAATTCTACTTGGGAACTCATATTACCTCAAAGGAATCTTCGCTGGTACACTCCGTTTGTGTTTGCATTCGGTAGGAAGATCTATGTCATCAGCGGCAATAAGTTTATACCAGGCGACGAATGTGAGAACCCTACTTGGACATATGGGGGTGAATATTACAATCTTGACTCCCAAACATGGAGTTACCTGCCCAACCTCACACATATTGATATTGAATGCCTTTCTAGTTGTAAGGCCGCCGCCGTAAATGAAATAACAATAGTCTTTTATTCAGTAAACACTGGTCTTTTGCTCCTTTATGATCTGGAGAAGGAGAATTTGATTAACGAGGGGGAATTACATCATCCAGACTTGAAATTGGTAGGATTGGATCGGTTCAAAAAATATGCCGGTGGTAAAACTCTATACTATATTGCCATCTATGTCAAGGCTGTTGTATGTGACTCAACTTTGTATTGGCTCAACAATGACCTGCGCTTATATGGGTATGATTATGTTCAGAAGGAATGGTTTCGATCGAATAGTCTTGAATTTGTTTGGATCCTGATTACTTAGTTTATACGCCACGTTTGTTTTGCCTGAGTGATAACACGTTTGTAGCTATCTGTGGTGTAACTCCTGAAGAATTGGGAATGACAATCATTGAAGTTAAGAAAGTGCCACCCTCTCTAAGTGTGTCTTTGAAATTCTCCCACAAATTTCCTGTTGACACTTCAGACGACGGGGTCGACCCAGGGGCGGACCTAGGTAGAGCTCAGGGGGTTCACCCGAACCCCCTCGTCAAAAAATTACACTGTATATATAACGTCAAATTCTGATTTTATGTGTATATATATTAAAATGAACCCCCCGAGAACAAAGGACAGACTTGGCTCAAGGGATAAGTGGTTCATGTAGTGCCCCTATGTCATGGGTTCAAGTCCCAATGGCAACATTTTTTCCCTGTTTTAATATTAGCTTTGAAAAATGGAACTTTTGGGCTTAGACCTTCTTCTTCTTTTTCATTATTTTTTCCTTTTATTCCATTTCTTCTTTTTAATTTATTTTTGTTTAAATTTATTAGACACATTCTTTTTATTTTTATATTTTATTCTTTTTATATCTATTATTCATTTAGTTTTTTTTNTGAAGAATTGGGAATGGCAATCATTGAAGTTAAGAAAGAGCCACCCTCTCTAAGTGTGTCTTTGAAATTCTCCCACAAATTTCCTGTTGACACTTCAGACGATGGGGTCGACCCCGACTCTGGGATGGCTATTTGGAAGGATCAAAGGTCTATGCTTGGAAAAAGAAGGACTAATGGTTGATGTTGTGCAATTTAACGTGTACAAGCTTTGTACGTCAGCTGCAAAAATGTGAGAGACTGCCTCCATTTCCTATCACATTTGGAACTTTGTTTTGGTTGATGTTATTGTGAAATTTAAACTTGTACCAGCTTTTTGGTACGGCAACTGGTAAATGTGCCAAACTATGTTTTTGTGTTTTTCCTTTGTAAGGATGGTATATTGTTTTGTGTTTGAAAAAATATATATATATATATATTTAATTTGTTATAATAATAATAATAATATAATAATAATACAAATCATTAACTTATTTATTTGATTACATTGTGTTAATATTATTAGTACACAATGTATTTTATCGTATTAAAATATTATATCTATAACGATATAAGCTACACTTTTAATTTTATAATATATCAGGTTTAATTTTTTCTAAGGATGCTATTAATTTTATGATTATCTTATCTTGATCAAATATCAAATACTTCAAATATTTTTACTTGTTTGTACTTTGTTTGAATAAAAAATTATGTTAGTAATTTATTAATTCTAACATTTCATAACAAATATTTGATATTATAAGATTAGATGATATATTGATACATTTTCTATATATATTTTATTCAAAATAAAAAAAATTAACAAAATATTTTTTTCCGCATTAAATTTGTGCAACAATATGATAGAAAATTGATTTAAGGTAAAAATAATCTTAATAAATACAACAATATGATAGTAAAAAAAAAATAGTTTTTTTTGAAGAAGTAACCGAATATAGAGGCAAAACTGACATATTGTTGAGATTGTTAGTTTTTACAAAATTTAATTTTGAATAAATTAAAATGAAACAATAGTTAGGTAATTTTAAAAATAGTTTTTTTCTTTAGATATTTGTAAATAATCTAAATGGCTGATTATTATTTTTTAATGTTTTAAATTTTTTTTTTAATTTATTTTTTTAGGTCTTTATATTTGTCATTGTTTTTATTTTATTATGTTTTAAATAATTAATTTTTTTTATAAAGTTATCCTATTTTAATTAGTGACCTATATTTTAGGAATCGCTACTTTTCTTTTCTTAACTAAAAATAAAAAGATAACAACATTACATAAATTTTAAAGATCAAGACTGTGATTACATTTTTTTTTTTTCAAATACAATATTGCAATATTTATTTTTTAAAATATTACTATGTTATTCAATTAAAATGTTTTGTTTCATTTACAGTAATTGTGTTTCCACATATCAGAACCCACATTGAATTTTGTATTTTGGTATGTTAACTTTTTGTGGTTTTATCTAATTTTAAAATTTAATTTATTTAAAAATAAAATGTCAAATTATTTTTACATTATTATTTATCATTTATTATTTATTATTTAATATATCTACAAATTTTATGGTGCTGACACAAAAGTATTTTTTCTTCTCCTATTATATATAGAAGATAGATTATATATAGAAGATAGATTTCTTTCAAAATAAAATAATAAATATCAATTAGTAGAAAAAGATGAAGAATTCTTTGTTACAGTAGAGATATATATCTTAAAAACATTCTTAAGCGTTTTTGAGAAAAACTCAAAAAAAAAATCTGCTTTATTTTTCCTTTTTTCAGTAATCTCTTCTTATCCCGAGAAAATTTACTTTTAAGAATAGGTAAAATTCAAAAAACTTATACTCTTTTAACATATTATTTCAAATTTATAATTGGGAGCAATTCATATTTTAAATAAATTAATAAATCAATTATTGAATATCTAAGGATAAAGTNTTTGGCCAAAATTAGAATACAAAAATAAATTTAAATAGAGTGAGTAATAAAAATGTTCACATTACAAACAAATATGAACACAAAATTTAACACATAAAATTAATTTAAGCATTTTTATAGTTATTATTGAAATTAATTAAATATAGATATAAATAGTGAAACAATTTTTTTATTTTATACTTTATTTAATTAGAAAAATGTGCTTGAAAGTCTATATAGATATATATATTTGACACTTGTATGCTTGTGAAAATAGAGAGCGAAGGACGTGCACTTATTTATATAATCTTGTAGTATGTTCAAAGGCTTTTATGAATTAATTCATAAGTTATACTATTTCAATTGATTTATATGTGTTTGAGCTTTTCCTATACTACACCAAAAATAATAAGGAAATAAAGAAAGAAGAATAATAAAAATGAAAAACAAAAATAACTACATGAGATATGAGTTTTATTTTTTTTATAAATAAATAAAAGGAATACATACAATATAATCATAGTTAATAATAGAGTATAGCTTCATTAGATAAAAGCTATATTACAAAGTAACTATAAATTGTTTGAATTTAATCATTGTAATGAAGATCTTTAATCTTATTCAAACATGAAAAAATAATTATCATCCCTAATTTAATGTTATAATATATCAAATTATCTTAAATCAAGGAATTCTTTTCATATTTTTTCCAAAAACAATTATTATTGATACATGGTCCATGATAGTTTTCTTCCACATTAGCGTTATTGAATTCATGTGATTTTTGTTGATGTAAATTCCCAAACTAAAATATTAGTAATCAAGATTAATAATAGTGTAAAATAAATTAATTCAATTTTATTAGATGATTGCTGGTTAAATTATATCATTATATACTCAATTCAGAAAATAATTGTCATGTCAAACTTTTATTAAAAATTAGGTGAAATTCATAATACTAATAAGTTTT
>NC_064292.1:14818070-14830048 GCF_019186545.1 Solanum stenotomum | reverse complement strand
GGTGTCCAACAGAGATATAAAGCAGATACTGGCGAAGACTGTGAACACCAATCAAACTGATTGGTCAAGGAAGCTTGATGATGCTCTATGGGCATATCGCACTACATACAAGATCCACATAGGTATGTCTCCTTACCAACTTGTATATGGGAAGTCTTGTCATTTACCAGTAGAGTTAGAGTACAAAGCTATGTGGGCAATGAAGAAGTTAAATTTGGATTAGGGCACTACATCTAATCAAAGGATGAATGACTTGAACGTGCTTGATGAGTGTCGCCTAAAAGCTTATGAAAGTTCAGCCTTGTACAAAGAGAAGATGAAGAGGTATCATGATCAACGAATTGAAAAGCGAGAATTTGTGGTTGGCGATCATGTGCTGCTGTTCAACTCTAGGTTGCGCTTGTTTCCAGGCAAACTCAAGTCCAAGTGGACTGGGCCATTTTTGCTCACAAAAGTGCTCTCGCATGGAGCGGTTGAGCTTGAAAATAAGGATGGAACAAGGTTTGTGGTGAACGGGCAAAGGATAAAGATATATCTAGGAAATGCTGAAGCTGTGCAAGAAGTGATTGAGGCCTACAATCTTGATGAAGTTTGAATAATCAAGATACCTGCGTCGTGCCGCGACGTTAAATCAAGCGTTGCTTGGGAGGCAACCCAAGATGTAAAATCTAACCTACAAGTTGGGTTCTTTACTTGATAACGATCGCTTATGCTTTTGAAATGAGGTGTCATTTGAGAGTATCAAATTTTGGTGCGAAGTAATAACTAAGCCAAACATCGATTATGATGTCTAATATGAGGTAAAGGTAAGGGTTAGTAACTTATACACACGTAGCCGGACCAAAGTGCGGGGTGAAATTCTCTAGATGTCGGACCAAGGATTTAGAGATACCTAACTTATCACTTTGAATGTAATACACTAGAAAAGGATTGCTATTACTAGGATTACTGCGTTATGAGATTATGGGGAACACGTATACCCTAGTTATTTCTCTTATATTGATAACAACCAAAGTTGAGTTTAATTATTGATTACAATATTATGTATTACTATTTATTTTACACAAGCACAACCCCCTTTTTATTACCTGTTTCTGGAAATAATTTGACTAATCGAATATAATTGTTGGTTAAAAGTAAAGTCTGAACCATTTTTCCTCGTGGGATCGATCCCAACCTACAAATTGGGTTCTTTACTTGATAACGATCGCTTATGCTTCTGAAAGGAGGTGTAATTTGAGCGTATCAAATTTTGGCGCCGCTGTCGGGGAATCTCGCTTTTAGATTTAGTTTTAACCACAATATTGAACGTTAGTCAAATATTTCCTAAGTTTATTCTCTTCTTTGTTTTTGTCTCTCTCAGGTTCAGACTCTAGTGTATGCCAAGTACACGGAGCCAAGGCGAGCCACTTACTCCGTACGATCCAGAGTTGAACAGAACTTTGCGGAGAATGAACAATCAAGGACTTCCAGTTCATCCTATAGGAGGAAATCTAGATGAAGCAGTTGACTTACAGCAGCCAAGAGTAGTCGGTGGGGAAAACCGGGGTCTAGCTGAAAATCAATTGGGAGATGCAATGAGAATGCATGGTCCACCAGGCCCACAACACCATGACAACTATCGGGGCAACGTCGACATAGCAGATTCCGATGGACCCATCGTCCTACCTCCTCTACCTCCAGGGCACACATTTGTGGTGACTAGTAGTTTGATGCAGATGCTTACAGAAAGAGGCTTATTTTCAGGATCGCCATCGGAGGATCCACATGCTCACTTAGCCAAGCTCAGGGTGGTTTGCAAAAGTTGTGTAGGCAGACCAGACTTGGATATGAACGTCATTGGGTTACGAGTGTTCCCTCTGTCACTGACAGGCGATGCTGCAGTATGGTTCACTGAGCTTCCTTATAACTCAATTTTCACATGGGACCAACTAGCAGAGGTATTTAAAGCAAAGTACTATCCAGTATCTAAGAAGCTCAATCACAAAGATCGGGTCAACAATTTTGTGGCATTACCTGGAGAGTCTGTGAGTAGCTCGTGGGACAGATTCACTGCTTTCGTAAGAAGTGTCCCAAATCACCGTATTGATGATGAGTCACTGAAGGAATATTTCTATCGAGGACAGGATGATAACAATAAAGCAGTACTTGACACTATTGCTGGAGGTTCATATGGTGATTGTACATACGCACAGATTGCTGAAAAATTGGAGAGGATCTCTCGCAATAATAAAGCGTGGAGCACTAGAAGGTCAGATACTGGGAGAAACACATTTGCTGTTCATAATGCTACTGTTAACTCTGCAGATGATATTCGTGAGGAGATGGCTCAGATGAGGACAGAGTTGGGGTTGGTATTGAAGCATGTGAGTGGAGGAGCAGAAAAGGTAAATGCTGTAAATTACTTAACTAGAACTCCACCACCAGTTGAGGAGTGTTACTATGAAGAGGACACTTATGCGGTGAATGATCAGACGGGGGGTTTCCGACCAAACGCCCAAGGATCCAACACGGAAAATTGGCGCCAAGGTCAAGGGAACCAAGGTCGGAACTATGGAAATTACAACCGAGAGGGCCACTATGTCCGACATAGGAACTTCAATCGCGACAACAACTACAACAGGAACAACTATGGCAACAGAAACGATCGGGTTGGACCCTATGTTCCCCCTCAAAATCGGGAATCTGGTGCTAGGGAAGTTGGAGGTAATATGACGCGTATTGAAGATATGCTGCAGAAGATGATGAGATGGTTTAATGCTACTGACGAGAATGTGAAGGAGATGAGAAATGACTTATCTGGTATTGGTCAAAAGGTTGATGCCCATGCAGTGTCAATAAAACATCTAGAGCAGCAGATGACGCAGTTGTCTACTACAGTGAACCCGCGTCAACCTGGCTTTCTTCCTAGCAACACCATCCAGAATGCAAAGAATGATGGGCATTGTATGGCAATTACCACTCGAGGTGGTAAGCAAACCATAGATCCACCTATGCCATCTGTGGTAGAAGTTGAGAATAGAAAAGAAGATGATGTGGTGAAAGTGAGATAAGAGTCAGAGGTTGTGACAGAACAAGAAGTGGAGGTACCTCAGAAAGTGGTTCCCATACCTAGACCTCCACCACCTTTTCCTCAAAGGTTAGTGAAGAAGACTGAAGATGGGAAATATCGCAGGTTTATCACTATGTTGAAGCAGCTTTCCATCAATGTCCCTTTGATAGAAGCCTTGGAGCAAATGCCTGGATATGCAAAATTCATGAAAGATATGTTGACAAAGAAAAGGTCTGTGAGTTTTGAAGATGATGATAGATTGCAGGATTGTAATGCTATTGCTACAAGATCTCTGGTGCAGAAGAAGGAAGACCCTGGTGCTTTCACGATCCCATGTACTATAGGGTTATTACACTTTGCTAAGGCATTGTGTGATCTTGGTGCTAGCATAAACCTCATGCCTTTATCTATTTACAAGAAGTTAGGTTTAGGGGATCCAAAGCCCACTGCAATGCGGTTACTGATGGCTGATCGGACTGTGAAGAGGCCCATAGGTGTGCTCCATGATGTGCTGGTGAAAGTAGAGTCTTTCATCTTTCCGGCGGATTTTGTGATCCTTGACTGTGAGGTTGACTTTGAGGTTCCCATCATCCTTGGGAGACCATTTCTTGCCATAGGGCGTGCGTTGGTTAATATGGAAAAGGGACAGATGAAGTTCAGACTGAACAATGAAGAAGCAACTTTCAATATCTGTAGATCCATAAAGCAGAATCGTGACCTACAAACAGTATCTGGTATAACTTACAGAGTGGAGAGTGGGTCAGAAGTGCAAATTGAAGAGCGATTAGGTGTTGAGGCACTAGCAGCAGTCATGATGAATTTTAGTAGTGATGGTATTGAAGAATATGATGAGTTGGTAGCCGCACTTGATAAGTGTGAATACCGGTCCAAACCAAAGAAGTATGAGCTAGACATGAAGAATCGCGAGTCCCCACCCACAAGACCATCTATTGTGGAGGCACCGAAATTGGAGCTCAAAGCTCTACCACCGCACTTGAGGTATGTATATTTAGGTGAAGAGAATACTTTGCCGGTCATCATTGCAGCTGATTTGAATGCAAGGCAAGTAGAGTGTTTGGTGACTGTATTAAAGAAGTTCAAGCGAGCGATTGGGTGGACTATTGCAGATATTATTGGGATTCCCCCCGGTATCTGTTCTCACAAAATCCAACTCATGCCAGATCATAAGCCCAGTATTGAGCACCAGAGAAGATTAAATCCACCTATGCAAGAGGTAGTCAAAAAGGAGATCATCAAGTGGCTGGATACGGGAGTTATTTACCCCATCTCAGATAGTAATTGGGTGTGTCCTGTGCAGTGTGTACCTAAAAAAGGTGATATGACTGTGGTTCCAAATGAAAGAAATGAGCTTGTCCAATGAGGTCTGTCACTGGATGGAGAGTTTGCATGGATTATCGAAAGTTGAATGCGTGGACTGAGAAAGACCACTTCCCTATGCCATTCATGGATCAGATGTTAGATAGACTTGCAGGCAAGGGTTGGTATTGTTTTCTTGATGGGTATTCGGGCTACAATCAAATTTCTATAGCTCCAGAAGACCAAGAGAAGACCACCTTCACTTGCCTATACGGGACTTTTGCATTCAAACGAATGTCATTCGGATTGTGCAATGCTCCAGCGACCTTCCAGAGATGTATGATGTCAATATTTTCTGATATAGTGGAGGACACTATTGAGGTGTTCATGGATGATTTGTCAGTGGTAGGTGATTCGTTTTATCACTGTCTAAAACATCTGGCCGAGGTGCTCAAAAGATGTGAAGACTGCAACTTGGTGCTGAATTGGGAGAAATCTCATTTCATGGTAAAAGAAGGTATAGTGTTGGGTCATCGAATTTCAGAGAAAGGGATTGAGGTTGATAGAGCTAAAGTCGAGGTAATAGAAAAGCTTCCACCACCTATCTCTGTAAAAGGTGTTAGAAGTTTTCTTGGGCATGCAGGTTTTTATAGGAGATTTATCAAAGATTTCTCAAAAATTGCACATCCCTTGTGCAAACTGCTCGAGAAGGAGAATAAGTTCTGCTTTGATGATGCTTGTCTTAGAGCATTTGGAGAGTTGAAGGAAAAGTTGGTTACAGCACCTATCATTATTTCACCAGATTGGGAACAACCGTTTGAGGTAATGTGTGATGCGAGTGGACTGGCGCTTGGTGTAGTATTGGGTCAAAGGGGTGAAAATATTCTTCACCCTATTTACTATGCTAGCAAAGCTCTGAATGTGGCCCAGAAGAATTATACAGTGACCGAACAAGAACTTCTTGCGGTGGTTTTTGCATTCGAAAAATTTCGCACCTACTTGCTTGATACTAAGGTCATCGTGCATACTGACCATTCTGCATTGAGGTATTTGATGGCGAAAAAGGATGCAAAACCATGATTGATCAGATGGGTATTGTTGCTACAAGAGTTTGATTTTGTTGTAAAAGATAGAAAGGGAACCGAAAATCAAGTTGCTGACCACTTGTCCAGATTAGAGGAAGAGGTCATGCTAAAGCTTGGAGATGGGGCTGAAATTATTGATGCGTTTCCAGATGAACAGGTATTGGCTGCTTCTAATGATTTGATTCCTTGGTTCGCAGACTTTGCTAATTATTTGGCAAGCGACATTGTGCCACCCGATTTGTCTTTTCACCAAAGAAAGAAATTTATGCATGATGTGAAGAAATTCTTTTGGGATGAACCTTATTTGTATCGTAGTTGTGCTGATGGGATTATTCGTCGCTGTGTGCCTGAGGTTGAAATGCTGAGTGTACTTGAAGCATGTCATTCATCACCCGTTGGTGGGCATCATTGTGGTATTCGGACTGGACATAAGATTTTGCAGTGTGGGTACTATTGGCCTACCATCCACCAAGATTCTCATGATTTCGCCAAGTCTTGTGATCGGTGCCAAAGAGATGGAGGAATTTCAAAGAGACAAGAGCTCCCTATGAATCCCATATTGGTGATCGAATTGTTTGATGTATGGGGCATTGATTTCATGGGTCCATTTGTGAGTTCATATGGGATGAAATATATTCTGGTCGCGGTTGATTATGTATCGAAGTGGGTGGAAGCGGTATCACTCCCCAACAACGAAGGTAAAAGTGTCACCGCATTCCTGAAAAAGAATATCTTCTCCAGATTTGGTACACCAAGGGCTGTTATTAGCGATAGAGGCTCTCACTTTTGTAACAAGTTATTCAAAACACTACTTGAGAAATATGGCGTCCGTCACAAAGTAGCCACTCCTTATCATCCACACACTAGCGGTCAAGTTGAGGTGTCCAACAGAGAAATAAAGCAGATACTGGCGAAGACTGTGAACGCCAATCGAACTGATTGGTCAAGTAAGCTTAATGATGCTCTATGGGCATATCGCACTACATACAAGACCCCCATAGGTATGTCGCCTTACCAACTTGTATATGGGAAGTCTTGTCATTTACCAGTAGAGTTAGAGCACAAAGCTATGTGGGCAATGAAGAAGTTAAATTTGGATTGGGGCACTGCATCTAATCAAAGGATGAACGACTTGAACGTGCTTGATGAGTGTCGCCTAAAAGCTTATGAAAGTTCAGCCTTATACAAAGAGAAAATGAAGAGGTATCATGATCAACGAATTGAAAAGCGAGAATTTGTGGTTGGCGATCATGTGTTGCTGTTCAACTCTAGGTTGCGCTTGTTTCCAGGCAAACTCAAGTCCAAGTGGACTGGGCCATTTTTGCTCACAAAAGTGCTCTCGCATGGAGCGGTTGAGCTTGAAAATAAGGATGGAACAAGGTTTTTGGTGAACGGGCAAAGGATAAAGATCTATCTGGGAAATGCTGAAACTGTGCAAGAAGTGATTAAGCCCTACAATCTTGATGAAGTTCGAATAATCAAGATACCTGTGTCGTGCCGCGACGTTAAATCAAGCGTTGCTTGGGAGGCAACCCAAGATGTAAAATCTAGCCAACAATAGGGTTCTGTCGTATATTATGTAGTTTAGCTTTCTTTGATTACTTGGGTTTTTGTATTAATGTAGGTAGGGGTTTGAGTATTTTAGTTCTTAGTGTTGGCTAGAAGTAATATAGGGTCCGTGTCTAAAAAGTGTCTAGAAAATGTAAAAAAATAGCCTATTGGTTGCTTCATGTGCAGGTACACCATGCAAGAAATCTGCAGAAAATGGTCTGGTGCAGAGGTCTACGGGACCCATCGACGATCCGTCGATCTATCCACGGACCGTCAATGGTATCCGTAGATCCCAGGTAAGTCCCTATCATTGTCGTAGTATAATTGTGATCTACGTTCCTGATCTACGGACCATAGATCGACTCACGGACCGTAGACGGGGTCTCGTGAGTCCACACCTTACAGTTGACTGACCCGACCCGGACCCCCATTACTTAAAACACCCATTGTTTCAAATCATTCCCCTTCCCTCCATTGCTCCCACAACCGTTTCTCCCACTCTTTAAACTCCCCAAATCACTCCATAACCACCACATAATATCCTCCCTTCCATATATTCCCTAAACCCTTTCCATACCATAATCAACCCACTCCATAATCTGATAAAAAGAGTCCGGTGTTTGGTCAGTGACGAAAAGGTGAATCCTTGGTCTTGCTAAATCATAGTACCATCACGCAATCACCCCACTCCTTGTTGCTTGTAAGGTAATAGACTTTCTCTTCACTTTGAATTTCAATTCATAGATTGAATATAGAGGGTCGGGAGTGGGTCTTGACCTTGGGTAATTGTTAGATGATATTGCATGATAAACTTGAGTAGTACAATGCCCTTGGAATGATAGATAGTGATTGTATAGCTTTAATTGTGATGTGAGTTTATGTAATCGTAAATACTATATGCTAGTTTCGACTTAGGGTTCCACATCTAGTCTAAATTGTTGGGCATAATAATCGGTAGGAATCTTAAGAATGACGAACTAGCATATTTCAATTGTGTATATGCATGACTAGGTTGTGTTAATGTTGAAACCAAATGCCAAAAATGTATGATACCTGGCACTGATTGCTTCCACGATACCCCATCTACGGACCGTAGATGGGGTTCGTCATTTGATGCACCTGCAAATTTTCACCAAGTGTAAAACCACGGATGTGGACTACGGTCCGTAGATCCATCTACGGACCGTTCTGCACTTCCGTGGTTTTCATCTGCGACCTATATTTCAGGCACCCTGATCCACGGAAGAGATCCACGGACCGTAGATCAGTCTACGGACCGTAGGTCTCCTCCGTGGATGACTTCTGTAGCATCTGTCAAAATTTTTTTTTGGACATAGTTTGGGTCGTTACCAACTCTAAATGAGTTCTTTTGCTGCATATGGTTAGTTTTGGCACTAATGACGTTCCTGCAGGTACGATGGCACCCAAGAAGATGGTCACCTACTCGAAACGGGGCAAGTCCAAATCGGTTGCCCCTAGCTTCCGGTTGATTGATGAGGACACCGAGAACGACTCTGACCCCGTTTATATGCCTCTCAACCCTAGGGCCTCTCGCGCAGCACCCAGGAGCACCCCCAGAAGGTGATCCCCGACGTAGTCACTGTCCCCCAGTCTGATGAGGAGCACACACTGATCGGGTCACCAACTGGGGCTGCTTCCAGTTCGGAAGGTCCTATGTCCGGATCTGAGTCTACCCATGCCTCAGGCTCCCAATCATCACAATCAGAGTCTGTCCATGCTACAGGGTCCAACGCCAAATCATCCACAGGGTCTGGAGAGAATGACCAAGCAGCCTCGTCTGATAAGGCAACTAGTTCAGAGGCCATTCCTGCACCAAGGAATGATGAACCCGCTCCGGTAGCAGGGGAGCTGAATAGGTGGTGTGTCGAGGGTCAATGGCAAATCTATCGGGATGCAAAGATGGCGAATGACAAACAGAAAATGGCCCGATTAATACAAGAGGAGCGCAGAGTCCTCACGGGGAGCTTGCATACTGTGCCAGATATTCACCGGCTTTTCAAACTTCACAAGTGTGACTGGATGGCTCGAGACCCAGGGACGTATAGCGAGGAGATTGTCTGGGAGTTCTATGCTTCCTATGCTGCCACTCTCCGCGGGTCCATTTCCAAGCGGTCAAAGCCACTAGCGCAGGCCCCGCTCACTTCCACCTTGGTTCGAGGGTGTCCGGTGGACATATCACCCGCCACCATTAGCCGTTTTCACTATGGTCCTACCACGGGCCACTCTTGGTCTCCTAACATGTCGGAATTTGATTACCGCTGGGACATCGTGCGGAGTGGCACTTTCCAGAGGAATACTGAGCAGCGAGAGGCTGTGTTACTATGGCTGGCCAGGTACATTGCTGCTGATGGCGAGCGCGCAGAATGGGTCGCTGCTCCACGGTTGGGCATCCGAAAGGCCACATTGAACTTCGTAGCAAAATTCTTCTGGCTATTGGTACGCAACAGAGTGTCGCCCACAAAAGCTGACAATCAGGTCACTTGGGACAAAGCGGTGATGGTTACTGCATTGGTGGCGGGAGTAGAGATCGACTTTGGTCGAATGTTGCTGGCAGAGATCCACGAGAGAGCTTTCAGGAGCTCCACTACTTACCCTTTCCCCTGTCTGATATTTCACTTGTGCAGGGACTCTGGAGTGCCGATCTGGCATTGTGACAGGCTAGTCCACCCTACAGGGGCATTGGACATCGGCCTTATTCGGGATGACGCGAATCTGGCAGCACCTCGCAGAGAGCCCCAGATTGAGGTACCCCCCTTGAGCTCAGATCTTGTAGACACTGTGGGGCAAGCACAGGGCTGTGACCCCATTATCCCAGACCACACCGACACTATCCCAGGCTCCTCTTCTCAGGCAGCTAGTGTTGCTCCTAGTTCTTCTCGGTCAACACCACCGTTGGGAGCGACAGTTGTCCCGATGGCCAGAGTACAAAAGTTAGAGGCACAAATGGCCACACTGCTGCATCACATCCAGCCTTGGATACAAAAGTCAATTGCTGAGTTTGAGGCTAGATTGGAGCGCCGGATGGAGGGAATGATGGACCGTAAGGTCCTGGCGGTGAATAAGCGGCTTGACGCCTTTGAGTTGCGAGTCCTCGAGCGATCAGTTCCGGCCACAGACTTATCTGCTTTGCAGGCTGACATAGCCAGCCTCCGGACTGATGTGGATGTCATTCTTGCTGCACCTTCAGTTGAGACTCAGGCTGCCCCGACTGCTCTGGCTAATGATACAGTGCTAGATGCCCTATTCAGTGGCATCGCCGAGGAGGGGCCTGCACCGACACAGGCCAAGGGCAAGCGGCACCGCTCTCATCGCACGGAGGAAGAGAAAGCGCAGAAAAGACAGCGTCGGCAGGAGAAGGAGGCTAGGAGGGCCTCGATTGCAGATGAAGAGTTGCGCCAGCAGAGGGTGCGTGAGAGAGCTGCAGGGGCATCGAGCTCTTCCTCGGTTACAGAGGATCAGCTTATTCTGAGAGGCGTCGCGAGCACCACTAATGGTGCAGAGCGTTTGATAGAGCGCACTACTGAGGGTGCTAGGAGTGCTGAGGTGGGCACTACTGAGGATGCCCCCACTGATGTTCCAGAGGGCTCCGGGAAATCGGATCCCCCTGCTTGTTGATGATTCGCTGGCGCTTTGCGCCACAGGATTGCTTCACTCAAATCCATTCACTTTTACTGTATATGTATGCATTGTGGACAATTGCATCTATTTTTGTTGGGGGTGGGGTAAATGGATCGTGAGTGATAGGGTGAAGCCTGGGTAACCCAACTCATGTATCCTCTCTTGGGGTTTTCTTGCCTGTGTTATTTTACCCCAAGAGACTGTTTAATTTTTGTTGAACCGGCATGTCTTAGGATTGTATGTGTAGAAGCATGATACAGACGAAGCATGATGACTTAGAAAATATGATACCCGTCAGATTCTGGGTTGTATGCTAGAAGTAGGCTACGAGTTGCTGATTGTGTTGGCTCTGAGTATGACATAGTAACAATCGACTTGATTGCATGATTAAACCTGAAACTTGAACTGGGTAGTCTGATAATCTGATAATGAAACTTGTGCCAACAATGGGTGAGAATCGTTGACTGTTCAAACAGTTTTGTGTAAAACTAGAACTTACCCGGTTAGTCCTGCTAAGACAATTCAATCTAGAGGATAGGAAGTGATCATAGGCCGTTGTTCTGAAAAAACCCATAAATTGCCTAGAAGGATTCAAACAAATGAAACAGTTGTTCCCTTTGATCCAACTTTGAGCCTAAAAATAAACCATTTCTTTCTAAAACCCCGAATTCACCTTCCCATAATCTACTATGTTGGCCCCGGTCCCTCCTTGGACATGTGCACTTTGACTTAGGTCAAAAGCCTAAGTTGAGGGTGGCTAATATAAAAAGTAACTTCAATCTTGGCCCTGACTTAACATCGGGTATTGTGAACCTCAACTAATTGAAAATCCATAAGTTGAGGGTGGATATGAAAGAGGAAACTGAAAGAAAAAAATAGGGATGAAAAGAGTAAAAATAAAAATAAAAAAAAAAAAAAATTTAATAAATAAAAAAAAATTGGGGGAAACGCAAGGAAAGGATGTGAATTATTCAAAGAGAAAGGAGCAATTAAATAAAAAGGAATTGAGCTACAAAGTTTAAAGTCACTTCTGTGGTTGAAGAAAATCAAGGGAAAGCGGTAACGCAATAATATGACAAAAGTAGGGCAAAAAGAGGTTAAAAGCCTAGTGTAATGACAAGGAGGGCAGAAAGTCACTAAACAGTACCCAAATGTACCACACCTGACCCTGAGCCTACGTTACAAGCCAATAAAGTCCTATAGTGATCCTGGAGTCTAGTTTGAAGAGTCTGAGCAGTGAAAATAAGGGCAAGCTTATGGCAGTAAGCACGGACTGTATTTGAAATTACTTCTGAGCGTGAGTGTTGAATAAATCCTTGTACCATGAATGAAAT
>NC_064292.1:14813398-14816636 GCF_019186545.1 Solanum stenotomum | reverse complement strand
TGTAGTACACTAGAAAAGGATTGCTATTACTAGGATTACTGCGTTATGAGATTATGGGGAACACGTATACCCTAGTTATTTCTCTTATCTTGATAACAACCAAAGTTGAGTTTAATTATTGATTACAATATTACGTATTACTATTTATTTTACACAAGCACAACCCCCTTTTTATTACCTGTTTCTGGAAATAATTTGACTAATCGAATATAATTGTTGGTTAAAAGTAAAGTCTGAACCATTTTCCTCGTGGGATCGATCCCAACCTACAAGTTGGGTTCTTTACTTGATAACGATCGCTTATGCTTCTGAAAGGAGGTGTAATTTGAGCGTATCAGTGATCGACTTTGGTACTAGATGGGATCAACACTTGCCATTGGCAGAGTTCGCCTACAACAACAGTTATCATTCTAGCATTGGGATGGCACCTTTTGAGGCACTGTATGGTAGGCGGTGTAGATCACCTATTGGATGGTTTGATTAAGCGGAGGTGGACTCCCATGGTACTGATATTCTTAGAGAGGATATGGAGCGTGTTCGTGTGATTCAGAGTAGGCTCTTGACTGCCCAGAGTAGGCAGAAGAGCTATGCTGACAGGAGGGCTCGACCCTTAGAGTTCATGGTGGGTGATCGAGTTTGGCTTCGGGTATCGCCCATGAAAGGTGTGATGAGATTTGGGAAGAAGGGTAAGCTCAGCCCTAGGTTCATTGGCCCATATGAGATTTTGGAGAGAATGGGAGAGGTGGCTTACAAGTTAGCCTTGCCACCTAGTTTGATAGCCGTGCATCCAGTTTTCCATGTTTCTATGCTCCGGAAGTATGTTCTGGATGAGTCTCATATGATTTCGGTTGAGTCGGTGGAGTTGAGTCCAGATTTGACATTTGAGGAGGAGCCTATAGCTATTTTGGACAGACAGGTTCGCAAGCTCCGGACCAAGGACATCGTTTCAGTGAAGGTTCAGTGGAGGCATCGATCAGATAGGGAGGCGACTTGGGAGTCCGAGGATGATATGCAGGTCCGATATCCCCAGTTTTTCGAGGCTTCAGGTACTTTCCTTTACTTTATGTTCGAGGACGAACACGGTTTTTAGTGGTGAATGATGTAATGACCCGAAAGGTCATTTTGGTAATTTTTTGTGGAAATGACTATTTTGCCCTTTCGGTAGTTTCCCCGAGTTCCATGTTTTGTGGTTGTAAAGTTGGTTTGAGGAAAAGTTGGTAAAAAGTTGAGTTTTTGAGAATTTGAGTTTTTATGAGTTAAAGTTGGTTAAAAAGTGTTTTTTCAAGTTATTTGGAGTTTCGGGACTCGGATCGGATTTCCGTCGATTCCGGCAGTTTTAGAATGTCGAAATGGGTCTGTGTGAAGTTACGGAGTCGAATTTGGAGTTGAAACGAAGAATTGAGGTCCTAAGTTGCTAAAGTTGTGAAATTTTGATAAAAGAGTTGACTTTGGTCAACATATGAGGTTTCGAGGCTCAGATTGAAATTCCGAGAGTACCGTTGGTTTCGGGAGGCGATTCTAAGTCTAGAATGAGTCTTGGTTGAATTTTTAGACGCTCCGTTTGAGTTTCAAATTTTTTTGGCGTTAACTAGTTTCTTGGCATCTTATTGAATTTCGGGTCAAGGAGTCCTCGAATTCAAATTCCGACGGTTCCATTGAGTCCGGAACGTCAAATTTAGTGGGCGTACATATTTAGTTTGTGTGCAAGAGATTCCGAACGAATTCCGAGGGTCCAACGGGGACTTAAACTTTGGTGTTATTGTTGTGCTTCAGCTACAATAGCAGTCCTTTTTAAGTCAAAAAACAGTAGACATTTTCCCCCAACTTGAAAAATACCCATTTCTCCATTTTTAGACTTTGAGAGCTCGAAAATAGGTGATTTCAAGTGGGTTTTCGCAAGGAATTCATTGGGTAAGTTATTTCCAACTTATATCTTTGATTTCCATCGATTATTTATGGATTTTAATATCAAAAATTTGAGATCTCAACTGTAAAATTTGGGGGTTTTTGCCTAATCCGAATTTAATAGAAAATTTAAGTTTGTGAACTCATTTCAACTCCTTTTTCGAAACAGTTTTCACTATTGGATTCTAAATTTCTTGGGGAACATTTTTCACTAAAAATTTCCAGATTTCGAGAATATTTTCCGGAACGAGATTTTTTTGACCATTTTACCCTTTTCTCCAAATTTCGTGATATTGGTGTTGTTAGATTCGTATTGATTGTGGGATTCCATTTATGAATAGATTGTGGTGATTTGGAGCGTGCTCGGAAGGGTAAAACTCAGATTTGAGTTACTAGTTGAAGTGTTTTGAGGCAAGTGACTTCTAAACTTTGTTAAACTCTTAGACTACACATGACTACTTTCCTAATTGTGTTGGGGAGTAATGGGGATTGAGGATGAATTTTATTTGTTGATTGAAATTGTTGTAATTGAAATATGGGGAATAAAATGAGCTAAATGTGTTATATGTGACTTGGATTTGTTGAATAAGTCATGCGATAACTGATATTGAGGGGATAGAAGAGCATGAGTAGGCTATGATTGATACAGACATTGATGTTTAGACAGATGATGTGTAATACTATGATGTGGTCGTGGTATGATTGTGATTGAGACAGACGATGTGTAATAGTATGATGTGGTTGTGATATGGTTGTGATTGAGACAGATGATATGTAATACTATGATGTGATCGTGATATGGTTGTGATTGAGACAGATGATGTGTAATACTATGATGTGATCGTGATATGATTGTGATTGATGACACGTGCATATTCATTATTCATCCCATTTGTGAACTATCTGTTGCATTAGTTCTGAGACACTGATATGAGGATGAATGGATATGAGACACAGTTGAGACTAGCTCCGGCTAGAGATATATGAGATGGACTAGCTCCGGCTAGCGATTTGGATGCCGATGGGATCTGGTTCCGGCGGTGATACATTGTCCATGTGTGGCCCCCATAGGTTCTGATTTGAGTATTCAGCGCGGTCTGATTACGTCAACAGATGTGTATCTTAGGACAGACATGCATCACGACTACATGACATCATTATTGCATTTGCATCGCATTTGACTTCATCTTTGTCCGTGGTGTGTGGATTTTACCTATTTGCCCTTCTTCATGTGATATATGATCTATTTGCTCTTACATGAGGATATGAGGTTGATGTTGAGACACTGTTGGATATATCTGTTGATTATGAATTGTGTAGTATAGGTTGTTGG
>NC_064292.1:14806700-14810663 GCF_019186545.1 Solanum stenotomum | reverse complement strand
AAATCAAAGTATTAGATTAAAAAGATGACTTTGTCAAATAATAAACAAAAATAATTTTTGATTGTGAAATTTGCTTCCTCAATAACTTTTCGATAGTTACACAAAAATCGTGTCGTTCCTTAAAGCATGTAGCAGAAAAGGTAAGTTTCATAAAGTTAAAGAATAGGGTTTCAGACATTACTAAGTTAGAAATCTCATTGTGACTAAGAGAGAGTATGCAACAAATATTTTTCTAAAAAGAAAGGTAAAAAATATTTGAATTAATGTTGAACATGGTGCATATATAGATTTAAATTGATAGCTTGGTAATAAATAATTAGTCTTCATGGGTTTCTTACTTGTATCAAGCTTTCTGCTTTATTTTCATAAAATTAACCTAGAAAATCAAAATTATTTAAATGAGAGCATTAAAATTCTTCAATTAGCAAATTAAAATCTTTGTGTATCTAAACTAGTTAGACAAAGATAATAAATTAAATCTTTAGACATCTCTTGACAATAATGAGATCCAATATTTTCATTATTAGATGAATTAATGAGTCAGAGAAAACTGAAACAAGATAAAAAGAAATAATTATTGAACATAATCAATTTCGAATGAGCGAACATATAATAATTATCATTACTTTTGAATTTAAAAGAACTCTCGTCCATACATAAATATTGATTATCAGGGTTTGAGCACAATATAAATCTAGAAAAGGAATACAAGAATCAAAAGATAGTAAATGGAGGTGGAGGGTGGAGGTTTAGAAAAAAATAATTGAAAATAGGCATAAAGAAAAAAAATTATTTTAATTTTTTAGTTCTTGCATGAATGTACTTATTTTAATAAATCGTGATGATTTTCTTAATATGACTGATTGAAGCATATTTTAATTTTGAAGTGTACGAGATTTTGATTAGACTTTTCATTTATTTCTTACAATTTCATAGTCTAATATTTCGGAGTTGTTAAATATTTGATCGAGAATTAAGTTTGTATCTTTTCTAAAATATATAGGCCTAAAACTACTCATGAATATAATTAAGGAATCACTTTAAATCATCATAATATTTAAGTCTCCCCGTAGATAAAATTTCAACTATCTTTTTTAGTACGTTATCTTTTTTTTTTAATTATTTGGAAGGACGTCTAATGATTTGTTGTATCAAATTGGTGGAAACATAAATTAGGTTAAAGACATATATTTTAAATATAAGCTTGTGGTTTACTTTTCTTTTGTATGTTATATATCAATAATAAGAGGTACATTCAAAATTTTACCTAAATATCAATCCTAATAATAAAAAATATTTTGTTCGGATAAATCTGTGATGTTGTGCATAGATCAAATTATTTTGTGGATTGAATTTCAGTTGATTGTCTACGATTCCATTGCGTGGTGAAAATTAATTAGATGCTACTAATTTACTTTTTATTTGTATTTACCTATAATTGTGTGTTATGTATTATTGAATTTGTTAGTTAAATTTGCAATTACTATTACCGTTAAATGATTTTTTACGAACCTGCCTCCTTTGTTCTAGTACTAATATGTGACTTGATTTTTAAAGATGCGTGAAAATTAATTATGAAATTGTTGTGGCACCATTGGTTGCTGAGATTGACTAATTTTTAATTTGTAGTTCATTTGATTTAATAGTAAAATATTTATTTAAAATATCTTAATATTGTTTAATCTTTTAGTTAAGTGACAAATTTACTAAACAAAAGATCATTTTCTTTGTTTGATTGACTTTAAATATATAACTAATGTAGCAATGAATTAAAATCATGTAAAAAAAAATATTTCAATAAAGTGCAATGGTAGTACAACTAGAATTTTCACAGACAAAATTCTGATGTTTCTCCTAGCTTGGCTACTAAATCAATAATCTTGTAATATGCAATCTCCATAGGAATATTCATTGCCAAGACTAATTTTAAGCTTCTATTGTCTTCGAAATTTCGATCAAGTTTAACCATTTTTGACACTGCAAAAGAAAAATGCGGGATAAAGTTAATAATCAATTTACTAGAATATTTCATGAATTCACACGTGCTAAAATTTAAATTAACCTCTGCCGTCAATTGGTCACAGTCTGCAAGAAACTTTTTGTGAAGTTCATGACGTTCTTCGATAGTAGCTGAGCTAGTTGTTCTCTCCATCAATTCACTCAGCAAATCATATTCTAAGAAGATCCTTTTCCTTTTAAACTCCACTTCTTTTCCTGCTTTCTTAATCTCACTGAAAATTGAAAATAGCATAACATGTCAAGGTGGTTATAAAAAAAGACATTAAAAAAAAAAAAGGACATCGAATAGAAACTCACCTGAGAAGCTCTAGTTTTGGAGAATTCATTGTTAAATGATATTTTGTGAAATTTATGAATAAAGAGAGTAATTGATGTACAAATGAACTGAATGTGCTTCCTACTTATAGACAGTTGTCTGTTTGAGGAAGCTTACCCAACTGTAAGTTTATTCAATTGTAAGATTATCCAACTACATTCTTATCCAATTGCAAGCATATCTAAGAAATTATGGAATGAATATCCTCACTATGGTATGTTTATAATAATTTCATAATTTTTTTTAAAAAATATATATATGAATGTCACAATGTATTGGAAAGTTAATAAATTTTCAGAGATTATCATAGGGTAGAAAATGGTAAGAAATTGATTTTATTGCTTAATTTAATGAGATGAATAGAATTTGAATTCATTCTACATAGGCTCTTGTTCTTACATAACAAATAATTAAATTATATTAATTCTTATTTAGAGGTTTATTATTTAATGGTTAATTTTCTAAATAAGGGTAACACGTAGATTCTATGATAGTCATTTTTAGTTCTTTGGAAATCAAAGTATTAGATTAAAAAGATGACTTTGTCAAATAATAAACAAAAATAATTTTTGATTGTGAAATTTGCTTCCTCAATAACTTTTCGATAGTTACACAAAAATCGTGTCTTTCCTTAAAGCATGTAGCAGAAAAGGTAAGTTTCATAAAGTTAAAGAATAGGGTTTCAGACATTACTCAGTTAGAAATCTCATTGTGACTAAGAGAGAGTATGCAACAAATATTTTTCTAAAAAGAAAGGTAAAAAATATTTGAATTAATGTTGAACATGGTGCATATATAGATTTAAACCGTTAGCTTGGTAATAAATAATTAGTCTTCATGGGTTTCTTACTTGTATCAAGCTTTCTGCTTTATTTTCATAAAATTAACCTAGAAAATCAAAATTATTTAAATGAGAGCATTAAAATTCTTCAATTAGCAAATTAAAATCTTTGTGTATCTAAACTAGTTAGACAAAGATAATAAATTAAATCTTTAGACATCTCTTGACAATAATGAGATCCAATATTTTCATTATTAGATGAATTAATGAGTCAGAGAAAACTGAAACAAGATAAAAAGAAATAATTATTGAACATAGTCAATTTCGAATGAGCGAACATAAAAAAATTATCATTACTTTTGAATTTAAGAGAACTCTCGTCCATACATAAATATTGATTATCAGGGTTTGAGCACAATATAAATCTAGAAAAGGAATAAAAGAATCAAAAGATAGTAAATGGAGGTGGAGGGTGGAGGTTTAGAAAAAAATAATTGAAAATAGGCATAAAGAAAAAAAATTATTTTAATTTTTTAGTTCTTGCATGAATGTACTTATTTTAATAAATCGTGATGATGTTCTTAATATGACTGATTGAAGCATATTTTAATTTTGAAGTGTACGAGATTTTGATTAGACTTTTCATTTATTTCTTACAATTTCATAGTCTAATATTTCGGAGTTGTTAAATATTTGATCGAGAATTAAGTTTGTATCTTTTCTAAAATATATAGGCCTAAAACTACTCATGAATATAATTAAGGAATCACTTTAAATCATCATAATATTTAAGTCTCCCCGTAGATAAAATTTCAACTATCTTTTTTAGGACGTTATCTTTTTTTTT
>NC_064292.1:14801967-14805098 GCF_019186545.1 Solanum stenotomum | reverse complement strand
AAAAAAAATATTTCAATAAAGAGCAATGGTAGTACAACTAGAATTTTCACAGACAAAATTCTGATGTTTCTCCTAGCTTGGCTACTAAATCAATAATCTTGTAATATGCAATCTCCATAGGAATATTCATTGCCAAGACTAATTTTAAGCTTCTATTGTCTTCGAAATTTCGATCAAGTTTAACCATTTTTGACACTGCAAAAGAAAAATGCGGGATAAAGTTAATAATCAATTTACTAGAATATTTCATGAATTCACACGTGCTAAAATTTAAATTAACCTCTGCTGTCAATTGGTCACAGTCTGCAAGAAACTTTTTGTGAAGTTCATGACGTTCTTCGATAGTAGCTGAGCTAGTTGTTCTCTCCATCAATTCACTCAGCAAATCATATTCTAAGAAGATCCTTTTCCTTTTAAACTCCACTTCTTTTCCTGCTTTCTTAATCTCACTGAAAATTGAAAATAGCATAACATGTCAAGGTGGTTATAAAAAAAGACATTAAAAAAAAAGGACATCGAATAGAAACTCACCTGAGAAGCTCTAGTTTTGGAGAATTCATTGTTAAATGATATTTTGTGAAATTTATGAATAAAGAGAGTAATTGATGTACAAATGAACTGAATGTGCTTCCTACTTATAGATAGTTGTCTGTTTGAGGAAGCTTACCCAACTGTAAGTTTATTCAATTGTAAGATTATCCAACTACATTCTTATCCAATTGCAAGCATATCTAAGAAATTATGGAATGAATATCCTCACTATGGTATGTTTATAATAATTTCATAATTTTTAAAAAAAAATATATATATGAATGTCACAATGTATTGGAAAGTTAATAAATTTTCAGAGATTATCATAGGGTAGAAAATGGTAAGAAATTGATTTTATTGCTCAATTTAATGAGATGAATAGAATTTGAATTCATTCTACATAGGCTCTTGTTCTTACATAACAAATAATTAAATTATATTAATTCTTATTTAGAGGTTTATTATTTAATAGTTAATTTTCTAAATAAGGGTAACACGTAGATTCTATGATAGTCATTTTTAGTTATTTAAAAATCAAAGTATTAGATTAAAAAGATGACTTTGTCAAATAATAAACAAAAATAATTTTTGATTGTGAAATTTGCTTCCTCAATAACTTTTCGATAGTTTCACAAAAATCATGTCTTTCCTTAAAGCATGTAGCAGAAAAGGTAAGTTTCATAAAGTTAAAGAATAGGGTTTCAGACATTACTCAGTTAGAAATCTCATTGTGACTAAGAGAGAGTATGCAACAAATATTTTTCTAAAAAGAAAGGTAAAAAACATTTGAATTAATGTTGAACATGGTGCATATATAGATTTAAATCAATAGGTTGGTAATAAATAATTAGTCTTCATGGGTTTCTTACTTGTATCAAGCTTTCTGCTTTATTTTCATAAAATTAACCTAGAAAATCAAAATTATTTAAATGAGAGCATTAAAATTCTTCAATTAGCAAATTAACATCTTTGTGTATCTAAACTAGTTAGACAAAGATAATAAATTAAATCTTTAGACATCTCTTGACAATAATGAGATCCAATATTTTCATTATTAGATGAATTAATGAGTCAGAGAAAACTGAAACAAGATAAAAAGAAATAATTATTGAACATAGTCAATTTCGAATGAGCGAACATATAATAATTATCATTACTTTTGAATTTAAAAGAACTCTCGTCCATACATAAATATTGATTATCAGGGTTTGAGCACAATATAAATCTAGAAAAGGAATAAAAGAATCAAAAGATAGTACATGGAAGTGGAGGGTGGAGATTTAGAAAAAAATAATTGAAAATAGGCATAAAGAAAAAAAATTATTTTAATTTTTTAGTTCTTGCATGAATGTACTTATTTTAATAAGTCGTGATGATGTTCTTAATATGACTGATTGAAGCATATTTTAATTTTGAAGTGTACGAGATTTTGATTAGACTTTTCATTTATTTCTTACAATTTCATAGTCTAATATTTCGGAGT
The DNA here is from genome assembly GCF_019186545.1 of Solanum stenotomum. Taxonomy (NCBI): domain Eukaryota; kingdom Viridiplantae; phylum Streptophyta; class Magnoliopsida; order Solanales; family Solanaceae; genus Solanum; species Solanum stenotomum. The sequence continues at coordinate 14,803,084 of NC_064292.1, read as the reverse complement.
TGTTAAATATTTGATCGAGAATTAAGTTTGTATCTTTTCTAAAATATATAGGCCTTAAACTACTCATGAATATAATTAAGGAATCACTTTAAATCATCATAATATTTAAGTCTCCCCGTAGATAAAATTTCAACTATCTTTTTTAGGACGTTATCTTTTTTTTTTTAATTATTTGGAAGGAGGTCTAATGATTTGTTGTATCAAATTGGTGGAAACATAAATTAGGTTAAAGACATTTATTTTAAATATAAGCTTGTGGTTTACTTTTCTTTTGTATGTTATATATCAATAATAAGAGGTACATTCAAAATTTTACCTAAATATCAATCCTAATTATAAAAAATATTTTATTCGGATAAATCTGTGATGCTGTGCATAGATCAAATTATTTTGTGGATTGAATTTTAGTTGATTGTCTACGATTCCATTGCGTGGTGAAAATTAATTACATTCTACTAATTTTCTTTTTATTTGTATTTACCTATAATTGTGTGTTATATATTATTGAATTTGTTAGTTAAATTTGCAATTACTATTACCGTTAAATGATTTTTTACGAACCTGCCTCCTTTGCTCTAGTACTAATATGTGACTTGATTTTTAAAGATGCATGAAAATTAATTATTAAATTGTTGTGGCACCATTGGTTGCTGAGATTGACTAATCTTTAATTTGTAGTTCATTTGATTTAATAGTAAAATATTTATTTAAAATATCTTAATATTTTTTAGTCTTTTAGTTAAGTGACAAATTTACTGAACAAAAGATCATTTTCTTTGTTTGATTGACTTTAAATATATAACTAATGTAGCAATGAATTAAAATCATGTAAAAAAAAATATTTCAATAAAGAGCAATGGTAGTACAACTAGAATTTTCACAGACAAAATTCTGATGTTTCTCCTAGCTTGGCTACTAAATCAATAATCTTGTAATATGCAATCTCCATAGGAATATTCATTGCCAAGACTAATTTTAAGCTTCTATTGTCTTCGAAATTTCGATCAAGTTTAACCATTTTTGACACTGCAAAAGAAAAATGCGGGATAAAGTTAATAATCAATTTACTAGAATATTTCATGAATTCACACGTGCTAAAATTTAAATTAACCTCTGC
>NC_064292.1:14796718-14799902 GCF_019186545.1 Solanum stenotomum | reverse complement strand
TTTTTATTTTGTTTTTTATAGATGTTTGACTTTTTCTTAGATTTTATTACTTTTAAATAATTAGTTGGTACGTTATTATAATTTACTATTTATAGTTAATATTTATTCTTTGATAAGTAAAATAAAACTAAAAATAAAAATAAGAAAATAATTCACCCCCACTTCCCTTACCCCACAAACCCCATATATTCACCCCTATCCTACCACATCCCCACGAAGCCATCAGCAACACAAACAATCACTCATATACACACACGACTAAAAAATAGAAAAAGAGGAATCCAAAAAAAAAGGGAGACCCACACGCCCACGTATCTGCAGAAAAAAGAAACCTTTCCTATATATATACAACACAACACACAAATAAAGAGGAGATTACTGAAACAGAAAAAAAAGCACATGAAAATTTGAAAGAAAAAAAGGATTGAGTTGTAGTTTCTGATGGCTTCAAGTTCGCGGATCCAAAAGTCTGCTATTATTAATATTTTGGGAAATCAGTGAATTGTTAGGCATTGCTTTTTCGTGGTTTAATCTTCATAAGAGGTAACATTTATTTTTTGTTGGTTTAATTTAATGTCACGATTGTTCAAGATTTGACTCCAATGTTATAAGGTTATTCAAATTTTATCTATGTTTAGCTTTGCCAATATACTATTGAAATAAATGTAAATATATGTATTGTTGTATTTGGATTAAATATGATATAACGTATATCGCTTCTTGCTCACTAAGGAATTAATATTTTTCTTTATTTGCTCTATACTATCAAGCCGAAACGTGATTCATGGGTTGTTGATAATTAATTTGATCAATTCACATAGTTTTGAGTTATTCGTTGATAATACAATTTAAAAATCATTATTTTTTTAAGTAAAAAATTACAATGCATTTTTTTATACGATTTAATCGTTATCATCCAAAGTGTTTTAGATTCTTGGTATTCTATAGGTCATAGATCCAATGCCAGTTTCAAATGTTGTGTGAATATAAATGTTAGGTTTTTTTTAAGGGCTCTTTTATGAGTCCATTAATTCAGGATATTAGATTTTGGGATGATCACTTACAAATAATAAAGCCGCTTCATTGTTTAAGCGAAAATATTTGTTAAATTAGATATAGCCACATATGTCATTAATTATTAGTTAAAGTGTGCGTTTAGTGTATTTTTTTATTTTAGTTATGCTTTATTGTAAACTAATAATTATTAAAAAATTATAAACTAATGACATTCTGTTTTGCTAGAAACTGTAAGTACTATCATGCTAATAAGACAATATAATTAATTGAATTTAATATTTCGTGGGCAGGTGATAAGTTACATGTAGAAAAGTTTGGTCACTTTAACATTTTACTATTTTTTTTAGACTGTTTTAATATAATCATAGGTATTTATTAGGCTCTATTATACATTATATGAGTAATAATAATTAAATTTCATCTCAATTAAGAATGTGGTTCCACATCTTTTTGAGATACTTAAGAAACTCAAGGATGCGGTTACGCATCTTAGTCAAATTCAAGGATGCGGTTACGCACCTTGATCAAATTATTTTAATAATTAATTTTGTTAATTCAACCAAGAGGTGTAAATTGAGATTATTAGATGTGATAAACTCGAGAGGGGAAGATAGTTATGTCTCCAAATGTCAAGATCGAGAATGCAGTTATGCATCCGGTTTAAGACTAATAAAAATTCAACAACAAAAAATTAAAATAATAAGCAAACCATGGCCTGTAGACATAATATATCCAAAAATAGTAAAAAATAAGTATAAGTCAATAAAAGCGATCGTGTTAGAACAACGAGACTCGAGGGATGCCTAATACCTTCCCCTCGGTCAACAGAATTCCTTACCTAAATTTCTGGTTCGCAAACCAAAACCAAAAGAGTCATTTCCTATTGATTAGGGATTTGAAAAGGTGACTTGGAACACCACAACTCAATTTCAAGTGGCGACTCTGAAACAAAAAATAAAATAATCACTAATCAATAACGTCGCTTAAATTGGAAAAACCCTTCCACCGCCGTGCACAAAAAGGGGTGTGACATCTCTAGCGACTCCCCTGGGGAATAACCAGAATTTGAGCTTTGTATATTTGGCTTTTACTTTATTTTATTATATTATTTCATTGGATATATTGTTTTGATGACCTAATGTGCTACTTGCTGCTCATTTATCACTTTGATATTGTTGAATTGTATATAATCTGTCTTCTCGTACACCATCTGAGTCTCTAAAAATAGGGTAGTAAGGAATGCAGTTATGCATCCCAATTTCTTTTGAGATAAAGCTGGAGTGTNTAAAAGTAGGGTAGTAGGGAATGCAGTTATGCATCCCAATTTCTTTTGAGATAAAGACTCTAAAAGTAGGGTAGTAGGGAATGCAGTTATGCATCCCAATTTCTTTTGAGATAAAAGTGTCTGGGCACCCAGTGAAGGATTTTAGTCACACATGTTAGGCAAGGTTGGACAAGCAATGAAGTCGGAATAGCGCTGCTACCGATAAGTTGCCCCTCCTTGGCTCGAGTTGTCCACTCGAGTAAGCCAGTCTAGATACCTATATCTTTTAGGTTCGAACCTATTAAAACTGAAACATACACAAGCGTATCCCTAGTAGGCTCTGCTTATTTGCATCATTTGCATTTGACTTATTGGAACTCGGCACAGGGGTCGGGTCCGTCTAGGACAGGAGACCCTCTTCTTGACTAACATGTGCATTTTATGTGTTATTTGTAAAATATTATGTGGAAGACCTCGATTGTTGACCGGCTTTAGGTTCCCTCTTGTCACGACCCGATTTATCAAGTCATGATGGCACCTACTATAACCCACCAGTAGGTAAGCCAACCCGTAACCCGGAACAACAAGTAATGGGTCTGAGGGTAGAAATCAAACAAGAGTAGGCAAATAACAATATAAACAGGCGGACGCAAATCAAAAACTTATATACAAATAAAGATACCTCCCAGAACCTGGAAGTCACTAGTACAGAGCTACTACAAAATGAGTACAAGTCCTAAAACCGGACAACAGAGACTGGACTGTCTCGAAAGGAAAAAGACAAGTCTATATATACAGATGGAGACTGAAATAGTACAAAACGCCGTGTGCTCACCCCCGTCTCCGGATAAGTCTACTCCAAGCTAGATCAACGCTGACTACTAGTGCTCGGACCTGCATCAC
>NC_064292.1:14776007-14795053 GCF_019186545.1 Solanum stenotomum | reverse complement strand
CCTCGATTACAAGTTAGGCCGGAGAGATCTGTGAAAGAACCAATAGACCATGATGTTGAGATGAAAATAAAAATCGAATTGGCTATGCGTGACTACCTTGCTGAAAATCAGGAGTTAAGAGCAAATTTAGAGCTCGCTAGAGCCGCTCTAACCCAACAACAAGCAGAGTTCGAAGAGGAAAGAGCCAAGGCAACTCAGAGAGAAACCTTGCTCCGAGGACAAGTTGATCTGGCAACAATTAGCTAGGGGAACACAAGTTGTGGAACTTGCGGTATCTCGACAACAACAATTGAGGACATGTGATCAGAAAAGTCAGACATATTTTGATCAAGAGAGAGCTCAGTGGATCCGTGAAAGGGGAAAACTTCGAGAGGAAATAGAGTCGGTCTCAACTCAAGAAATACGTGCTAGAGAAATGGTGGCCTCCCGTGATCAACAGATACGAGGATGGAATCAGACTTGCAATTCACTTCGATCAAAAGTCCGTTGTTTGGCTGATCGCACTGCCCAAATGGGTTTAGACTATCAAGAGATGAACCATGAACAATTTCTGGCTGAAGTACCTGAATTCGCTGAGTACCTTATGAATTCGGTGCAAGATATATATCAGACTGTAGGAGGTCGTGTAAGACCACCATCTCTATGAGCAAGCAGATGGGGATGCAAACATGACATTTATGTCTTTGGGATATGAGGGTTGAAGCAAACATTTGTTTCCTTAGTGTCGTTTTCTTTAGTGTAAGTCCTGCTTTATTTCATTCTACTTTTCTACGCTTTGTTTAGGTCGTGTCTGTTTAAGATATTGACTTTTGTTTAGCGATTTTCTCATCGTTTTCCTATTTATGTTCCAAACATTGAAATGATATGTTAAGTTATGTTTATGTCTGATTTCACTTTTTCATTAGTATAAATGAATAAATATATATAAATAGTAATATCTATATGTATATATCTATAACAACTATAAAAAATATATAATTAAAAAAAAAAGAAAAAAAGAGAAAGGGTTAATGTATATTCTCGAACTACGCAAAGATCTGATTCATGCACTAACATGATACGTAGGCAACCCAATGGGTTCGATCAAACGTTTTTAACAAGAATAACTAAATAGGAGAAAACACCTAGATAAGCCGGGATGAAACATAAGGTCTTCCATATTAGAAGTATATATGTGGATGCAATATGCATGATTCCTTAACACTAATATGTTTGCTACTTCATTCAGAGAGAGAGAGAGAGAGAGAAATACATATTAGCTTAAAGATGATTGGTTTGTGGTTAAGCTGGCATCACATCCCTACAATACGAGGTCGAAAGGGAAGAAGAAAATGGCCCACAAAGACGGGAACGAGTCTGACCATGATGAGGTTCGAAACCAGATGACTTCACAAGAAACAACATCAATAGAAGAGGTAAGGGCATTAAGACAACAAATGGCAGATATGTATGAAGCTTAGATGAGTGGATAAGCTCCGCCTTCTTCAATACGCGACTATCTAAATACAAACATGCCACCCTCTATCCAAGTGTCGACAAATAATCCCATTTATCCACCTGGATTCGGCCCCTATGCTAACACATCCAACGTCACTGGAACTTCTACAGTGCGCCCTTTGAGTACCCTTATGATGAGTAATCCATTTTTTATGCCAACTGCGCCGACTAATATCATTCCACGGCCAATAATGATGCCCAACAATGGTCCTTCGTCCAAAGTTCCTCATGATCATGGTTATACCCTTGAAGAGGCAATTAAAATTCCAAGCTCGTATCCCCACATCCATCAATATAGTTCCCCTATCGAAGTTGAAAAGACGGTTAAGAATGAGGAACATGGAGAGTTGGCTAAGAAAATGAAGAGTTTAGAACAGAGCATAAGAGATATGCAGGGACTAGGAAGCCACAAAGGCATCTCATTCAGCGATTTGTGCATGTTTCCCCACGTCCATTTGCCTGTTGGTTTTAAAACTCCAAAGTTTGAGAAATACGATGGTCACGGAGACCCCATAGCTCATTTGAAGAGATATTGCAATCAACTGAGGGGTGCAGAGGGCAAAGAAGAATTGCTTATGGCCTATTTTGGGGAAAGCCTAGTGGGAATTGCATCCGAATGGTTCATAGATCAGGATATTGCCAACTGGCATACATGGGATGATTTGGCTTGATGTTTTGTGCAACAATTCCAATACAATATTGACATTGTGCCAGACCGCTCCTCATTAGCCAGCACGAGGAAAAAGACCACGGAAAATTTTCACGAATATGCCGTTAGATGGAGGGAGCAAGTTGCTAGGGTTAAACCATCAATGAAGGAGTCGGAGATGATTGACGTTTTTCTCCAAGCGCAAGAACCTGATTACTTTCACTACTTGCTTTTTGCTGTCGAGAATATATTCGCTGAAGTTATTAAGGTTGGGGAAATGGTGGAAAATGGCATCAAGTCTAGCAAGATTGTAAGCCAAGCTTCCTTAAAAGCCACAACACAAGTGCTTCAAAATGGTTCTGGAAATATTAGAGGGAATAAGAGAAGGGAGGATGTAGCTATGGTTGTATCAGCACCTCAGACCTATGTCCAAGATAATCCCCCGCAACACTATTTTCCTCCCCAAACTCCACAAAATCCCATCCCATACTCTCCATATCCCGTTTTCAGCGCACAACCAATTGTCCCCCTTCTTATCTGCAATGGCGTGCCCCAATTCCTCAAAATCATCCCCCCCCCCCCCAAATTCACCAAACTACTGTTAGATTTCATTTTCGTCCTAGAAATGAATACAAAAAGGGAAATGGAGCTAAGGATGAATTCACCCCTATTGGAGAATCATATGCTAGCTTGTTTAAAAAATTAAGGACGTTGAATGTTTTGAGTCCTATTGAAAGAAAGATGTCAAATCCTCCCCAAGAAATCTAGATTATTCTCAACACTGCGCTTATTGTTCAAATGCCCCAGGGCACAACATAAAGAGGTGTTGGTACTTGAAAAAGGCGATTCAAGATTTGATTGATACTCATCGAATTATCGTTGAAAACCCAAATGGACCAAACATCAATCAAAATCCACTACCCAGGCATACTGAAACAAACATGTTAGAAATGATGAAGGGTTGCGAAGAAGTTGCAGTCCCATACAAGTCAATCCTTAAAGTTGGAACTGGCATGGAAAATTCGGTGAATGTTGTTGACTTGACAAAAACGGTGCCTTCAGGGGCAGAAAGAACGTCGAAAAAGTTAAGCCCATCAAACACACCCATCCTAACTGTGAAAGGAGCACTTGAAGATGTTTGGGCAAGTCAGAGAGAGGCAAGATTGGTTGTTCCAAGAGGGTCAGACAAGCCTATCTTGATCGTGAAAGGAGCCTATATTCTACTTGTGATCATTAGGCCAGTGTCCCAACTTCCAATGACTAACCCCAAGGTTGTCCCTTGGAATTATGAGCCTACCGTCGTGACATACAAGGGGAAAGAAATCAATGAAGAAGTAGATGAAATAGGAGGAATGAATCGTTCGGGAAGATGCTATGCCCCGGCTGAATTAAGGAAAAATAAAAATGACCAAATGCAAGTTAAAATTCCAGTCACTGAAGGGGAGGCAGAAGAGTTCTTAAGAAAGATGAAATTGTCAGACTACTCCATTGTGGAACAGTTAAGGAAAACTCCAGCCCAAATCTCTTTGTTGTCATTGTTAATACATTCAGATGAACATCGTAAAGCTGTAATGAAGATTCTGAACGAAGCACATGTTCCTAATGAAGTTACAATGAGTCAGTTAGAGAAGATTGCTGGGAGAATCCTTGAGGTAAACCGCATCACCTTTTCAGATGATGAACTACCAATGGAAGGTATGGGACATAACCAAGGCCTCCATATCACTATAAAGTGTGAGCTTTCATATGTCTCTCGAGTTCTAATTGATGGAGGGTCTGGGGCAAATATTTGTCCCTTGTAAACTCTACAAAAATTGAATGTTAATGTTGAAAGGGTACGACCCAACAACGTATGTGTTAGGGCTTTTGATGGGTCCAAAACAGATGCTATTGGGGAGATAGAGCTCATACTAAAAATAGGGCCTGTCGATTTCACCGTGAATTTTCAAGTGTTGAATATCAATGCATCCTACAATCTATTGTTGGGAAGACCATGGGTGCATAGAGCTGGGGCAGTCCCCTCTACGTTGCATTATATGATTAAGTTTGAATACGACCGACAAGAAGTGATTGTTCATGGTGAGGGGGATCTGTCAGTCTACAAAGACTCTTCCCTCCCTTTTATCAAGGCGAATAATGATAATGAGTCATTGGTTTATCAAGCTTTTGAGGTAGTGGTTGTTGAGCATATCCTCTAGGGGAATCTCATTTAAAAACCACAACTGCCCATGACATCCGTGATGATGGTAAATGAAATGTTGAAGCATGGTTTTGAACCAGGTAAAGGCTTGGGGATCTTCTTGTAAGGGAGAGCTTATCCGGTGAGTCCACGAAAGAGTCTTGGTACTTTTGGCTTAGGATACAAGCCTAGAGTCGAGGAAAAAATGAAGGCCAAGAAGCAGAAGAGAGATGTATGGTCACTTACCAAGCCTATACCACCCATATACAAATCTTTCCTCAAAGCCCGCACAACAGAATCTACTGAGTTACCACTTCCAGAGCCAGTGCTAGAGGTTCACGAAGAATTGATCAGCTATTTTCAAGATTTATTTGTCGAGGCTGATATGATTGAACTCGGAGAAGGCACTAGCGACAGAGATGTGCAATTCATTGGTCCTGATGTCCAGTTGAACAATTGGGAGGCCACTCCTCTCCCCATTAAGAATGAGTCTTAGTAGTCTGTCTTGTTTTTCTTTTTGTCATCCTATTTATTCAAGGGTTGTAATTCGGATTTTGTCTCGTCGTTTTATTTCAAACTCTCTATTTTCCTTTTCAATAGGATGTAATTGTGTTTTTATTTTAGTCTAATACATTTATTTTGTTTTATTCTATACAGTTCTTTCTATGCCGATTCTAGTGATATGACATGCATGCATAATTCTTCACCGGATCTTAAAATCCAATCTAATCTTCGACCTAATCCTGAAATAATAAGTCAAGAAATCGAATATGATGAAGACGAAGTATTTGAAGAAGTGAGCAGGGATTTCAAATCTTTTGAGAATAAATCAAACCCAAACATGAGTGAAACTGAGACGATAAATATAAGGGATCATGAAAATATTAAAGAGACTAAGATAAGCGTACATGCTCGACATCAAAAGGAGGATATAATCCAGGCTTTGTTTGATTACAAGGATGTTTTTTCGTCATCTTATGATTACATGCCTGGATTAAGCACTGACATGGTGGTTCACAAGTTGCCGATTGATCCTAAGTTCCCTCCAGTAAAGCAAAAGTTGAGAAAGCTTAAAACTGACATGAGTGTAATAATTAAAGAGGAAATCACAAAACAACTTGAGGCCAAAGTCATTCGAGTCGCTCAATATCCTTCTTGGTTAGCCAACGTTGTACTTGTCCCTAAGAAAGACGGCAAAGTTTGAATGTGTGTTAATTATCGTGATTTGAACAAAGCAAGTCCAAAAGATGATTTTCCTTTGCCCAACATTCATATTTTGTTGGATAATTGTGCTAAACATGAGATTGCATCTTTTGTGGATTGCTATGCGGGTTACCATCAGATTATTATGGATGATAAAGATGCAGAAAAAACGTCTTTTATCACTCCATGGGGTACATATTGTTATCGGGTTATGCCTTTTGGGTTAAAAATGCGGGTGCAACTTATATGATGGCAATGACAACCATGTTTCATGATATGATGTATAAAGAAATCGAAGTTTATGTGGATGATGTGATCATTAAATTAAAAAAGCAGTCAAATTATGTGCAAGACTTAAGAAGATTCTTCGAAAGGCTTCGCAGGTATAATCTCAAGCTTAATCCTGCAAAATGTGTATTTGAAGTACCGTCAGGAAAGCTTTTGGGGTTTATAGTTAGTCGACGAGGTATCGAGTTAGATCTTTCAAAAATAAAAGCCATTCAGGAACTGCCACATCCAAAGAATAAAACTGAGGTTATGAGCCATCTAGGAAGGTTAAACTACATCAGTAGATTCATTGTTCAACTCACAACAACTTGCCAGCCCATTTTTAAGTTGTTAAAAAAGAATGCCACAGTCGAATGGACCGAAGAATGTCGAGAGGCTTTTGAAAGGATTAAGAATTACTTATCGAATCCCCCTGTGTTGGTTCCTCCCGAGCCGGGCAAACCATTGATATCATATATGTCAATACTGGATAATTCTTTTGGATGTGTATTGGGTTAGCTTGATGGCACTGGGAAGAAAGAGCAAGCCATTTATTACCTCAGTAAGAAATTTACCGTTTATGAATCGAAGTACACCCTTCTCGAAAGAACGTGTTGTGCCCTAACTTGGGTAGCACAGAAGTTGAAGCACTATTTTTCATCTTATACTACTTATCTCATTTCTCGTATGGATCCGTTAAAATACATTTTTCAAAAGCCTATGCCCACGGGCAGGCTTGCGAAATGGCAAATATTACTCACAGAGTTTGACATTATCTATGTGACGCGGACCGCAATGAAGGCTCAAGCCTTGGCAGATCATTTGGCAGAGAACCCTATTGATGATGAATATGAACCACTTAAGACCTACTTTCTAGACGAAGATGTGTCATGTATCAATGAAGTTATTCATGATAAGGATCAAGGATGGAAGTTGTTCTTTGACGGTGTTGCGAACAAGAAGAGAGTTGGGATAGGAGCAGTTCTTATGTTTGAATCAGGGGAATATTTCCCTATAACAGCCCAACTTAGATTCTATTGTACCAATAATATGTCAGAGTATGAGGCTTGCATCTTGGGTTTGAGGTTAGCTGCTGACATGGGCATCCAAGAGTTGCTAGTGTTAGGAGACTCAGACTTACTGGTCTATCAAATCCAAGGAGAATGGGAGACTCGTGACCCAAAGCTCATACCATATCAACATTGTCTACAAGATCTTTGTCGACAGTTTGTGTCAATAAAGTTTAGACACATTCTTAGAGTTCATAATGAGATTGCTGATGCATTGGCAACTTTATCTTCGATGCTCCAACATCCTGACGAAGCTCATATCAACCCTTTGTACATACAGATTCGTGATCAGCATGCTTATTGCAACTTGGTGGAGGAAGAATTTGACGGTAAACCTTGGTTCCATAATATTAACACATATCTTCAGTCCAGAGAATGTCCTACTAATGTCACTAGTAATCAAAAAAGGACTATTCAACGACTAGCTAGCGGGTTTTTCTTAAGCGGAGGCATATTGTACAAGAAAACACCTGATTTGGGTCTTCTAAGATGTGTAAATGCTAAAGAGGCTTCAACAATCATGATTGAAGTACACTCAGGAGTTTGTGGCACTCACATGAATGGATATGTTCTTGTAAAGAAGATACTTCGAGCAGGTTATTATTGGCTCACCATGGAGCGGGATTCTATACGGTTTGTTCGTAAATGTCATGAATGTCAAATACACGGTGATTTGATACATTCTCCTCCCTCCGAGTTGCATGCGATGTCTGCTCCATGGCCTTTCGTGGCATGTGGAATGGATGTGATTGGACCAATAGAACCAAAAGCATCGAATGGTCATAGGTTCATCCTGGTGGCCATTGATTACTTTACAAAGTGGGTGGAAGCAGTAACTTTCAAGTCAGTGACCAAGAAGGTCGTGGTGAATTTCATTCATTTCAACATCATCTGTCGATTTGGTATTCCAAAGGCAATTGTTACCGATAATGCTGCAAATCTCAACAGTCGTTTAATGCAAGAGGTATGCCGTCAATTTAAGATTGAACATCGAAATTCGAATCCTTATCACCCAAAAGCAAATGGGGCTGTAGAAGCTGCCAACAAAAGTATAAAAAAGATACTTCGTAAAATGGTGCAAAGTTCTCGATAATGGCATGAAAAGTTGCTTTTTGTTTTGTTGGGTTATCGCACTACAGTTCGTACGTCAGTGGGTGCCACTCCCTATTCGCTGGTATATGGGACTGAGGCAGTTATACCTGCAGAGGTTGAGATTCCATCCCTGCGGATTGTTGTAGAGGCTAAAATTGATGATGATGAGTGGATCAGAACACGCTTGGAGCAATTAAGTTTGATTGATGAGAAGCGAATGACATCAGTATGCCATGGACAATTGTACCAGAAAAGAATGGCACGGGCATACAACAAAAAGCTGCGTCCCAGACGTTTCGAAGAGGGTCAATTAGTGTTGGGCCGTATTCTGCCATACCAGGCTGAAGTCAAAGGCAAATTTTCCCCAAATTGGAAAGGACCATTCATTGTAAAGAAGGTATTATCCAATGGTGCTCTTTACTTAGCAGATATAGAAGGCAAAATGACAGAAATGGTCATCAATGCTGATGTTGTGAAGAGATATTATATATGATATGATTTTTCGGTATTAGAAACACTTATGTTTGGACTTGACATTTCAAAGGTTGATGTAATGGAAATTCTTGGTTCTGTGTCTAAGTATTAATTCATATGTTGTCACCCTTGTTGAGAGTTAATTTACTTCCTAGGTTCTTCTACTTCCTTGGCTCTTCCATAAAAAAAAAAAGAAAAAAAGAAGAAAATCAATCAACATGAACTACGTTTGACCTGATTCTTATTTCGATAAGATACGTAGGCAACCCTGGCATGGGGTTCAGTTTAACCAAATAAAAAATCCAAAATTCCATATTTGTAAAAAACTAGGGCAAAAGTTTTTTTCTTCTATCCCAAAGCTGAAGTCAATCCCATTATTTAAAGTCGTATTTGAGCCTTCATTTTGTCATTTCTTTTTAACCTTGTATAAAAGTTGTGTTTCAATCAAAGAAAGAACTTTGGATCAACCTTTGAAATGTCAAGAGTAAGTATGTTAAGGGTACAAATGATGAAACTATGAGAGAGTCTTATTGGTGAAAACACTAACTGGGCATCATAAGGCGAATGTGAGTTGAGAGAAACAAAAATGAGAGTCTTATTGGTGAAAACCCTAACTCGGCATTATAAGGCGAAAGTGAGTTGTGAAAATAAAAAAATGAGAGAGTTTTATTGGTGAAAACCCTAACGGGCACCATGAGGCGAATGTGAGTTGAAGGATTCAAAGTGAAAGAGCTTTAGTGGCAAAAACCCTCGTGGACATCATAAGACGAATACGAGTTTGAAATTAGTTATGACTTCGTCAAATAGTTGGAACTCCACATCAAGATTAGATGATCAATAATGGTTGATGAATAGATTGGATGGACAAATCGGGTAATCAATTCAAATTGCATGTCATGATCGGTAGAGTCGGCTACCACACTAAGATAAGTTTTTCTTTCTTTCTCTTTCTAAAAGAGTCTTCATCGAATCATTTTCTGCTATTCTCATGTAGTATATATTTTTCTTCCACTTTTCATCGCTTTGTTTCATATGTCCTTGAGTCGAGTTTATGTCAAGAAAGTAAGAAAGGATTTCAAGACTTGTTACCAACTCTAAATTTGTACAAGGAAAAGCATCAGGCCAATAAGTTATCATCTGTCGGCAAGTTTTAGATTCAGAAGAAGTCCATGATTTGATGAAGTGTAAACAATGAGTGTCGTGACATGAAGGCAGATATTGGATTTAAGTCCCTTAAAATGAGCAAATTTGGGTGAAAATACAATCAATCAATAACGAGCACTAGGCGGTTGGAAAAATGTAAAAACGATAAGTACTTGACCAATCCTAGTCAAAAGGCATAACCACAGACCAACCACCACGTTTTTAAACTCACAATTTTCTTTGTTGAAGCAGGGGCACAAGTTATTTCGAGATCAAAGATCCAAAAACCTAGATGTTCAATTTAGTCTACGAAGAGCTAAATGGCAACATTGCACAAGAATTATAGTCCATATTGGGTAAGTGTTTGTTTGTCTTATTAGTCTATGGAACATAGTGTAGCAAGGACCCTCCTGAATAATGGGACGTAGTATATAGCAAGGACCCTCCTGAACAATGGGACGCAGTATAGCAAGGACCCTCCTGAATAATGGGATGTAGTGTAGCAAGGACCCTCCTGAACAAAGGGGCGTAGTATAGCAAGGACCCTCTTGAATAATGGGACGTAGTATATAGCAAGGACCCTCCTAAACAATGGGATGTAGTATAGCAAGGACCCTCCTAAATAATGGGACGTAGTATATAACAAGGACCCTCCTGAACAATAGGACGTAGTATAGCAAGGACCCTCCTGAACAATGGGACGTAGTATAGCAAGGACCCTCCTGAATAATGGGATGTAGTATATAGCAAGGACCCTCCTGAACAATGGGACGTAGTATAGCAAGGACCTTCCTGAACAATGGGATGTAGTATAGCAAGGAACCTTCTGAATAATGGGACGTAGTATAGCAAGGACCCTCCTAAATAATGAGACGTAGTGTAGCAAGGACCCTCCTGAACAATGGGACGTAGTATAGCAAGGACCCTCATGAATAATGGGATGTAGTATATAGCAAGGACCCTCCTGAACAATGGGACGTAGTATAGCAAGGACCCTCCTGAATAATGGGACGTAGTATATAGCAAGGACCCTCCTGAACAATGGGACGTAGTATAACAAATATTTTTCTAAAAAGAAAGGTAAAAAATATTTGAATTAATGTTGAACATGGTGCATATATAGACTTAAATCGATAGCTTGGTAATAAATAATTAGTCTTCATGGGTTTCTTACTTGTATCAAGCTTTCAGCTTTATTTTCATAAAATTAACCTAGAAAATCAAAATTATTTAAACAAGAGCATTAAAATTCTTCAATTAGCAAACTAAAATCTTTGTGTATCTAAACTAGTTAGACAAAGATAATAAATTAAATCTTTAGACATCTCTTGACAATAATGAGATCTAATATTTTCATTATTAGATGAATTAATGAGTCAGAGAAAACTGAAACAAGATAAAAAGAAATAATTATTGAACATAGTCAATTTTGAATGAGCGAACGTATAATAATTATCATTACTTTTGAATTTAAAAGAACTCTCGTCCATACATAAATACTGATTATCAGGGTTTGAGCACAATATAAATCTAGAAAGGAATAAAAGAATCAAAAGATAGTAAATGGAGGTGGAGGGTGGAGGTTTAGAAAAAAATAATTGAAAATAGGCATAAAGAAAAAAAAATATTTTAATTTTTTAGATCTTGCATGAATGTACTTATTTTAATAAATCGTGATGATGTTCTTAATATGACTGATTGAAGCATATTTTAATTTTGAAGTGGACGAGATTTTGATTAGACTTTTCATTTATTTCTTACAATTTCATAGTCTAAGAGTTCGAAGTTGTTAAATATTTGATCGAGAATTAAGTTTGTATCTTTTCTAAAATATATAGGCCTAAAACTACTCATGAATATAATTAAGGAATCACTTTAAATCATCATAATATTTAAGTCTCCCCGTAGATAAAATTTCAAATATCTTTTTTAGGATGTTATCTTTTTTTTAATTATTTGGAAGGAGGTCTAATGATTTGTTGTATCAAATTGGTGGAAACATTAATTAGGTTAAAGACATATATTTTAAATATAAGCTTGTGGTTTACTTTTCTTTTGTATGTTGTATTTCAATAATAAGAGGTACATTCAAAATTTTACCTAAATATCAATCCTAATAATAAAAAATATTTTGTTCGGATAAATCTGTGATGCTGCGCATAGATCAAATTATTTTGTGGATTGAACTTCAGTTCACTGTCTACGATTTCATTGCGTGGTGAAAATTAATTAGATTTTACTAATTTTCTTTTTATTTGTATTTACCTAAAATTGTGTGTTAGATATTATTGAATTTGTTAGTTAAACTTGCATTTACTATTACCGTTAAATGATTTTTTATGAACCTGCCTCCTTTGTTCTAGTACTAATATGTGACTTGACTTTTAAAGATGCGTGAAAATTAATTATGAAATTGTTATGGCACCATTGGTTGCTGAGATTGACTAATTTTTAATTTGTAGTTCATTTGATTTAATAGTAAACTATTTATTTAAAATATCTTAATATTTTTTAGTCTTTTAGTTAAGTGATAAATATACTGAACAAAAGATCGTTTTCTTTGATTGATTGACTTTATATATATAACTAATGTAGCAATGAATTAAAATCATGTAAAAGCTATATATTTCAATAAAGAGCAATGGTAGTACAACTAGAATTTTCACAGACAAAATTATGATGTTTCTCCTAGCTTGGCTACTAAATCAATAATCTTGTAATATGCAATCTCCATAGGAATATTCATTGCCAAGACAAATTTTAAGCTTCTATTGTCTTCGAAATTTCGATCAAGTTTAACCATTTTTGACACTGCAAAAGAAAAATGCGGGATAAATTTAATAATCAATTTACTAGAACATTTCATAAATTCATACATGCTAAAATTTAAATTAACCTCTGCCCTCAATTGGTCACAGTCTGCAAGAGACTTTTTGTGAAGTTTATGACGTTCTTCGATAATAGCAGAGCTAGTTGTTCTCTCCATCAATTCACTCAACAAATCATATTCTAAGAAGATCCTTTTCCTTTTAAAATCCACTGCTTTTCCTGCTTTCTTAATCTCACTGAAAATTGAAAATAGCATCACATTTCAAGGTGGTTATAAAAAAAGACATAAAAAAATAAAAATAAATAAAAAGGATATCGAATTGAAACTCACCTGAGAAGCTCTAGTTTTGGAGAATTCATTGGTAAATGATATTTTGTGAAATTTATGAATAAATAGAGTAATTGATGTACAAATGAACTGAATGTGCTTCCTACTTATAGATAGTTGTCTGCTTGTGCAAGCTTACCTATGTGTAAGTTTATTCAATTGTAAGATTATCCAACTACATTCTTATCTAATTGCAAGCATATCTAAGAAATTATGGAATGAATATCCTCACTATGGTATGTTTATAATAATTTCATAATTTTTTTAAAAAAATAATATTTGAATGTGATAATGTATTGGAAAGTTGATAAATTTTCTGAGATTATCATAGGGTAGAAAATGGTAAGAAATTGATTTTATTGCTCAATTTAATGAGATGAATAGAATTTGAATTCATTCTAAATAGGCTCTGTTTCTTACAAAACAAATAATTAAATTATATTAATTCTTATTTAGAGGTTTATTATTTAATAGTTAATTTTCTAAATAAGGGTAACCATGTAGATTCTATGATAGTCATTTTTAGTTATTTGAAAATCANTCGAGCTTGGAGTAGACTTATCCGGAGACGGGGGTGAGCACACGGCGTTCTGTACTATTTCAGTCTCCATCAGTATATATAGACTTGTCTTTTTCCTTTCGAGACAGTCCAGTCTCTGTTGCCAGTTTTGGGACTTGTACTCATTTTGTAGTAGCTCTATACTGGTGACTTCCAGGTTCTAGGAGGGATCTTTATTTGTATATATGTTTTGGGTTGCTTCCGCCTGTTTATATTGTTATTTTCCTACTCTTGTTTAATTTCTACCCTTAGACCCATTACTTGTTGTTCCGGGTTCCGGGTTGGCTTACCTGCTGGTGGGTTATAGTAGGTGCCATCATGACTTGATAAATCGGGTCGTGACAGTTTCAGACATTACTCAGTTAGAAATCTTATTGTGACTAAGAGAGAGTACGCAACTAATATTTTTCTAAAAAGAAAGGCAAAAAATATTTGTATTAATGTTGAACATGGTGCATATATAGATTTAAATCGATAGCTTGGTAATAAATAATTAGTGTTCATGGATTTCTTACTTGTATCAAGCTTTCAGCTTTATTTTCATAAAATTAACCTAGAAAATCAAAATTATTAAAATGAGAGCATTAAAATTCTTCAATTAGCAAACTAAAATCATTGTGTATCTAAATTAGTTAGACAAAGATAATAAATTAAATCCTTAGACATCTCTTGAGAAAAATGAGATCCAATATTTCCATTATTAGATGAATTAATGAGTCAGAGAAAACTGAAACAAGATAAAAAGAAATAATTATTGAACATAGTCAATTTCGAATGAGCGAACATATTATAATTATCAGTACTTTGGAATTTAAATGAACTCTCGTCCGTAAATAAATACTGATTATCAGGGTTTGAGCACAATATAAATCTAGAAAAGGAAAAAATGAATCAAAAGATAGTAAATGGAGGTAGAGGGTGGGGGTTTAGAAAAAAATAATTTAAAGATAGGCATAAAGAAAAAAAATAATTTTATTGTTTTAGTTCTTGCATGAATGTACTTATTTTAAAAAATCGTGATGATGTTCTTTATATGACTGATTTAAGCATATTTTAATTTTGAAGTGTACGAGATTTTGATTAGACTTTTCATTTTTTTTCTTTCAATTTCACAGTCTAATAGTTTGGAGTTGTTAAATATTTGATCGAGAATTAAGTTTGTATCTTTTCTAAAATATATAGGCCTAAAACTACTCATGAATATAATTAAGAAATCACTTTAAATCATCATAATATTTAAGTCTCCCCGTAGATAAAATTTCAACTATCTTTTTAAGGACGTTATCTTTTTTTAATTATTTGGTAGGAGGTCTAATGATTTGTTGTATCAAATTGGTGGAAACATTAATTAGGTTAAAGACATATATTTTAAATATAAGCTTGTGGTTTACTTTTCTTTTGTATGTTGTATATCAATTGTGGACACGTATTTTTGACCGAACTTAAAATTTTACACCTTTTTTAGAGCTGAAATATTTTTATAAATATAAATTAAATATTTTTGACTTTTCTCTTTTTTTATTAAGTTTATTTTAAAAGATTTGAAAACCACAAAAATAGAATCACTTTTTAAGGTAAGTTTCATTTTTCAATGGTTTAAAAAGAAATGATAGATTACAAAAATCTATATTATTTTAAAATTAAGTTTTTATAAATAATCTAGTATTATTTAATTTTTTTATTTTATTTTTATTTTGTTTTTTATAGATGTTTGACTTTTTCTTAGATTTTATTACTTTTAAATAATTAGTTGGTATGTTATTATAATTTACTATTTATAGTTAATATTTATTCTTTGAAAAGTAAAATAAAACTAAAAATAAAAATAAGAAAATAATTCACCCCCACTTCCCTTACCCCACAAACCCCATATATTCACCCCTATCCTACCACATCCCCACGAAGCCATCAGCAACACAAACAGTCACCCTTATACACACACGACTAAAAAATAGAAAAAGAGGAATCCAAACAAAAAGGGAGACCCACACGCCCACGTATCTGCAGAAAAAAGAAACCTCTCCTATATATATACAACACAACACACAAATAAAGAGGAGAATACCGAAACAGAAAAAAAAGCACACGGAAATTTGAAAGAAAAAAAGGATTGAGTTGTAGTTTCTGACGGCTTCAAGTTTGCGGATCCAAAAGTCTACTATTATTAATATTTTAGGAAATCAGTGGATTGTTAGGCATTGTTTTTTCGTGGTTTAATCTTCATAAGAGGTAACATTTATTTTTTCTTGGTTTAATTTAATGTCACGATTGTTCAAGATTTGACTTCAATGTTATAAGGTTATTCAAATTTTATGTGTGTTTAGCTTTGTCAATATACTATTGAAATACATGTAAATATATGTATTGTTGTATTTGGATTAAATATGATATAAAGTATATCCCTTCTTGCTCACTAAGGAATTAATATTTTTCTTTATTTGCTCTATTCTATCAAGCCGAAACGTGATTCATGGGTTGTTGATAATTAATTTGATCAATTCACATAGTTTTGAGTTATTCGTTGATAATACAATTTAAAAATCATTATTTTTCATAGTAAAAAATTAAAATGCATTTTTTTATACGATTTAATCGTTATCATCCAAAGTGTTTTAGATTCTTGGTATTCTATAGGTCATAGATCCAATGCCAGTTTCAAATGTTGTGTGAATATAAAGGTTAGGTTTTTTTTAAGGGCTCTTTTATGAGTCCATTAATTCAAGATATTAGATTTTGGGATGATCACTTACAAATAATAAAGCCGTTTCATTGTTTAAGCGAAAATATTTGTTAAATTAGATATAGCCACATATGTCATTAATTATTAGTTAAAGTGTGCGTTTAGTGTATTTTTTTATTTTAGTTATGCTTTATTGTAAACTAATAATTATTAAAAAATTATAAACTAATGACATTTTGTTTTGCTAGAAACTGTAAGTACTATCATGTTAATAAGACAATATAATTAATTGAATTTAATATTTTGTGGGCAGGTGATAAGTTACATGTAGAAAAGTTTGGTCACTTTAACATTTTACTATTTTTTTTAGACTGTTTTAATATAATCATAGGTATTTATTAGGCTCTATTATACATTATATGAGTAATAATAATTAAATTTAATCTCAATTAAGAATGTGGTTCCACATCTTTTTGAGATACTTAAGAAACTCAAGGATGCGGTTACGCACCTTGGTCAAATTCAAGGATGCGGTTACGCACCTTGATCAAATTATTTTAATAATTAATTTTGTTAATTCAAACCAAGAGGTGTAAATTGAGATTATTAGGTGTGATGAACTCGAGAGGGGAAGACAGTTATGTCTCCAAATGTCAAGATCGAGAATGCAGTTATGCATCCGGTTTAAGACTAATAAAAATTCAATAATAAAAAAATAAAATAATAAGCAAACCATGGCCTGTAGACATAATATATCCAAAAATAGTAAAAAATAAGTATAAGTCAATAAAAGCGATCGTGCTAGAACAACGAGACTCGAGGGATGCCTAATACCTTCCCCTCGGTCAACAGAATTCCTTACCTGAATTTCTGGTTCGCAAACCAAAACCAAAAGAGTCATTTCCTATTGATTAGGGATTTGAAAAGGTGACTTGGAACACCACAACTCAATTTCAAGTGGCGACTCTCAAACAAAAAATAAAATAATCCCTAATCAATAACGTCGCTTAAATTGGAAAAACCCTTCCGCCGCCGTGCACAAAAAGCGGTGTGACATCACTAATAAGAGGTGCATTCAAAATTTTACCTAAATATCAATCCTAATAATAAAAAATATTTTGTTCGGATAAATCTGCGATGTTGTGCATAGATCAAATTATTTTGTGGATTGGATTTCAGTTGCTGTCTACGATTCCATTGCGTGGTGAAAATTAATTAGATTCTACTAATTTTCTTTTTATTTGTATTTACCTAAAATTGTGTGTTAGATATTATTGAATTTGTTAGTTAAGTTTGCAATTACTATTACCGTTAAATGATTTTTTACGAACCTGCCTCTTTTGTTCTAGTACTAATATGTGACTTGATATTTAAAGATGCGTGAAAATTAATTATGAAATTGTTATAGCACCATTGGTTGCTGAGATTGACTAATCTTTAATTTGTAGTACCATTTGATTTAATAGTAAAATAATTATTTAAAATATCTTAATATTTTTTAGTCTTTTAGTTAAGTGATAAATTTACTAAATAAAAGATCATTTTCTTTGTTTGATTGACTTTAAATATATAACTAATGTAGCAATGAATTGAAATCATGTAAAAAAAAATATTTCAATAAAGAGCAATGGTAGTACAACTAGAATTTTCACAGACAAAATTATGATGTTTCTCCTAGCTTGGCTACTAAATCAATAATCTTGTAATATGCAATCTCCATACGAATATTCATTGCCAAGACTACTTTTACGCTTCTATTGTCTTAGAAATTTCGATTAAGTTTAACCACTTTTGACACTACAAAAGAAAATGCTGGATAAAGTTAATAATCAATTTACTAGAACATTTCATGAATTCATACGTGCTAAAATTTAAATTAACCTCTGCCGTCAATTGGTCACAGTATGTCAGAAAATTTTTGTGAATTTCATGACGTTCTTCGATAGTAGTAGAGCTAGTTGTTCTCTCCATCAATTCACTCAGCAAATCATATTCTAAGACGATCATTTTCCTTTTAAAATCCACTGCTTTTCCTGCTTTCTTAATCTCACTGAAAATTGAAAATAGCATAACATTTCAAGGTGGTTATAAAAAAAGACATAAAAAAAATAAAAATAAATAAAAAGGACATCGAATAGAAACTCTCCTGAGAAGCTCTAGTTTTGGAGAATTCATCGGTAAATGATATTTTGTGATATTTATGAATAAAGAGAGAAATTGACGCACAAATGAACTGAATGTGCTTCCTACTTATAGATAGTTGTCTGCTTGTGCAAGCTTACCTATGTGTAAGTTTTTTCAATTGTAAGATTATCCAACTACATTCTCATCCAATTGCAAGCATATCAAAGAAATTATGGAATGAATATCCTCACTATGGTATATTTATCATAATTTCATAATGTTTTTTTAAAAAATAATATTTGAATGTCAAAATGTATTGGAAAGTAAATAAATTTTCTGAGATTATCTTAGGGTAGAATATGGTAAGAAATTGATTTCATTGCTCAATTTAATGAGATGAATAGAATTTGAATTCATTCTAAATAGGTTCTTGTTCTTACATAACAAATAATTAAATTATATTAATTCTAATTTAGAAGTTTATTATTTAATAGTTAATTTTCTAAATAAGGGTAACCACGTCGAATCTATGATAGTCATTTTTAGTTATTTGAAAATCAAAGTATATTAAAAAGATGACTTTGTCAAATAATAAACAAAAATAATTTTTGATCCTGAAATTTGCTTCCTCTATAACTTTTCGATAGTTACACAAAAATCGTGTCTTTCCTTGAAGCATGTAGCAGAAAAAGTTAGTTTGATAAAGTTAAAGAATAGGGTTTCAGACGTTACTCAGTTAGAAATCTTATTATGACTAAGAGAGAGTATGCAACTAATATTTTTCTAAAAAGAAAGGTAAAAAATATTTGAATTAATGTTGAACATGGTGCATATATAGATTTAAATCGATAGCTTGGTAATAAATAATTAGTCTTCATGGGTTTCTTACTTGTATCAAGCTTTCTGCTTTATTTTCATAAAACTAACCTTGAAAATCAAAGTTATTAAAACG
>NC_064292.1:14769389-14775694 GCF_019186545.1 Solanum stenotomum | reverse complement strand
ATTGTGACTAAGAGAGAGTATGCAACTAATATTTTTCTAAAAAGAAAGGTAAAAAATATTTGAATTAATGTTGAACATGGTGCATATATAGATTTAAATCGATAGCTTGGTAATAAATAATTAGTCTTCATAGGTTTCTTACTTGTATCAAGCTTTCTGCTTTATTTTCATAAAACTAACCTAGAAAATCAAAGTTATTAAAACGAGAGCATTAAACTTCTTCAATTAGCAAACTAATATCTTTGTGTATCTAAACTAGTTAGACAAAGATAATAAATTAAATCTTTAAACATCTCTTGACAATAATGAGATCCAATATTTCCATTATTAGATGAATTAATGAGTCAGAGAAAACTGAAACAAGATAAAAAGAAATAATTATTGAACATAGTCAATTTTGAATGAGCGAACATATAATAATTATCATTACTTTTGAATTTAAATGAACTCTCGTCCGTAAATAAATACAGATTATTAGGGTTTGAGCACAATATAAATCTAGAAAAGGAAAAAAAGAATCAAAAGATAAGAAATGGAGGTGGAGGGTGGGGGTTTAGAAAAAAATAATTGAAAGATAGGCATAAGGAAAAAAAATAATTTTAATTTTTTAGTTCTTTCATGAATGTAATTATTTTAAAAAATCGTGATGATGTTCTTTATATGACTGATTGAAGCATATTTTAAAGTGTACGAGATTTTGATTAGACTTTTCATTTTTTTCTTTCAATTTCATAGTCTGATAGTTCAGAGTTGTTAAATATTTGATCGAGAATTAAGTTTGTATCGTTTCTAAAATATATAGTCCTAAAACTACTCGTGAATATAATTAAGGAATCACTTTAAATCATCATAATATTTAAGTCTCCCCGTAGATAAAATTTCAACTATCTTTTTTAGGAAGTTATCTTTTTTTAATTATTTGGAAGGAGGTCTAATGATTTGTTGTATCAAATTGGTGGAAACATTAATTAGGTTAAAGACATATATTTTAAATAAAAGCTTGTGGTTTACTTTTTTTTTTGTATGTTGTATATCAATAATAAGAGGTACATTTAAAATTTTACCTAAATAACAATCCTAATAATAAAAAATATTTTGTTCGGATAAATCTACGATGTTGTGCATAGATCAAATTATTTTGTAGATTGGATTTCAGTTGACTATCTATGATTTCATTGCGTTGTGAAAATTAATTAGATTCTACTAATTTTCTTTTTATTTGTATTTAACTAAAATTGTGTGTTAGATATTATTAAATTTGTTAGTTAAATTTGCAATTACTGTTACCGTTAAATGATTCTTTACGAACCTGCCTCCTTTGTTCTGGTACTAATATGTGACTTGATATTTAAAGATGCGTGAAAATTAATTATGAAATTGTTATGGCACCATTGGTTGCTGAGATTGACTAATTTTTAATTTGTTATTCATTTGATTTAATAGTAAAATATTTATTTAAAATATCTTAATATTTTTCAGTCTTTTAGTTAAGTGATAAATTTACTGAACAAAAGATCATTTTCTTTGTTTGATTGACTTTAAATATATAACTAATCTAGAAAAGAATTAAAATCATGTAAAAAAAGAATATTTCAATAAAGAGCAATGGTAGTACAACTAGAATTTTCACAGACAAAATTATGATGTTTCTCCTAGCTTGGTTACTAACTCAATAATCTTGTAATATGCAATCTCCAAAGGAATATTCATTAACAAGACTACTTTTACGCTTCCATTGTCTTCGAAATTCTGATTAAGTTTAACCACTTTTGACACTGCAAAAGAATAATGCTGGATAAAGTTAATAATCAATTTACTAGAACATTTCATGAATTCATACGTGGTAAAATTTATATTAAGCTATGCCGTCAATTGGTCACAGTCTACAAGAAACTTTTTTGTGAAGTTCATGACGTTCTTCGATAGTAGCAGAGCTGGTTGTTCTCTCCATCAATTCACTCAACAAATCATATTCTAAGAAGATCATTTTCCTTTTAAAATCCACTGCTTTTCCTGCTTTCTTAATCTCACGGAAAATTGAAAATAGCATAACATTCCAAGGTGGTTATAAAAAAAGACATAAAAAAACAAATAAATAAAAAGGACATCGAATAGAAACTCACCTGAGAAGCTCAAGTCTTGCAGAATTCATTGGTAAATGATATTTTGTGAAATTTATGTATAAAGAGAGTAATTGATGTACAAATGAACTGAATGTGCTTCCTACTTATGGATAGTTGTCTGCTTGTGCAAGCTTACCTATGTGTAAGTTTATTCAATTGTAAGATTATCCTACTACATTCTTACCCAATTGCAAGCATATCTAAGAAATTATGGAATGAATATCCTCACTATGGTATGTTTAAAATAATTTCATAATGTTTTTTTAAAAAATAATATTTGAATGTGACAATGTATTGGAAAGTTAATAAATTTTCTGAGATTATCATAGGGTAGAAAATGGTAAGAAATTGATTTTATTGCTCAATTTAATGAGATGAATAGAATTTGAATTCATTCTAAATAGGCTCTTGTTCTTACATAACAAATAATTAAATTATATTAATTCTTATTTAGAGGTTTATTATTTAATAGTTAATTTTCTAAATTAGGGTAACCACATAGATTCTATGATAGTCATTTTTAGTTATTTGAAAATCAAAGTATTAGATTAAAAAGATGACTTTGTCAAATAATAAACAAAAATAATTTTTGATTGTGAAATTTGGTTCCTCAATAACTTTTCGATATTTACACAAAAATCGTGTCTTTCCTTAAAGCATGTAGCAGAAAAGGTAAGTTTGATAAAGTTAAAGAATAGGGTATCAGACATTACTCAGTTAGAAATCTTATTGTGACTATGAGAGAGTATGCACCTAATATTTTTCTAAAAAGAAAGGTAAAAAATATTTGAATTAATGTTGAACATGGTGCATATATAGATTTAAATCGATAGCTTGGTATTAAATAATTAGTCTTCATGGATTTTTTACTTGTATCAAGCTTTCTGCTTTATTTTTATAAAATTAAGCTAGAAAATCAAAATTATTAAAACGAGAGCATTAAAATTCTTCAATTAGCAAACTAAAATCTTTGTGTATCTAAACTAGTTAGACAAAGATTATAAATTAATTCTTTAGACATCTCTTGACAATAATGAGATCCAATATTTCGATTATTAGATGAATTAATGAGTCAGAGAAAACTGAAACAAGATAAAAAGAAATAATTATTGAACATAGTCAATTTTGAATGAGCGAACATATAATAATTATCATTACTTTTGAATTTAAATGAACTCTCGTCCATAAATAAATACTGATTATCAGGGTTTGAGCTCAATATAAATCTAGGAAAGGAAAAAAAGAATCAAAAGATAGTAAATGGAGGTGGAGGGTGGGGGTTTAGAAATAAATAATTGAAAGATAGGCATAAAGAAAAAAAATAATTTTAATTTTTTAGTTCATGCATGAATGTACTTATTTTTAAAAATCGTGATGATGTTCTTAATATGACTAATTGAAGCATATTTTAATTTTAAAGTGTTGGAGATTTTGATTAGACTTTTTTTTTTTTTTTCCTATTTCATAGCCTAATAGTTCGGAGTTGTTAAATATTTGATCGAGAATTAAGTTTCTATCTTTTCTAAAATATATAGGCCTAAAACTACTCATGAATATAATTAAGGAATCACTTTAAATCATCATAATATTTAAGTCTCCCCGTAGATAAAATTTCAACTATATTTTTTAGTACGTTATCTTTTTTTAATTATTCGGAAGGAGGTCTTATGATTTGTTGTATCAAATTGGTGGAAACATTTATTAGCTTAAAGACATATATTTTAAATATAAGCTTGTGGTTTACTTTTCTTTTGTATGTTGTATATCAAATAATAAGAAGTATATTAAAAATTCTACCTAAATATCAATCCTAATAATAAAAAATCTTTTGTTCCAATAAATCTGCGATGTTGTGCATATATCTAATTATTTTCTGGATTGAATTTCACTTGACTTTCTACGATTACATTGCGTGGTGAAAATTAATTAGATTCTACTAATTTTCTTTTTATTTGTATTTTTCCTAAAATTGTGTGTTAGATATTATTGTATTTGTTAGTTAAATTTGCAATTACTGTTACCGTTAAATGATTTTTTACGAACCTGCCTCCTTTGTTCTAGTACTAATATGTGACTTGATTTTTAAAGATGCGTGAAAATTAATTATGAAATTGTTATGGCACCATTGGTTGCTGAGATTGACTAATTTTTAATTTGTAGTTCATTTGATTTAATAGTAAAATATTTATTCAAAATATCTTAATATTTTTTAGTCTTATAGTTAAGTGATAAATTTACTGAACAAAAGATCATTTTCTTTGTTTGATTGACTTTAAATATATAACTAATGTAGCAATGAATTGAAATCATGTAAAAAAAAATATTTCAATAAAGAGCAATGGTAGTACAACTAGAATTTTCACAGACAAAATTATGATGTTTCTCCTAGCTTGGCTACTAAATCAATAATCTTGTATTATGCAATCTCCATAGGAATATTCATTGCCAAGACTACTTTTACGCTTTTATTGTGTTCGAAATTTCGATTAAGTTTAACCACTTTTGACACTCCGAAAGAAAAATGTTGGATAAAGTTGATAATCAATTTACTAGAACATTTCATGAATTCATACGTGGTAAAATTTAAATTAACCTCTGCTTTCAATTGGTCACAGTCTGCAAGAAACTTTTTGTGAAGTTCATGACGTTCTTCGATAGTAGCAGAGCTAGTTGTTCTCTCCATCAATTCACTCAGCAAATCATATTCTAATGATATCCTTTTCCTTTTAAAATCCACTGCTTTTCCTGCTTTCTTAATCTCACTGAAAATTGAAAATAGCATAACATTTCAATATGGTTATAAAAAAAGACGAAAAAAAAAGACATCGAATAGAAACTCACCTGAGAAGCTCTAGTTTTGGAGAATTCATTGGTAAATGATATTTTGTGAAATTTATGAATAAAGAGAGTAATGGATGAACAAATGAACTGAATGTGCTTCCTACTTATAGATAGTTGTCTGCTTTTGCAAGCTTACCTATGTGTAAGTTTATTCAATTGTAAGATTATCCAACTACATTCTTATCCAATTGCAAGCATATCAAAGAAATTATGGAATGAATATCTTTACTATGGTATGTTTATAATAATTTCATAATGTGTTTTTAAAAAATAATATTTGAATGTCACAATGTATTGGAAAGTTAATAAATTTTCTGAGATTATCATAGGGTAGAAAATGGTAAGAGATTGATTTTATTGCTCAATTTAATGAGATGAATAGAATTTGAATTCATTCTAAATAGGCTCCTGTTCTTACATAACAAATAATTAAATTATATTAATTCTTATTTAGAGGTTTATTATTTAATAGTTAATTTTCTAAATTAGGGTAACCATGTAGATTCTATGATAGTCATTTTTAGTTATTTGAAAATCAAAGAATTAGATGAAAAAGATGACATTGTCAAATAATAAACAAAAATAATTTTTGATTGTGAAATTTGGTTCCTCAATAACTTTTCGATAGTTACACAAAAATCGTGTCTTTCCTTAAAGCATGGAGCAGAAAAGGTAAGTTTGATAAAGTTAAAGAATAGGGTTTCAGACATTACTCAGTTAGAAATCTTATTGTGACTAAGAGAGAGTATGCAACTAATATTTTTCTAAAAAGAAAGGTGACACAACCCAAAACCGGATGTGATGGCACGTGCCCAAACCCCACCGGACACGTCAGCCTAACACCCAAAAATCTGACGATACAGAATTAATAAAATAAGAAATAGATAGAAAGATAAGCGGAAGTCTTTAAATAAACTCAACATAACCCCAGAATTGGTTGTCACATGTACAAACCTAATACAGAATCTGAATAAACTATACAAGTCTCATAGTATATAAAGTTCTAGAATAGAACAGGACAGGAAATATAGATAACTTGAGGGCATGTCTGGAATGAACCGCTACCTCTCAAGTAAGTCTGGAAGCTCTAATTTGAAGATGAGTAATAAGCCGGATCTGATAGATTTGTCAACCTACACAACTGTGTAGAAGCAAGGGTGAGTACCAAAAGCAACAGGTACTCGCAAGTAACACTAAACTAAGCTAAACTAGCAGCTACAAACAATTCATTTCAATCCCAACCGAACCACTGAAACTTCATTCTAACAGCGAACCAACAACCTATACTACACAATTCATAATCAACAGATATATCCAACAGTGTCTCAACATCAACCTCAT
>NC_064292.1:14698505-14765924 GCF_019186545.1 Solanum stenotomum | reverse complement strand
GTAGGCAACTCATAGCCCTTCTAGGCTTCAATATAGCCCCGTAGGCAACTCATAGCCCTTTTAGGCATCCATATAGCCCTGTAGGTAGAACATAACCCTGCTAGGCATATATCACATTCCTGCAGCTAACCACAATAGCCCAAAGGCAACAATAACAATCCAACAACTAAAAGTGAACAATTTAGTTATAGGCAACCTATACAAATAGCCTCTAAGTCGTGTCCAACATACGAATGTTACTACAGAATAAGAATCTCGATAAGAGAGGATTATACGCACTCGAGCAGCCAACAATCAATAATAATGGCTACAAGTATAACAACGATAACAACTCAATTACATTGCTCCTAAGCTTTAAGGAACATGCCATAGGAAGAGAATAGCCTTAACATACCTTTTTTGCTAAATTCACGTGGCCTAACGACTTTAACTCATAACTCCCTCGATACTACAACAAGGTAGGACCATAATCAACACACAAAATAAAAGATACCATGACAATACGATAAAAGAGATGTATTTCCATCGCAAATTGCTATTTGCTGCTTATAAAAGCTAGAGTCGATGAATGAAGGGTCTTACCTCGATCTTAGGTTCGTAATTCACCTCAAAACCTTCAAATATATTCGAACCCCTGCTGTCTCAACACTAAAGTGTGAAATGCTACGCAATCGATAGAACAAATTATACCACGATAATGAGCTCAACGCGTAGAACAACTTTTGTCACGGACTTAAGTCAAGAAATGGGTTTCTATGTTTTCTCTGTATATTTAGCTTAAAATGAAGAAAAAACTCGAAGAAGAAGATATATACAACTTTCCATTGACCTAGGGCCCCACCTCACGTGCTTGCTTGTGCAGTCCTACGAAAACGCAAATATCTCTCTATTTTGAAGTCGTATGAACAAATGGTTTAATGTGTTGGAAACTAGACTCGTAGACGTTCGATTCGATAGTTTGTGGGCCCCATAACTCTTTATAGATTGGGATAAAACCTCCAAGACATTTGACCCAAATTTCAGAGAAATCTTTAAGAAGGAACTTACGATAACTTCCGCCAACTTTTATTTTGCCACTTACCTAACTTCAAAACTTGCGATGCAACACTTGAACACTTAAAATAGGACATACCACATCATTCTTAATTTATTACCCACCCTCCTTGTCTTTCCATGGAGATACGAGTTAATTTAGACGTTTTGAAAAGTCGGGGTGTTACATTGCCCTTCTTCCCAAATCTCATCACACCCTTCATGGGCGATACCCGAAGCCAAACTCGATCACCCACAATGAACTCTAAGGGTTGAACCCTCTTGTCAGCATAGCTCTTCTGCCTACTCTGGGCAGTCAAGAGCCTACTCTGAATCTCACGAACACGCTCCATCCTCTCTAAGAATATCAGTACCAAGGGAGTCCACCTCCGCTGAATCAAACCATCCAATAGGTGATCTACACCGCCTACCATACAGTGCCTCAAAAGGTGCCATCCCAATGCTAGAATGATAACTCTTGTTGAAGGAGAACTCTGTCAATGGCAAGTGCTGATCCCATCTAGTACCAAAGTCGATCACGCAAGCCCGAAGCCTGTCC
This sequence comes from Solanum stenotomum, assembly GCF_019186545.1. NCBI lineage: Eukaryota > Viridiplantae > Streptophyta > Magnoliopsida > Solanales > Solanaceae > Solanum > Solanum stenotomum. Next base: position 14,764,333 of record NC_064292.1, on the reverse strand, counting down.
TTCAACACCTGAATAGTCCTCTCAGACTGACTGTCAGTCTGAGGGTGAAAAGTTGTGCTCATGTCGAGTTTAGTGCCCGAATCATGCTGTAATGCTCTCCAGAAATGAGAAGTGAATACTGAATCCCTGTTAGACACAATGGACACCGGCACTTCGTGTAACCGCACAATCTGACTAATATAAATCTAAGCCAACTTCTCCGATGTATACCTCAGTAGGACCGGGATGAAATGAGCAGACTTGGTCAGTCTGTCGACGACCACCCATATAGAATCATAACCACCCACGGTGGTAGGCAATCCAACTACGAAGTCCATAGCAATCCTCTCCCACTTCTAAGTAGGAATGGGCATCCTCTGAGTCACACCACCAGGCTTCTGGTGCTCACACTTGACCTGCTGACATGTCAAGCACCTAGCCACAAACTCTGCAATATCCCTCATCATCCCGCACCACCAATAGTTCTGACTAAGATCATGATACATCTTTGCCGCTCCGGGATGAATATAATACCTAGAATAATGAGCCTCCTCAAGAATAAATCTGATCAAATTACCAACCTTAGGCGCACATATCCGGCCCTCAATCCTCAATACACCCTCGGAGTCAATCTTAGCCTTCTTGGCTTCACTACTCATCACCTTGTCCCGGATGAGACATAACTTCCCATCCTCATACTGATGCTCTCTAATCTGCTCCATCAAAGATGAACAGGCCTCAATGAAGGCAAACACACCTCCACTCTCCTCAGAAACCCGAAATCTCACCATGCTGTCAAATAACCTCTGAACTTCCCGAACCAAAGGCCGCCTCTCAACACTGATCGCGGCAAGACTCCCCATAATAGGAGTCTTCCTACTCAAGGCATCGGCCACCACATTGGCCTTCCCGGGGTGATACAAAATGGTCATGTCGTAGTCCTTGAGCAACTCAAGCCACCTACGCTGTCTCAAGTTCAAATCCCGCTGAGTGAATATGTACTGTAGGCTCCTATGATCAGTAAATACCTCGCAATGAACACCATATAGGTAATGTCTCTACAACTTAAGCACAAATACCACAGCCGCCAACTCCAAATCATGAGTGGGGTAATTCCTCTCGTGTGCCTTCAGCTGTCTAGAGGTATAGGCTACAACCTTACCCTTCTGCATCAAAACACCTCCAAGTCCAACACCCGAAGCGTCACAATAAACAGTAAATCCAACACCCTCCTCTGGCAAAGTCAAGACAGGTACTGAAGTCAATAGGGATTTGAGCCTTTGGAAGCTCGCCTCACACTCGGATGACCAATGAAAAGGAACCGTCTGCTGAGTCAATCTGGTCAACGACGCAACTATAGTAGAGAATCACTGAACAAAACGTCGATAGTAACCCGCCAAGCCAACAAAACTTCGAATCTCGGTAGGTGATGTAGGTCTAGTCCAACCCTGAACCGCCTCAATGTTGGCCGGATCAACCCTAACTCCATCCTTAGACACCACATGCCCTAGGAAAGCCACTGACTCAAGCCAAAACTCATACTTAGACAATTTGGCATACAACTTCTCATCTCTCAACTTCTGTAGCATGGTCCTCAAATGACAAACATGATCCGCCGCGGTCTTGGAATATACCAAGATGTCATCAATAAACACAATCACGAAGGAATCCAAGTATGGGCGAAACACTCCATTCATCAACTCCATGAACGTCGCAGGGGCATTGGTGAGCCCAAATGACATCACCAAAAACTCATAATGACCATATTGTGTGCGAAAAGCTGTCTTCGCCACATCTGAAGGCTTAATCCTCAACTGATGATACCCAGATCTCAAGTCGATCTTAGAGAACAAGGCTGCCCCCTGAAGCTGATCAAACAAGTCATTAATACGGGGAAGGGGATACTTGTTCTTCATCGTTACCTTGTTCAACTGTCTATAGCCAATACACATCCTCATCGACCCATCTTTTTTCTTCACAAATAAGACCAATGCACCCCAAGGCGACACACTAGGGCGTATGAATCCTTTACTCAATAAGTCCTGAATCTGATCCTTCAACTCCTTCAACTCAGCTGGAGCCATACGATAAGGTGGAATAGATATGGGCTTGGTGCCCGACTCCAAGTTAATAGAGAAGTCAATATCACGAACAGGAGGAACACCAGGTAGATCCTCTGGAAACACATCAGGGAACTCCTGAACCATCGGAATAGACTCCATGGCCGGTGACTCAGCTCCAACATCCCAAATAAAGGCCAAATAAGATAAACAACCCCGGTCAATCATCCTCTGAGCCCGAATATGAGATATGACCCTGTTGGGATACGAACCACTAGTCCCTCTCCACTCCACTCTAGGAATACCCGGAATAGCTAAGGTGACAGTCTTAGCATAACAATCAAGAAGTGCATGATAGGGGGAAAGCCAGTCCATACCTAATATGACATCAAAGTCTAACATATCAAGAAGAATCATATCTACCCAAGTCTCATACCCCGATAAGACAACAAGACAAGATCGATATACTCGATTCACCACTAATGGTTCACCTACGGGTGTAGAGACTCTAATAGGCACAGACATACGATCACAAGTTAACTCAAGGACGGAAGCAAAATATGTAGACACATATGAGAATGTAGAACCAGGATCAAATAACACAGAAACAGGCCGATGAAAAACTGAGACGATACCTGTGATAACTGCATCAAAAGCCTCAGCCTCGGGCCTTCCAGGAAAAGCATAACACTGGGCACCTCTGCCCCCACTCTGTGAACCTGAGGCGCTACTAGCACCTCTACCTGAAGCTCGTCCGCCTCTACCAGATGCCTGTCCCCGACCCCGACCTCTAGCCGGAGGTGCTGAATCTCTCTCTGGGACCGCAGAGACAGTACGGTGTGGTCCAGACTGAGTCTGATGTGGACACTGATGAATCAAGTTGCCTGGATCACCGCAACCATAACAAAACCTCGGTGTGGATCCTGACTGTGAAGAACCCGAAGTAATGCTATAACCACTTCGACCTGAGCCTGGAGGACCTCGGGTTGCTGGTCTACCCTCGATAGCTGGTAATGAAGCATGTACTGGCCTCTGACGCTGGAAGGACCTGCCTCCCCTGTGTGGGCCCCTACCTCCTGACGAGGTACCCGAATACTGACCACATGTACGGACCCTCTTGGGCCCACCAAAATCATCCCGCTCAAGCAACTCAGCCTCTCTGGCTGCACTCACTATAGTCTGGAAAGAAGTACTCTCTCGAGATGATCTAAACACATAACTACGAATAGTGGGAGTCAAACCCCTGACAAATCTGCTAATCCGCTCAGGCTCACCCGAAATCAAAGTAGAGAAATGTCTCGACAACTGACAAAATCGAGCCTCGTAATCTACGACTGACATGCTACCCTGCACCAAACTCTCAAACCTCATACGGCTCTCCTCCTGTACACTCCAAGGGATGAAACGACCTTCGAAGGCACTAGCAAACTCACTCCACTATATGGGAGGAGATCCCGCTGGTCTCGAACTCATGAAGGTCCTCAGCCACTCCCTAGCGACACCACGTAACTGAAGGGACATAAATCAGACGCCCCTCTCATCTAACATGTGTACCGCCACCAACATCTCTCGACTCAAGGTCAAAAACTCGTGAGCATCATCAATCTTAGTACCATGAAACTGAGGTGGTTTCATCTTCTGAAACCGCTCATAGCAGACTTGGTCATCATCTGCCAAGGCCACCTCAAGGGCTGCCGGTACACCTACAACCGGTGCTGGAACCTATGGTGGCTGAACCACCAGCTCGGGAACCACTGGAATCTGATGCTGATAACTAGGGGCCTGTGCCCCAACCCTAGCCTGTAACCCCGCTGGTATACCTGCTGCACCCTGAGCAAGACACTTCAATAACCCCAACATCCTGTCGAGTCTGTCATCATGAACTGGGGTGCATGGCCCGCAGGAGCCTGCTCTGCAGCTACTTGCCTCTCTTCATGTGATATATGATCTATTTGCTCTTATATGAGGAATGAGGTTGATGTTGAGACACTGTTGGATATATCTGTTGATTATGAATTGTGTGATATAGGTTGTTGGTTCGCTGTTAGAATGAAGTTTCGGTGGCTCGGTTGGGATTGAATGGAGTTGTTTGTAGTTGCTAGTTTAGCTTAGTTTAGTGTTACTTGCGAGTACCTATTGCTTTTGGTACTCNCTGTTAGAATGAAGTTTCGGTGGTTCGGTTGGGATTGAAAGGAGTTGTTTGTAGCTGCTAGTTTAGCTTAGTTTAGTGTTACTTGCGAGTACCTGTTGCTTTTGGTACTCACCCTTGCTTCTACACAATTGTGTAGGTTAACAGCTCTATCAGATCCGGCTTATTACTCATCTTCAGATTAGAGCTTCCAGACTTACTTGAGAGGTAGCGGTTCATTCCAGACGTGCCCTCAAGTTATCTATATTTACTGTCCTGTTCTATTCTAGAACTTTACTATGAGACTTGTATATTTTATTCAGATTCTGTATTAGAGGTTTGTACATGTGACAACCAATTCTGGGGTTATGTTGAGTTTATTTAAAAACTTCCGCTTATCTTTCTATCTATTTCTTGTTTTATTAATTCTATATCATCAGGTTTTTGGGTGTTAGGCTGACGTGTCCGGTGGGGTTTGGGCACGTGCCATCACATCCGGTTTTGGGTTGTGTCAAATAGTATCAGAGCACATGAAAACAGATAGTTCACACATGGGATGAATAATGAATATGCACATGTCATCAATCACAATCATATCACGATCACATCATAGTATTACACATCATCTGTCTCAATCATAGCCTACTCATGCTCTTCTATCCCCTCAATATCAGTTATCACATGACTTTTCCAACAAATTCAAGTCACATGTAACACATTTAGCTCGTTTTATTCCCCATCTTTCATTTACAACAATTTCAATCAACAAGTAAAACCCATCCTCAATCCCCATTACTCCCCAACACAATTAGGAAAGTAGTCATGCGTAGTCTAAGAGTTTAACAAAGTTTAGAAGTCTCTTGCCTCAAAACACTTCAGCTAGTAACTCAAATCTGAGTTTTACCCTTCCGAGCACTCTCCAAATCACCACAATCTATTCATAAATGGAATCCCACAATCAATACGAATCTAACAACACCAATATCGTGAAATTTGGAGAAAAAGGGTAAAATGGTCAAAAATCTCATTTTGGAAAAAATTCTCGAAATATGGAAATTTTTAGTGAAAAATGTTCCCCAAGAAATTTAGAATCCAATAGTGGAAACCATTTCGAAATAGGAGTTGAAATGAGTTCACAAACTCAATTTTTCTATTAAATTCGGATTAGGCAAAACCCCCCAAATTTTACACTTGAAATCTCAAATTTTGATGTTAAAATCCATAAATAATCGATGGAAATCAAAGATATAAGTTGGAAATAACTTACCCAATGAATTCCTTACGAAAAACCACTTGAAATCGTTGGACCCTCGGGATTCATTCGGAATCTCGTGCACACAAACTAAATATGTACCCTCACTAAATTCGACGTTCCAGACTCAATGGAACCGTCGGAATTTGAATTCGAGGACTCCTTGACCCGAAATTCAATAAGATGCCAAGAAACTAGTTTAACGCCAAAAAAATTCGAAACTCAAACGGAGCGTCTAAAAATTCAACCAAGGCTCGTTCTAGACTTAGGATCACCTCCCAAAACCAACAGTACTCTCGAAATTTCAATCTGAGTCTCGGAACCTCATATGTTGACCAAAGTCAACTCTTTATCAAAATTTCACAGCTTTAGCAACTTAGGACCTCAATTCTTCGTTTCAACTCCGTAACTTCACACAGACCTGTTTCGACATTCTAAAACTGCCGAAATCGACGAAAATCCGATCCGAGTCTCGAAACTCCAAATGACTCGAAAAAGCACTTTTTAACCAACTTTAACTCATAAAAACTCAACTTTTTACCAACTTTTCCTCAAACCAACTTTACAACCACAAAACATGGGACTCGGGGCAACTACCGAAAGGGCAAAATAGTCATTTTCATGAAAAATTTACCAAAATGACCTTTCGGGTCATTACAAAAGGTAAAAAATATTTGAATTAATGTTGAACATGGTGCATATATAGATTTAAATCGATAGCTTGGTAATAAATAATTAGTCTTCATGGGTTTCTTACTTGTATCAAGCTTTCTGCTTTATTTTCATAAAATTAACCTAGAAAATCAAAATTATTTAAACGAGAGCATTAAAATTATTCAATTAGCAAACTAAAATCTTTGTGTATCTAAACTAGTTAGACAAAGATAATAAATTAAATCTTTAGACATCTCTTGACAATAATGAGATCCAATATTTCGATTATTAGATGAATTAATGAGTCAGAGAAAACTGAAACAAGATAAAAAGAAATAATTATTGAACATAGTCAATTTTGAATGAGCGAACATATAATAATTATCATTACTTTTGAATTTAAATGAACTTTCGTCCGTAAAAAAATACTGATTATCAGGGTTTGAGTACAATATAAATCTAGAAAAGGAAAAAAAGAATCAAAAGATAGTAAATGGAGGTGGAGGGTCGGGGTTTAGAAAAAAATAATTTAAAGATAGGCAAAAGAAAAAAAATTCTTTTAATTTTTTAGTTCTTGCATGAATGTGCTTATTTTAAAAAATCGTGATGATGTTCTTAAGATGACTGATTGAAGCATATTTTAATTTTGAATTGTACGAGATTTTGATTAAACTTTTCATTTTTTTTCTTACAATTTCATAGTCTAATAGTTCGGAGTTGTTAAATATTTGATCGAGAATTAAGTTTGTATCTTTTCTAAAATATATAGGCCTAAAACTACTCATGAATATAATTAAGGAATCACTTTAAATCATCATAATATTTAACTCTCCCCGTATATAAAATTTCAACTATCTTTTTTAGGACGTTATCTTTTTTTAATTATTTGGAAGGAGGTCCTATGATTTGTTGTATCAAATTGGTGGAAACATTAATTAGCTTAAAGACATATATTTTAAATATAAGCTTGTGGTTTACTTTTCTTTTGTATGTTGTATATCAAATAATAAGAGGTACATTCAAAATTTTACCTAAATATCAATCCTTATAATAAAAAATATTTTGTTCGGATAAATCTGCGATGTTGTGCATAGATCAAATTATTTTTTGGATTGGATTTCACTTGACTGTTTATGATTCCATTGCGTGGTGAAAATTAATTAGATTCTACTAATTTTCTTTTTATTTGTATTTACCTAAAATTGTGTGTTAGATATTATTGAATTTGTTAGTTAAATTTGCAATTACTGTTACCGTTAAATGATTTTTTACGAACTTGCCTCCTTTGTTCTAGTACTAATATGTGACTTGATTTTTAAAGATGCGTGAAAATTAATTATGAAATTGTTATGGCACCATTGGTTGCTGAGATTAACTAATTTTTAATTTGTAGTTCATTTGATTTAATAGTAAAATATTTATTTAAAATATCTTAATATTTTTTAGTCTTTTAGTGAAGTGATAAATTTAGTGAACTAAACATCATTTTCTTTGTTTGATTGACTTTAAATATATAACTAATGTAGCAATGAATTTAAATCATGTAAAAAAATATATTTCAATAAAGAGCAATGGTGGTACAACAAGAATTTTCATAGACAAATTTATGATGATTCTCCTAGCTTGGCTACTAAATCAATAATCTTGTAATATGCAATCTCCATAGGAATATTCATTGCCAAGACTACTTTTACGCTTCTATTGTCTTCAACATTTCGATTAAGTTTACTTGAATTTGATGTACTTGAGCTGAGGGTCTTTCGGAAACAGCCTCTCTACCTCCACGAGGTGGCAAGATCTGCGTAACCTCTACCCTCCCCAGACCCCACCTAGTGAGATTTCACTGGGTATGTTGTTGTTGTTGTTGTTGTTGTTTAACCACTTTTGACACTGCAAAAGAAAAATGCTGGATAAAGTTAATAATCAATTTACTAGAACATTTCATGAATTCATACGTGGTAAAATTTAAATTAACTTCTGCCGTCAATTGGTCACAGCCTGGAGGAAACTTTTTGTGAAGTTAATGACGTTCTTCGATAGTAGCAGAGCTAGTTGTTCTATCCATCAATTCACTCAGCAAAACATATTCTAAGAATATCCTTTACCTTTTAAAATCCACTGCTTTTTCTGCTTTCTTAATCTCACTGAAAGTTGAAAATAGCATAACATTGAAAATAACATAACATTGAAAATAGCATAACATTAATTATGTTAAATACATATATTTTAAATATAAGCTTGTGGTGTACATTTCTTTTGTATGTTGTATATCAATAATAAGAGGTACATTCAAAACTTTACCCAAATATCAATCCTAATAGTTAAAATTTTTTTGCTCGGATAAATCTGCGATGTTATCCATAGATCAAATTATTTCGTGGATTGGATTTCAGTTGACTGTCAACGATTCCATTGCGTGGTGAAAATTAATTAGATTCTACTAATTTTCTTTTTATTTGTATTTACCTAAAATTGAGTGTTAGAAATTATTGAATTTGTTAGTTAAATTTGCAATTACTGTTACCGTTAAATGATATTTTACGAACCTACATCCTTTGTTCTAGTATGAATATGTGACTTGATTTTTGAAGATTCGTGAAAATTAATTATGAAATAGTAATGGCACCATTGGTTGCCGAGATTGACTAATTTTTAATTTGTAGTTCATTTGATTTAATAGTAAAATATTTATTTAAAATATCTTAATATTTTAGTCTTTTAGGTGAGTGATAAATTTACTGAACACAAGATCATTTTCTTTGTTAATGTAATGACCCTAAAGGTCATTTTTGGAAATTTTCATAAAATGACCGTTTTACCCCTCCCGATAGTTGCCCCGAGTCCTAATTGTTGTATTTTCGAAGTTGGTTTGAAGGAAAATTGATGAAAAGTTGAGTTTTTGGAAAGTTGAGTTTTTAAGAGTTAAAGTTTGGTTAAAAGTGCTATTTCGAGTCATTTGGAGTTTCGAGACTCGAATCGGATTTTCGTCGATTCCAGCAGTTTTAGAATGTCGAAACGGGTCTATGAGAATTTACGGAGTCGAATTTGGAGTTAAAACGAAGATTTGAGGTCCTAAGTTGCAAAAATTGTGAAATTTTGATCAAGAGTTGACTTTGGTCAACAAACGAGGTTCCGGTGCTCGAAATGGAATTCCGAGGGCACCGTTGGATTCAGGGGGTGATTCTAAGTCTAGAATGAGTCTTGGTTGAATTTTTAGAGGCCCCGAGTGCGTTTCGAGTTTTTGAGCCTAAAGTTAGTTTCTTGACGCCTTATCGGATACCGGGTCAAGGAGACCTCGAATTCAAATTCCGACGATTTCATTGAGTCCGAAATGTCATTTTCAAGCTAGTAGCATATTTGGTTTGTGTTCGGGAAGTGCCAAATGAGTTTTGGGTGAGCTTTTAAGCTTCTTGGATGCTTTGACACTATTTCAGCAAATTGTGGCAACTAAAGGGTTCATTATTAGTTTTAAAGGTCGAAAAATTATTCCGAAGGTTCTGAAATTTTGAGCATGAATTATAGGACTTATCTGCAAATTTTGGTGCATTTTCGCTAACCCGAGATTGGACTTTTATCGCAAATAAGAAATAATTGTTTACCGAGTAGAAATGATATTTGACTGGGCAAACGAGCATGAAATTGAGCTCCGATTGAACGAGCAGGTCCGTATCATTATTTAAGACATTTACAAAAAAGAATCGGGTCATTTCACTATCGTATGAGGAAATTACGGCCTTTTTAGTGAAAGATTAACTGCTGTTTTTCTGGTGCATAACAGCCATGTACTGTTATAAAAATCTCAGACTGTGTTCATTTGGTATTTTGAGCATATCGGGAGTTCTAGAGATCGGAATGGAGTGATTCTTACGGGTTTCTTCTTGAATTAATATGAGGGTTAGTATTCAATCTTCAATTCGACATTTTCTCATAATTTCTTTATCTGGTTTTTTTTCCTATCCGTAAATCTCTTGGGAAAAATTGGGGTTTTATCGATTTGGACTCCCTTTTTGATGAAAAAGGTATATTTACGATCCTTATGTTATGGGTAAACTGATTTTAACATAAAATTATTGATTCATCGATTATTTTCATCATATTAACCGCGTACAATTTGGACTTTCCCGGTAAAGTTAAAGTTTGATAAATTGAGAATTTCAAGGTCGATCTTAACTCCGTTTTTGATGAAATTTCATATTTGAACTTATCTAAGCATGGGTAAGATGTTTTTCAAGAGATATTTCATTTTCGAGTCGGGGTTTCGGATCCGAATATTTTAGGCTTCTTCAAGAACGTGGATTTTCCTTCAAATTGAGTTTGTGAATTGATTTCAACTCCGTTTTCAAATTGGTTTTCACCATTAGCTTCCAAATACTTTAAGGATCATTTTACATCAAAAATTTCCAGATTTGGGTATCGTTTTCCGGTATGAGACTTTTGGACCGTTTTGCCCTTTTTCCCTAAATTTCTTGATTTTGGTGTCATTGGACTCGAATTGTGATTGTGAATAATTGTTTGAATAGATTATCGTGATCCGGATTATACTCGGAAAGGAAAGGCTCAAGTCAAGTAACTTTTGGAGTTCGTTTTAAGGCAAGTGGCTTCCAAACTTTGTAAAACTCTTAGACTACGCATGACTACTTTCCTAATTGTGTTGGGGAGTAATGGGGATTGAGGATGAGTTTTATTTGTTGATTGAAATTGTTGTAAATGAAAGATGGGGAATAAAACGAGCTAAATGTGTTATATGTGACTTGAATTTGTTGAATAAGTCATGTGATAACTGATATTGAGGGGATAGAAGAGCATGAGTAGGCTATGATTGATACAGACATTGATGTTGAGACAGATGATGTGTAATACTATGATGTGGTCGTGATATGGTTGTGATTGAGACAGATGATGTGTAATACTATGATGTGGTCGTGATATGGTTGTGATTGAGACAGATGATGTGTAATACTATGATGTGGTCGTGATATGGTTGTGATTGAGACAGATGATGTGTAATACTATGATGTGGTCGTGATATGGTTGTGATTGAGACAGATGATGTGTAATACTATGATGTGGTCGTGATATGGTTGTGATTGAGACAGATGATGTGTAATACTATGATGTGGTCGTGATATGGTTGTGATTGAGACAGATGATGTGTAATACTATGATGTGGTCGTGATATGGTTGTGATTGAGACAGATGATGTGTAATACTATGATGTGGTCGTGATATGGTTGTGATTGAGACAGATGATGTGTAATACTATGATGTGGTCGTGATATGGTTGTGATTGAGACAGATGATGTGTAATACTATGATGTGGTCGTGATATGGTTGTGATTGAGACAGATGATGTGTAATACTATGATGTGGTCGTGATATGGTTGTGATTGAGACAGATGATGTGTAATACTATGATGTGGTCGTGATATGGTTGTGATTGAGACAGATGATGTGTAATACTATGATGTGGTCGTGATATGGTTGTGATTGAGACAGATGATGTGTAATACTATGATGTGGTCGTGATATGGTTGTGATTGAGACAGATGATGTGTAATACTATGATGTGGTCGTGATATGGTTGTGATTGAGACAGATGATGTGTAATACTATGATGTGGTCGTGATATGGTTGTGATTGAGACAGACGATGTGTAATACTATGATGTGGTCGTGATATGGTTGTGATTGAGACAGATGATGTGTAATACTATGATGTGGTCGTGATATGGTTGTGATTGAGACAGATGATGTGTAATACTATGATGTGGTCGTGATATGGTTGTGATTGAGACAGATGATGTGTAATACTATGATGTGATCGTGATATGATTGTGATTGATGACATGTGCATATTCATTATTCATCCCATGTGTGAACTATCTGTTGCATGAGTTCTGAGACACTGATATGAGGATGGATGGATATGAGACACAGTTGAGACTAGCTCCGGCTAGAGATATATGAGATGGACTAGCTCCGGCTAGCGATTTGGATGCCGATGGGATCTGGTTCCGGCGGTGATACATGGTCCATGTGTGGCCCCCATGGGTTCTGATTTGAGTATTCAGCGCGGACTGATTACGTCAACAGATGTGTATCGTAGGACAGACATGCATCACGACTACATGACATCATTATTGCATTTTGCATCGCATTTGCCTTATCTTTGTCTGTGATGTGTGGATTGTATCGGTTTACCCTTCTTATGTGGAATTTGATCTACTTGCTCTTATTTGTTGATCTGAGGTTGATGAGGATATACTGTTGGTTCTGGCTGTTGAATATGATCTGTTTAGTATAGGTTGGTTGGTTTGCTGTTAGATTGAAGTTTCGGTGGTTCGGTTGGGATTGAAAGGAGTTGTTTGTAGCTGCTAGTTTTGCTTAGTTTAGAGTTACTTGCGAGTACCTGTGGTTTTCGGTACTCACCCTTGCTTCTACACAATTGTGTAGGTTGACAGCTCTCTCAGATTCGGCTTAGTATTTTCTTTAGCAGATTGAGCTTCGGGACATACTCGAGAGGTAGCGGTTCATTCCAGACGTTCCCTTGAGTTATCTTTACTTTCAGTTTTGTTCTATTCGAGAACTATACTCTGAGACTTGTATATTTTTATTCAAATTCTGTATTTAGAGGTTTGTACATGTGACAACCAAATTCTGGGTAATGTTGAGTATTAATTAAAGTCTTCCGCTTATTTATTATCTTTTATTCTCGTATTTCTACTTCTCTATCGTTGTGGTTGGGTTAGGCTGACGTGTCCGGTGGGAAATGGACACGTGCCATCACATCCGAATTTGAGGTGTGATAGTTTGATTGACTTTAAATATATAAGTAACGTAGCAATGAATTAAAATAATGTAAAAAAAAATTATTTCAATAAAGAGCAATGGTAGTACAACTAGAATTTTCACAGATACTGCAAAATAAAAAGTCTGGATAAAGTTAATAATCAATTTACTAGAACATTTCATGAATTCATACGTGGTAAAATTTAAATTAATCTCTGCCATCAATTGGTCACAGTCTGCAAGAAACTTTTTGTGAAGTTCATGACGTTCTTCGATAGTAGCAGAGCTAGTTGTTCTCTCGATCAATTCACTCAGCAAATCATATTCTAAGAAGATCCTTTTCCTTTTAAAATCCACTTCTTTTCCTGCTTTCTTAATCTCACTGAAAATTAAAAATAGCATAACATGTCAAGGTGGTTATAAAAAAAGACATAAAAAAAGAAGAAATAAAAAGGACATCGAATAGAAACTCACCTGAGAAGCTCTAGTTTTGGAGAATTCATCGGTAAATGATATTTTGTGAAATTTGTGAATAAAGAGAGAAATTGATGTACAAATGAACTAAATGTGCTTCCTACTTGTAGATAGTTGTCTGCTTGTGCAAGCTTACCTATGTGTAAGTTTTTTCAATTGTATGATTATCCAACTACATTCTTATCCAATTGCAAGCATATCAAAGAAATTATGGAATGAATATCCTCACTATGGTATATTTATCATAATTTCATAATGGTTTTTTGAAAAATAATATTTGAATGTCACAATGTATTAGAAAGTTGATAAATTTTCTGAGATTATCTTAGGGTAGAAAATGGTAAGAAATTGATTTTATTGCTCAATTTAATGAGATGAATAGAATTTGAATTCATTCTAAATAGGCTATTGTTCTTACATAAGAAATAATTAAATTATATTAATTATTATTTAGAAGTTTATTATTTAATAGTTAATTTTCTAAACAAGGGTAACCACGTCGATTCTATGATAGTCATTTTTAGTTATTTGAAAATCAAAGTATTAGATTAAAAAGATGACTTTGTCAAATAATAAACAAAAATAATTTTTGATTGTGACATTTGTTTCCTCAATAACTTTTCGATAGTTACAAAAAATTCGTGTCTTTCCTTAAAGCATGTAGCAGATAAGGTAAGCTTGATAAAGTTAAAGAATAGGGTTTAGATATTACTCAGTTAGAAATCTTATTGTGACTAAGAGAGAGTATGCAACTTATATTTTTCTTAAAAGAAAGGTAAAAAATATTTGAACTAATGTTGAACATGGTGCATATGTAGATTTAAATCGATAGCTTGGTAATAAATAATTAGTCTTCATGGGTTTCTTACTTGTATCAAGCTTTCTGCTTTATTTTCATAAAATTAACCTAGAAAATCAAAATTACCAAAACGAGAGCATTAAAATTCTTCAATTAGAAAATTAAAATCTTTGTGTATCTAAATTAGTTGGACAAAGATAATAAATTAAATCTTTAGATATCTCTTGACAATAATGAGATCCAATACTTCCATTATTAGATAAATTAACGAGTTAGAGAAAACTGAAACAAGATAAAAAGAAATAATTATTGAACATAGTCAATTTTGAATGAGCGAACATATAATAATTATCATTACTTTTGAATTTAAATGAACTCTCGTCCTTGAATAAATACTGATTATCAGGGTTTGAGCACAATATAAATCTAGAATAGAAAAAAAAGAATCAAAAGATAGTAAATGGAGGTGGATGGTGGGGGTTTAGAAAAAATAATTGAAAGATAGGCATAAAGAAAAAAAATTCTTTTAATTTTCTAGTTCTTGCATGAATATACTTACTTTGAAAAATCGTGATGATGTTCTTAATACGACTGATTGAAGCATATTTTAATTTTGAAGTGTACGAGATTTTGATTAGACTTTTCAAGTATTTTCATTTTTTTTCTTACAATTTCATAGTCTAATAGTTCGGAGTTGTTAAATATTTGATCGAGAATTAAGTTTGTATCTGTTCTAAAATATGTAGGCCCAAAACTACTCATTAATATAATTAAGGAATCACTTTAAATCATCATAATATTTAAGTCTCCACGTAGATAAAATTTCAACTATCTTTTTTAGGACGTTATCTTTTTTTAATTTTTTGGAAGGAGGTCTAATTATTTGTTGTATCAAATTGGTGGAAACATTAATTAGGTTAAAGACATATATTTTTAATATAAGCTTGTGGTTTACTTTTCTTTTGTATGTTGTATATCAATAATAAGAGGTTCATTCAAAATTTTACCTAAATTTCAATCTTAATAATAAAAAATATTTTGTTCGGATAAATCTGCGATGCTGTCCATAGATCAAATTATTTCGCGGATTGGATTTCAATTGACTGTCTACGATTCCATTGCGTGGTAAAACATAATTAGATTCAGCTAATTTTCTTTTTATTTATATTTACCTAAAATTGTGTGTTAGATATTATTGAATTTGTTAGTTAAATTTGCAATTACTGTTACCGTTAAATGATTTTTTACAAATCTGCCTCCTTTGTTCTATGTCACGCCCCGAGCCTACACCCTGTGCGGGACTGGCACTCGGAGACCATTTCTGGCCCCAAGCGAACTTTTGGTCTGACTTACTTAACTCAGCGGAAGACTTAGCTCAATGAAACAGTCTCAAATAATAACTAAAAAAATAATAAGTTGGCCAAAATGGCACTTAGGTCTTAAACAACATCTGAAGGATAAAAAAAGACATCTGAACTAGTAACTATCTGACTGTCTATGAAGCCTCTAAAATACTGAGATGGATGTTGGGACACACCCCACAACATCCTAATAAATGAAAGACTGAAAGCGAATAAAAGAGTCCTCCGGCATGCAAGGAGGCTCACCACTGACTCTGAGCTGCTCAACTGGATTAACGAGGTGCTGGGTGCTGATCCTGGTTACCTGCGTCTGCATCATAATAAGATGCAGGCCAACTGGCATCAGTACATTGAATGTACGAGTATGCGAGTTGGAATGCTAAACCACACATAAGCAAGAAGGAATCTGAAAGAAACTGAATAACTTACCTGGCTCAACTCAACTCAACCTGATTGACTCAATTCAATCTAAAGTAATTTAAAGCAAGTGCAATATAAAGAAAAGTTGTTTAAAACATACTATAAACTCTGTGTGTATGCAAAGATACAATAAATCTGAGATGTATGTAGAAATATAAATGAACTGATGTATATAAAAATACAATAACTGTTGTGGGAGTTTCGCTAACCGACAACCATCACATAAGAGCTATAGTGATGATACATCGATCAACCTCACGCTGCCAGCGCATCCTATACCTGGCCAAAGGTATAGGACTTGAACTGCCTAATGGATCCACTAGTCTATTTCGAAAGGGGTTCATCTAAAAAGTATGACCCATTTCTACCCATGATGGCTACATGGTTTTATGGAGACGTGAGTTATCTGAACTCAATCCCACCCCCAATTCGGTGCTCAATACTACTTCCAAAATATATTAGCTCTTATGTTTTAAAAACATACTTCTTCTATGATTTGAGATTAGTGCTCAAAAACATAGCTCAACGGCTATCTTGGAAATCTCAGTTTTCCTGCTTACTTCATTTAAGAAAAGCTATTACTCTTTTCTGAAAACTAGCCCCAAGGCTCTTTGGATATCTCAGTTTCCGTTCTTATTTAAATGTGAAAACATTTTAAATCTCTTTGGGATTACTTAGTTCTCATATACTTTTGAAGAAATGAACTTCAAACTTTACTCTTAACTGAACTTGAACTTTAAGTCTTAAAACAAAGTTAAAACATTTGGAAAACTCTAAGAACTCATCTTGACTTGACTCTTACTTCTCTTGACTTTGATCTTAACTTTCCTTGAATTGGATTATAGATTCAAGGTTCATGATCTCATGTTTATGGATGATTTCATGATGTTTAGATGTATTTTAGAATGTTAGAATTGACTATGATAGGTACATCACTTAGGAACACATACGAGAAGGTGAGGAACAAATGGGGAGAACTGGCGTCCCTGGCGCTCTGGCTGGGGCGACGCGCCAGAGGCCAAACCTCAGGGAACATTTTGGGGCATGCTGAGAGGCGCGACGCCCCAACCNCAAGGTTCATGATCTCATGTTTATGGATGATTTCATGATGTTTAGATGTATTTTAGAATGTTAGAATCGACTAGGATAGGTACATCACTTAGGAACACATACGAGAAGGTGGGGAACGAATGGGGAGAACTGGAATCCCTGGCGCTCTGGCTGGGGTGATGCGCCAGAGGCCAAACCTCAGAGAACATTTTGGGGCATGCTGAGAGGCGCGACGCCCCAACCCCTGTACCCAGGTGTTCTCGACTTTTCTCCTCCGTTTTTCATCTCTAAACCCTCCAAACTTCCATGGTACTTTCCTCAAACCCCTAGGATCAATTGTACCCTCAATATACAACCAATCTAACTCGCAAAACAACCCGGAAACATGAATCAATCCACCCCCCCAAGCATCAACAATTCAACCAACAAGAATTCTACAATTTGTTCTTCAAGAACCTCACTTTTCAACATGTAAACAACTCCAAACCAAAGGATTGAAACACGTTGGTATGTGGGTGAACTAACCCAACACAGAAATATCTCACATACTTTAATAGGGATCATTCCCGACGAATTCCACTCGCAATCTTGAATGATCTTGGCTAATTCTTGCCTTCTTCTCCCGTTCTTTCTTTCTTTCTCTCTTCTCCAAGCCCTAAGCGTATTCTAACTTTTCAAAACTGAATTAAGTTCTGTTTTTACCCCTACAAATCCCTAAAAACGAATTAGGAAATTAATTAGAGAAAAGACTACTTTGCCCTCCCCTAAATCCGGATTGAAACTTTCCTCGATCCAACAACCCAACTTCCGGAAGACATATCTCACTCATACGATGCCGGAATTTTGCAAACTCAACGGCATTGGAAATATATCTCCAAGGTATTTCCAATCATATCAAGAATTGCTCCTAACTCATCCAGAGCTAGTAGGTATGGCCATTTGAAAATGGCCAAAACTCACTTTCTTAACTTGGATAAAATTTCCAGATTTCCTTATTCTTTCAAAAATTCAGTATTTTCAGATTTTAAACTCTTTCTAGTCGTTTCTAGGTACGAGATGTTACATTATAATACTAATATGTGACTTGATTTTTGAAGATGCGTGTAAATTAATTATGAATTAGTTATGGCACCATTGGTTGTTGAGATTGACTAATTTTTAATTTGTAGTTCATTTTATTTAATAGTGAAATATTTATTTAAAATATCTTAATATTTTTTAGTCTTTTAGGTAAGTGATAAATTTACTGAACAAAATATCATTTTCTTTGCTTGATTGACTTTAAATATATTACTAATGTAGCAATGAATTAAAATCATGTAAAAATAAAAAAAATATTTCAATAAAGAGCAATGGTAGTACAACTAGAATTTTCACTAACAAAATTATGATGTTTCTCCTAGATTGGCTACTAAATCAATTATCTTGTAATATGCAATCTCCATAGGAATATTCATTGCCAAGACTACTTTTAAGCTTCCATTGTCTTCGAAATTTCGATCAAGTTTTACCACTTTTGACACTGCAAAAGAAAAAGGCTAGATAAAATTAATAATCAATTTACTAGAACATTTCATGAATTCATACATGGAAAAATTTAAATTAACCTCTGCCGTCAATTGGTCACAGTGTGCAAGAAACTTTTTGTGAACTTCATGACGTTCTTCGATAGTAGCAGAGCTAGTTGTTCTCTCCACCAATTCACTCAGCAAATCATATTCTAAGAAGATCCTTTTCGTTTTAAAATCCACTGCTTTTCCTGCTTTCTTAATCTCGCTGAAAATTGAAAAATAGCATAACATGTCAAGGTGGTTATAAAAAAAGACAAAAAAGAAGAAATAAAAAGGATATCGAATAGAAACTCACCTGAGAAGCTCTAGTTTTGGAGAATTCATTGGTAAATGATATTTTGTGAAATTTATGAATAAAGAGAGTAATTGATGTACAACTGAACTGAATGTGCTTCCTACTTATAGATAGTTGTCTGTTTGTGCAAGCTTACCTATCTGTAAGTTTATTCAATTGTAAGAATATCCAACTACATTCTTATCCAATTGCAAGCATATCTAAGAAATTATGGAATGAATATCCTCACTATGGTATGTTTATAATAATTTCATAATGTTTTATAAAAAAATAATATTTGAATGTCACAATGTATTGGAAAGTTAATAAATTTTCTGAGATTATCATAGGGTAGAAAATGGTAAGAAATTGATTTTATTGCTCAATTTAATGAGATGAATAGAATTTGAATTCATTCTAAATAGGCTCTTGTTCTTACATAACAAATAATTAAATTATATTAATTCTTATTTATAGGTTTATTATTTAATAGTTAATTTTCTAAATAAGGGTAACCACGTAGATTCTATGAAAGTCATTTTTAGTTATTTGAAAATCAAAGTATTAGACTAAAAAGATGACTTTGTCAAATAATAAACAAAAATAATTTTTGATTGTGACATTTGCTTCCTCAATAACTTTTCGATAGTTACAAAAAAATTGTGTCTTTCCTTAAAGCATGTAGCAAAAAAGGTAAACTTGATAAAGTTAAAGAATAAGGTTTCATATATTACTCAGTTATAAATCTTATTGTGACTAAGAGAGTGTATGCGACTAATATTTTTCTAAAAAGAAAGGTAAAAAATATTTGAATTAATGTTGAACATGGTGCATATATAGATTTAAATCGATAGCTTGGTAATAAATAATTAGTCTTCATGGGTTTCTTACTTGTATCAAGCTTTCTGCTTTATTTTAATAATATTAACCAAGAAATTCAAAATTACCAAAATGAGAGCTTTAAAATTCTTCAATTAGCAAACTAAAATCTTTGTGTATCTAAACTAGTTAGACAAAGATAATCAATTAAATATTTTTACATTTCTTGACAATAATGAGATCCAATACTTCCATTATTAGATGAATTAACGAGTCGGAGAAAACTGAAACATGATAAAAAGAAATATTTATTGAACATAGTCAATTTTTAATGAGCGAGCATATAATAGTTATTATTCCTTTTTGATTTAAATGAACTCTCGTCCATGAATAAATACTATTTATCAGGGTTTGAGCCCAAAATAAATCTAGAAAAGGAAAAAAAGAATCAAATGATAGTAAATGGAGTGGGGAGGGTGGGTGGGTTAGAAATAATAATTGAAAGATAGGAATAAAGAAAAAAAATTCTTTTAACTTTTTAGTTCTTACATGAATGTACTTATTTTAAAAAATCGCGATGATGTTTTTAATATGACTAATTGAAGCAGATTTTAATTTTGAAGTGTACGAGATTTTGATTTGACTTTTGAGGTCTGTTCATTTTTTTCTTACAATTTCATAATCTAATAGTCCGGAGTCGTTAAATATTTGATCGATAATTAAGTTTGTATCTTTTCTAAAACATATAGGCCTAAATCTACTCATTAATATAATTAAGGAATCACTTTAAATCATCATAATATTTAAGTCTCCACGTAGATAAAATTTCAACTATCTTTTTTAGGATGTTATTTTTTTTTAATTATTTAGAAGGAGGTCTAATGATTTGTTGTATCAAATTGGTGTAAACATTAATTAGGTTAAAGATATATATCTCAAATATGAGCTTGTGGTTTACTTTTCTTTTGTATGTTGTATCAATAATAAGAGGTACATTCAAAATTTTACCTAAATATCAATCCTAATAATAAATAATATTTTGTTCGGATAAATCTGCGATTCTGTCCATAGATCAAATTATTTCTTGGATTGGATTTTATTTGACTGTATACGGTTCCATTGCATGGTGAAAAAATAATTAGATTCTGCTAATTTTCTTTTTATTTGTATTTACCTAAAATTGTGTGTTAGATATTATTGAATTTGTTAGTTAAATTTGCAATTACTATTACCGTTAAATGATTTTTTATGAACCTGCCTGCTTTGCTTTAGTACTAATATGTGACTTGATTTTTGAAGATGCGTGAAAATTAATTATGAAATAGTTATGGCACCATTGGTTGCGGAGATTGACTAATTTTTTATTTGTAGTTCATTTGATTTAATAGTAAAATACGTATTTAAAATATCTTAATCTTTTTTAGACTTTTAGGTAAGTGATAAATTTACTGAACACAAGATCATTTTCTTTGTTTGATTGACTTTAAATATATAACTAATGTAGCTACGAATTAAAATCATGTAAAAAAAATTATGTCAATAAAGAGCATTGTAGTACAATTAGAATTTTCATAGACAAAACTATGATGTTTCTCCTAGCTTGGCTACTAAATCAGTAATCTTGTATTATGCAATCTCCATAGGAATATTCATTGCCAAGACTACTTTTAAGCTTCCATAGTCTTCGGAATTTCAATTAAGTTTAACCACTTTTGATACTGCAAAATAAAAAGGCTGGATAAAGTTAATAATCAATTTATTAGAACATTTCATGAATTCATACGTGGTAAAATTTAAATTAACCTGTGTCGTCAATTGGTCACAGTCTGCAAGAAACTTTTTGTGAAGTTCATGACGTTCTTCGATAGTAGCAGAGCTAGTTGTTCTCTCCATCAATTCACTCTGCATATCATATTCTAAGAATATCCTTTTCCTTTTAAAATCCACTGCTTTTCCTGCTTTCTTAATCTCGCTAAAAATTGAAAAATAGCATAACATGTCAAGGTGGTTATAAAAAAAGACAAAATAGAAGAAATAAAAAAGACATCGAATAGAAACNAAGCGAACCCTTGGCCTGGCTTTCTTAACTCAGCGGAAACCTAACTCAACTGAATAACTTCATGCAAAGCAAGATCATAATACAACCTAACTGATACAAATCTGGCCATAAAGGCGCCTCGGGTCTCAAAATATAGTATTTACATACATATACATAGATAAGAGACTCAAAACTAGCTGACTGACTGCCTGTCTATGAAGCCTCTAAAATACTGAGATGGATGTTGGGACAGACCCGCAATATCCTAATAAAACAAAAACTAACACAAAATAATTGAGTCCTCCGGAATGCAAGGAGGCTCACCACTGACTCTGGAGTGCTTAGCTGGTTCAACGACGTGCAGGATGCTGATCCGGGGTACCTGAATCTGCATCATCAAACGATGCAGGCCAACTGGCATCAGTACATGGAATGTACGAGTATGCAAGCTGGAAAACTAAGCAACAAAGGCTAGAAGGAAATCTGAAAGAAACTGAATAGCTTTCCTGGCTCAACTCAACTCAACCTGACTGACTTCTTTCAAAATAAGGCAATATAAAACAAGTGCGATATAAAGAAAGACTGTTTAAAACATGCTATAAACTCTGTGTGTATACAAAGATACAATAAGCCTGAAATGTATATAGAAATACAATGAACTGATGTATATAAAAATACAATAATCTCTGTGTATGAAAATACAATAACTGCTGTGGGAGTTTCTCTAACCGACAACCATCACATAAGAGCTATAGTGATGATAAAACGATCGACCTCACGCTGCCAGAGCATCTTATACCCAGCCAAAGGTATAAGACCTGAACTGCCTAATGGATCCACTAGTCTAAATATGAAAAGGATTCACCTAAAAAGTATGATCCTTTTCTACCCATGGTGGCTAGCATGGTTCTATGGGGGCTGTGGGTTCTTTGAACGCTCCCCCAATTCGGTGCTCGATACTACTCCCAAAATGTACTGGCTCTTATGTTTTTAAAACATATTTATTCCTGCTGATATGAGATAATTACTCAAAAACTAGCCCGAAGACCCCTTTGGAAATCTCAGTTTCCAACCTTATTCAAATGTAAAGACATTTCTTTACAACTTCTTTGGGAATACATAGTTCCCTAATAACTTTGAGAAACGAACTCAACTTTAAACTCATGACTTAACTTGAAATTGAGACTCTTACTCGACTTGAAACTTGAGACTCTTTTTCTTGACTTCTAACTTCACTTGACTTGACTTGGAACTATCTCTCCTTGAGTCGGAAACAACTGTAAAACATAGGTATAATACTTTGGAACATGCATGAGAAAGGGAGAAAAGAAATGGGAAAACTTGGCTGAGACTTCAGATTTCTGATAACACAGATGGCATTTACGGACGCCATCGACGGATCGTAGATGGACTTACGGTCCGTCCTGCAGGTCCGTAGATCGCGTCAGAGACTTCCCCAGAATTCATAAAAAAAAAATGACTAAGTGTTGACCTACGGTCCAGACTTACGGTCCGTAGGTCAGGTCACGGACCGTAGGTCGTGCCCGTAGATCGATGCCCCAAACACCCAACTTCTGTCCTGTTTGACGGTTGACCAGTACGGACCGTCAATCGATCTACGGTCCGTAGGTCACGNTGAGAAAGGGAGAAAAGAAATGGGAAAACTTGGCTGAGACTTCAGATTTCTGATGACACAGATGGCATTTACGGACGCCATCGACGGACCGTAGATGGACTTACGGTCCGTCCTGCAGGTCCGTAGATCGCGTCAGAGACTTCCCCAGAATTCAGAAAAAAAAACTAAGTGTTGACCTACAGTCCGGACTTACGGTCCGTAGGTCAGGTTACGGACCGTAGGTCGTGGCCGTAGATTGATGCCCCAAAAACCCAACTTCTGTCCTGATTGACGGTTGACCAGTACGGACCGTCAATCGATCTACGGTCCGTAGGTCACGTCCGTAGATGGGGAACGATAGCAAAAATTTGCTGAGAATTGATGGTGAATCAACTTCAAAAGGGTAAAAACTCTTAGAATCATAATTCCCTCAACATACAATGTGTTTCAACTCAAATACACAACCCAATCATGTCTCACAACGGACAATAACTTCAACAACAACACAAACAACATTAACAACAACTAACAACTTCAACAACTAACTCCAATCTTTTCTCAAAGCATAGAATAAGCTTGGTGGGTGTGAGGGAGAGGATCAACCCACACGAAAACTCACATACCTTGATAGGGATCACCCCCGACGAAAATCCACAATGATCTTGTTGATCTCCTCTTTCTTCTCTTCTTCTTCTTCTCCTTCTTCTCCTTCTTCTCTTCTTCACTCTCAAGAACCCTAACTCTTTCTCTTTCAAAATGGGAAAAAATGATCCAAAGATCAGCCTAATACAACAATATGACCTCAAAAGAAATGATTTGTGAAAAGACCAAAATGTCCTTAAATTTCCGGATGGATTTCCCTTCCAACTGCCCAACTTCTAAAGGCATAACTCGCTCATACGAACTTGGAATTGAGTAAACTCAGTGGCGTTGGAAAGATCGTTCCAAGGGTTTTCCAAACATAATTGGAACTACTCCTGGATCATCCTGAGCTAGGAGTTATGACTGCTCAAAGTTGGCCAAAAACTCACTGATTTCCACACTTAGCCAAATTTCCAGATTTTTAAATTTTTCCAAAAATATTTCCAAATTTCAAGCTCCTTCAAAGCCACTTCAAATTGTCGGATGTTACACTTTTGATACTGCAAAATAAAAAGGCTGGATAAAGTTAATAATCAATTTATTAGAACATTTCAAGAATTCATACGTGGTAAAATTTAAATTAACCTATGTCGTCAATTGATCACAGTCTGCAAGAAACTTTTTGTGAAGTTCATGACGTTCTTCGATAGTAGCAGAGCTAGTTGTTCTCTCCATGAATTCACTCTGCATATCATATTCTAAGAATATCCTTTTCCTTTTAAAATCCACTGCTTTTCCTGCTTTCTTAATCTCGCTGAAAATTGAAAAATAGCATAACATGTCAAGGTGGTTATAAAAAAAGACAAAAAAGAAGAAATAAAAAAGACATCGAATAGAAACTCACCTGAGAAGCTCTAGTTTTGGAGAATTCATTGGTAAATGATATTTTGTGAAATTTATAAATAAATAGAGTAATTGATGTACAAANAAGACATCGAATAGAAACTCACCTGAGAAGCTCTAGTTTTGGAGAATTCATTGGTAAATGATATTTTGTGAAATTTATAAATAAAGAGAGTAATTGATGTACAAATGAACTGAATGTGCTTCCTACTTATAGATAGTTGTCTGTTTGTGGAAGCTTACCCAACTGTAAGTTTATTCAATTGTAAGATTATCCAACTACATTCTTATCCAATTGCAAGCATATCTAAGAAATTATGGAATGAATATCCTCACTATGGTATGTTTATAATAATTTCATAATGTTTTATAAAAAAATAATATTTGAATGTCACAATGTATTGGAAAGTGAATAAATTTTTTGAGATTATCATAGGGTAGAAAATGGTAAGAAATTGATTTTATTGCTCAATTTAATGAGATGAATAGAATTTGAATTCATTCTAAATAGGTTTTTGATCTTACATAACAAATAATTAAAATATATTCATTCTTATTTAGAGGTTTATTATTTAGTAGTTAATTTTCTAAATAAGGGTAACAACGTATATACTGTGAGAGGCATTTTTAGTTATTTGAAAATCAAAGTATTAGATTAAAAAGATGACTTTGTCAAATAATAAACAATTTTTTTTTGATTGTGACATTTGCTTCCTCAATAACTTTTCGATAGTTACAAAAAATTTGCGTCTTTCCTTAAAGCATGTAGCAGAAAAGGTATGCTTGATAAAGTTAAAGAATAGGGTTTCAGACATTACTCAGTTAGAAATCTTAATGTGACTAAGAGAGAGTATGCAACTAATAGTTTTCTTAAAAGAAAGGTAAAAAATATTTGAATTAATGTTGAACATGGTGTATATATAGATTTAAATCGATAGCTTGGTAATAAATAATTAGTCTTCATGGGTTTCTTACTTGTATCAAGTTTTATGCTTTATTTTCATAAAATTAACCGAGAAAATCAAAATTACCAAAACGAGAGCATTAAAATTCTTCAATTAGCAAACTAAAATCTTTGTGTATCTAAACTAGTTAGACAAAGTTAATAAATTAAATATATTTACATCTCTTGACAATAATGAGATCCAATACTTCCATTATTAGATGAATTAATGAGTCAGAGAAAACTGAAACAAGATAAAAAGAAATAATTATTGAACATAATCAATTTTTAATGAGCGAACATATAATAAATATCATTCCTTTTGGATTTAAATGAACTGTTGTCCATGAATAACTACTAATTATCAGGGTTTGACCCCAAAATAAATCTAGAAAAGGAAAAAAAGAATCAAAAGATAGAAAATGGAGGGGTGGGGGAGGGGTGGGGTGGGTTAGAAAAAATAATTGAAAGATAGACATAAAGAAAAAAAATTCTTTTAATTTTTTAGTTCTTACATGAATACATTTATTTTTAAAAACCGTGATGATGCTCTTAATTTGACTGATTGAAGCAAATTTTAATTTTGAAGTGTACGTGCAAAAGAAAAAGGCTAAATAAAGTTTATAATCAATTTACTAGAATATTTCATGAATTCATAGTTGGTAAAATTTAAATTAACCTCTGCTGTCAATTGGTCATAGTCTGCAAGAAACTTTTTGTGAAGTTCATGACGTTCTTCGATAGTAGCAGAGCTAGTATTTCTCTCCATCAATTCACTCTGCAAATCATATTCTAAGAAGATCATTTTCCTTTTAAAATCCACTTCTTTTCCTGCGTTCTTGATCTCGCTGAAAATTGAAAATAGCATAATATGTCAAGGTGGTTATAAAAAAAAGAAAAAGAAGAAGAAATAAAAGGGACATCGAATAGAAACTCACCTGATAAGCTCTAGTTTTGGAGAATTCATTGGTAAATGATATATTGAGAAATTTATGAATAAAGCGAGTAATTGATGTACAAATTAACTGAATGTGCTTCCTATTTATAGATAGTTGTCTTTTTGTCCAAGCTTACCCAACTGTAAGTTTATTCAATTGTAAGATTATCCAACTACATTATATTCTTATCCAATTGCAAGCATATCTAAGAAATTATGGAATGAATATCCTCACTATGGTATGTTTATAATAATTTCATAATGTTTTATAAAAAAATAATATTTGAATGTCACAATGTATTGGAAAGTTAATAAATTTTATGAGATTATCATAGGGTAGAAAATGGTAAGAAATTGATTTTTATTGCTCAATTTAAATGAGATGAATAGAATTTGAATTCATTCTAAATAGGCTCTTGATCTTACATAACAAATAATTAAATTATAATAATTCTTATTTAGAGGTTTATTATTTAATAGTTAATTTTCTAAATAAGGGTAACCACGTAGATACTATGAGAGTCACTTTTAGTTATTTGAAAATCAAAGTATTATATTAAAAAGATTATTTTGTCAAATAATAAAAAAAAATAAGTTTGATTGCGACATTTGCTTCCTCAATAACTTTTCGATAGTTACAATTGTATTTCCTTCAAGCATATAGCAGAAAAGGTAAGCTTGAAAAAGTTAAAGAATAGGTTACGGACATTACTCACTTAGAAATCTTATTGTGACTAAGAGAGAGTGTAATGACCCTCCAGGTCATTTTTAAATTAAAGCATTCATTGCATCGTTTAGAGCGTTCCTGTAGCGACCCCAAGTCATTTATGACTTGCTGGCGCTGACTATTCGGTTGCCTGGTCGTTCGTTTGGGTTTTAGGCCCGTTTCCCTGTTTTGGAGATTTTTATAACTTGAAAAGTTGACTTTGGTCAACCTTCTTGGAAGACGTGCTCAGATGAAAATTCTGACAGCTAGGTTAGCTTCGGAATATCGAGTTTGGTCTAGAACGACCTTTTGTTCACTTCCCGAGGCTTTAGATAGCAGTTGTGGAATCTGGCTCAAAACGANAGAGAAATCGGGGATTTTTTGGGCAAAGGCTTGGGGCACCGCGCCTGCCAGAGCGCCACAGGCAGCCCTCTGAAGTTTGAGGGCTGGCGCCCCGCGCCTCTCAGAGCGCCAAGGATGCAAGTTCTCCCCATTCGTTCCCCACCTTCTCGTACTTGTTCCTAAGCGATGTACCTATGTTTTCTAGTTCTTTCCAACACTCTAAGGTACATCTAAACATCATGAAATCATCCATAAACATGAGATCATGAACCTTGAATCCATAATCCAATTCAAGGAAAGTTAAGATCAAAGTCAAAGAAGTTAAGAGTCAAGTCTAGAAGTTAAGAAGCAAGTCAAAGCAAAGTTTCTTAACGTTTTCAAGAGTCTTTAACAAACGTTTTAACTTCGTTTTTAGGCTCAAGTTTCAAGTAAAGTAAAGAGTAAATAGTTGAGTTCATTTCTCAAAAGTTATTAGGGAACTAAGTATTCCCAAAGAAGTTTATAAATGTTTTCACATTTGAGCAAGAAAGGAACTATGATTTCCAAAAAGAGCCTTTGGGCTAGTTTTTTCAGTAAAAGGGAACATCGATTCGAAGAGAGATTTTAAGCTAAGTTTTGAGTAATTATCTCAATTCAAAGAAAGAGTTTTGTTTTTACAAACATATGAGCTAAGTATATTTTGGGAGTAGTATTGAGTACCGATATGGGGATGTGAATTCATATTAACTCAAGTCTCCATAAACCATGTAGCCATCATGGGTAGTAAAGGATCATACTTTTTAGATGACTCCTTAAGATTCTTTTAGCATAGACTAGTGGATCCACTAAGTTAAGCGTTCTATATGATGGCAAAGTATAGGACAGTTCTGGCAGCGTGGACAAGACGCTGTATCACCACTTAGGCTCATAGTGGTGGTTGTCGGTTAGAGAATTCCCCACAAAAGTTATATTACTTTTATATTTAAGTAAAGTTGAGTTTGTTATTGCTTTATCTTTAACAAACTAAGTTGATTACACTATTTTACAAGCTTTAAATATATTTCATGTGTCTTATTGCTTTATATTGAGTTCAGTTGTTCACAAGTTAAACAGAGCCAAGGTAAATGTTCCTTTGTACTCCTTTCAAGCTTAAACTGTTGTTTAGCTTTCCAACTTGAATACTCGTGCATTCAATGTACTGATGCCAGTTGGCCTGCATCTTATTATGATGCAGACACAGGTAACCAGGATCAGCATCCAGCACGCCGTTGATCCAGTTGAGCACTCCAGAGTCAGTGGTGAGCCTCCTTGCATTCCGGAGGACTCTGTTATTTCGCTTTCCTAGTTTGCTTTATTAGGATGTTGTGGGGGTCTGTCCTAATATCCATCTCAGTATTATAGAGGCTTCATAGACAGTCAGACAGTTAGTATTGAGTCTCTCATCTATGTATTTACAGATACTTTGTTTTGAGACATAAGTTGCCATTTTGGCTAAGATGTTATCATTTAAACTATTGCATTGAGTTTATTCTATTGAGTTAAGTCTTCCGCTGAGTTAAGTAAGCCAGGCCAAGGGTTTGCTTGGGGCCAGCGATGGTCTTCGAGTGCCGGCCACGTCCAGGGTGTAGGCTCGGGGAGTGATAAAATCATTATTACATTTAAGTATCCCCGTAGATAAAATTTCAACTATTTTTTTAGGACGTTATTTTTTTTAATTATTTGGAAGGAGGTCTAATGATTTGTTGTATCAAATTGGTGGAAACATTAATTGGTTTAAAGTCAAATATTTTAAATATGAGATTGTTGTTCACTTTTCTTTTGTATGTTGTATCAATAATAAGAGGTACATTAAAATTTTTACCTAAATATCAATTCTAATAATAAAAAATATTTTGTTCGGATAAATCTGCGATGCTGTCCATAGATCAAATTATTTCGTGGATTGGATTTCACCTGACTGTCTATGGTTTCATTGTGTGGTGAAAAAGTAATTAGATTCTGCTAATTTTTTTTTATTTGTATTTACCTAAAATTGTGTGTTAGATATTATTGAATTTGTTAATTAAATTTGCAATTATTGTTACCGTTAAATAATTTTTTATGAACTTGCCTCCTTTGTTCTAGTACTAATATGTGACTAGAGTTTAGAAGATGCGTCAAAATTAATTATGAAACAGTTATGGCACCATTGGTTGCGGAGATTGACTAATTTTTTATTTGTAGTTCATTTGATTTAATAGTAAAATATGTATTTAAAATATCTTAATTTATTTAGTCTTTTAGGTAAGTGATAAATTTACTGAACTCAAGATCATTTTCTTTGTTTGATTGACTTTAAATATATAACCAATGTAGCTACGAATTAAAATAACATAATTTTTTTTTATTTCAATAAAGAGCATTGTAATACAACTAGAATTTTCACAAACAAAACAATGATGTTTCTCCTAACTTTGCTACTAAATCAATAATCTTGTAATATGCAATCTCCATAGGAATATTCATTGCCAAGACTACTTTTAAGCTTCCATTGTCTTCGAAATTTTGATTAAGTTTAACCACTTTTGACAATGCAAAAGAAAAAGGCTGGATAAAGTTAATAATCAATTTACTAGAACATTTCATGAATTTATACATGGTAAAATTTTAATTAACCTCTACCGTCAATTGGTCACAGTCTGCAAGAATCTTTCTGTCAAGTTCATGATGTTCTTCGATAGTAGCAGAGCTAGTTGTTCTCTCCATCAATTCACTCTGCATATCATATTCTAAGAAGCTCCTTTTCCTTTTAAAATCTATTGCTTTTCCAGCTTTCTTAATCTCGCTGTGAATTGAAAATAACATAACATGTCAAGGTGGTTATAAAAAAAGACAGAAAAGAAGAAATAAAAAAGGACATTGAATAGAAACTCACATGAGAAACTCTAGTTTCGGAGAATTCATTGGTAAATGATATTTTGTGAAATTTATGAATAAAGAGAGTAATTGATGTACAAATAAACTGAATGTGTTTCCTACTTATAGATAGTTGTCTGTTTGTGCAAGCTTACCCAACTGTAAGTTTATTCAATTGTAAGATTATCCAAGTACATTCTTATCCAATTGCAAACATATCTAAGAAATTATGGAATGAATATCCTCACTATGGTATGTCTATAATAATTTCATAATGTTTTATAAAAAAATAATATTTGAATGTCACAATGTATTGGAAAGTTACTTAATAAATTTTATGAGATTATCATAGAGTAGAAAATGGTAAGAAATTGATTTTAATGTTCAATTTAATGAGATGAATAGAATTTAAATTCATTCTAAATAGGCTCTTGATATTACATAACAAATAATTAAATTATATTAATTCTTATTTAGAGGTTTATTATTTAATAGTTAATTTTCTAAATAAGGGTAACCACATAGATATTTAGAGTTTCTCTAACCGACGACCACCAGTACGAGCCTAAGTGGTGATACAACGTCTTGCCCGTGCTGCCAGAACTGTCCTATACTTTACCATCATATAAAACGCTTAACTTAGTGGATCCACTAGCTTATGCTAAAAGCATCTTAAAGAGTCATCTAAAAAGTATGATCCTTTAGTACCCATGATGGATACATGGTTTATGGAGACCTGAGTTATCTGAACTCAAACTCGCCCCCATATCGGTGCTCAATACTACTCCAAAATATACTTAGCTCATATATTTGTAAAAACAAAACTCTTTCTTTAGTTTAAGATAATTGCTCAAAAACTTAGCTTAAAAGCTCTCTTGGAATCGATGTTCCCTTTCTTCCTCAAAACTCTTTTGGAAATCTCAGTTTCCTCTCATCTTAAATGTGAAAACATTTACTCTTGGGATTATACTTAGTTCCCATATATCATTTTAAAGAGAATGAACTTTACTCTTACTCTTTACTCAACTTCAAAGCTTAAGTCTTAAAACAAAGTTTAAACATTTGTAAAAGACTTCTTAAAATAATATGGTTCACACCGAATTATGGACTTGAATGACTCAATACAAGGTTTACAATAGCCATAGATAGACTCAAATACTTGGAACTTAATAACTTCAATGATACTACTAATTTCAAGAATGCTCAACTCAGAGGGTTCATACGGAATAATGAGCATGAACTACTCAACTAAAGGACTCAACTATGCTTCTCATCTCAAGATTGTTCGACCTATAATGTTCATGCGGAATTATGGGCATGAACAACTCAACTCATTGACTTCATGGGTAATAAGTAATAGTCCCATGATTAGGATTATAATCTTGGAAGGGTTAGGAACTCAATACTCAAGACTTAGAACTTGAAGATACTACTTCTTTCAAAGATACTAAACTAATGGAGTTCATGCGGAAGTTATGGGCATGAATGACTTGACTCAAGGGTCAAAATATCAATAAAGAACTCAGGTATACGACTCTTCTCATTCTCATACTTACTTCTCAAAACTTTACTCAGAGCTTTGAATTTAGCAAACGTGATGGAATTGGAAAGAGGACTTGATGAGCTTTAATTTTCCATCTTGTAGCTCACTTAGATCATCCTGTACTAGGAGTTATGGTCGTTTGAAGTTGACCCAAAACTTAAGAAAAACTTAGGAATGACTTGAATTAACTCTCTTTAGTTCTTCTTGGAACTCAAGGTGCTATATCTAGTGACCTTAATACTCAAGAAATTATAAATTTCTTGCAAAAATCTCACTCACTATGAAGAACGGGTCGAGTCTTATCTCAAAAAATTTATGGGGTGTTACAATATCTCCCCCTTGGGATCATTCGTCCTCGAATGACGACTGGACTGAGTATGGAACGGGGTTACTCTTACTAAGGTCTAAGTCTAATGGTATGCTCTTACTATATTCAAGCTTAACCCAAATCCTTAAGTTCGTATTCTATACCTCTCTATAGGGAATCTCATCCCAAAACTATTACTCTTTACCACCACATTGGGCTCATATCAAGAACCACTTAATGTTTAACAACACCACATTCGAGCTTAGTACTCTAACAACTCCATGGACTCCTACTAACCAGCTCCTTAAGAAATTCTCAACACTTGACTTGAATTCTCATCTTATCATTTCCCCCTTAGGTCTAAAGCTGACACTTGAAGGTTATGGACCTACTCCACATTGACAACTCAATTATGCTATCTAGGCACACATGGAAAATGATAACTTAATTGGAGCCTCATCTGGTAACATACCATCTCGGCACACCTCTTAATGCTCTTGTTATTTAGCCACACTTCACTGCCCTTATCTAAACGTTAGGTCTATTACTTGTACCACTCATATCTATTGCAGCTAATCACCTAAATTCCTCACCTACTCTAGTCAAGTCTTCTAGATCAAATCTCAAGACTAACATCATCACCCTCATGTTGCCATTCTTTTGATAATGACGCTCATCTCAAATTCTAGCTTAATATTTATGAGTAAACCCGAATATCAATATGATTGCTCGATTACTATACTAACTTACAATTACTAGATGCAAAGTTAATAATCATTCTCCCACTAAAAGTTCATGACAAATAGTCAATCCTCACCTCTTAGTATTCATACTTACAATTTACTATCACATTTCCCTTCACAACTTGAGTACTATTCACTCATTCACTATACATTAATGCCTAATTAGTTCTATAACACTTTGAATATTACGGGATTTCCCTTAAAGATCATAACCCT
Source organism: Solanum stenotomum (assembly GCF_019186545.1). Classification (NCBI taxonomy): domain Eukaryota; kingdom Viridiplantae; phylum Streptophyta; class Magnoliopsida; order Solanales; family Solanaceae; genus Solanum; species Solanum stenotomum. The sequence goes on along the minus strand of NC_064292.1, from coordinate 14,730,955 downwards.
AGCTTAGAGTTATCACCTCATGAATACTCTTTCTCTTCTATTCACCACTTACACTTGGTCATTACTAACACGATGACACATCATCATAACCCCTTTCTAGTTAAGGAAACTCTAACTCATCTTGACTTGCAACTCTTACTCTACCTCTTATCCTGAGCTCTTCACAACTCACCACTTTTTAGTCTACCCAAAAGGGAAAACTCCTCATTCATAACTTACTAGGTGCATGACTATACCAACATAGTTTGCCAAAACACAATCTCCCTTACTTAGATAACTAAACCTCTACATACTTTCCTCTAACTCTGGGCATTTTCTTATACTACTACTGCTCATGATCTCATAACGCATGCTACCTTTTCGGGTGAAAATTATACCCCAAGCTCTAAACATACTTCTTATAAAGGATGTCAACTAAAACAAGGCTTAAGGAAAAGAGTACAACTCGCATTTAGCTCAAACACACGATTCACATGAATATGAGGGCATTACTATGAAACTCTACACTTAACTTACTCTTGGACTTGTCTCAAGCCCCTCTGGAGTCTCATGACTTTCTCAAGACTCTTGCTAAGAACAAATCATCGACAAATAATTGACTTTGCTTTTCAACCACCTCTAGTATGATGGGTAGTTGAAGGAATAGGAGAACACACGAGTTAGAACAAGTCTCTACGACATAGCTATATTGCACAATTAAGAGTATGAAAGAAAGGAAACTTTTCTAAAATGTATGTAGTCCCTCGTTTATAGAATTGGGGACCTCACAACCATAAACAAGATCTTACTGACACGGCTTCATAGACACCCTAGGACACTTGAACTCTGTGCTCTGATATCAAGTTTTTCACGACCCGAGCCTACACCCTGGACATGGCCGGCACTTGAGAACCATTGTTGGTCCCCAAGCGAACCCTCATCCTGGATGACTTTAAGCGGAAGACTAACTCAAGCATACAAAGCTTAAAAACTGAATAAATATTCATGAAACTTAAATAGAAAGCTTTAAATCAAAAGAAAACTCTAAATAAAATAAATTATTCAACTCGCCATAAAATAGGAAACTTAAGTCTTTAAAACATTTAATAAAATAAATAATACATACTTCTCAACTATACTGACTATCTATGAAGCCTCTAACTGATACGATGGGAGTCGGGACATGACCCACGACATCCTGACTAAACTGGAAAGTAAATGAAATCCTCCAGAAATAAGGAGGCTCTGTAACATCTCACACCTAGAAATGACTATAAGGAGTTTAAAATATGAAAATATTGATTTTTGGAAAGAATAAGGAAATCTGGAAATTATCTAAGTTAAGAAAGTGAATTTTGGCCATTTTCAAACGGCCATAACTCCTAGCTCAAGAGGAGTTAGGAGCAGATCTTAATATGGTTGGAAATCCCTTGGAGAGATCTTTCTAACACCAGCAAGATTTCATGATTTTGACATCGTATGCGTGAGATATGCCTTTTAGAAGTTGGGCTGTTGGATTGAGGAAAGTCCCAATTCGGATTTAGGGAAAGGCAAAGTAGTCTTTTCTCTAATTAATTTCCTAATTCTTTTTTAGGGGTTTATTGGGGTAAAAACAAAACCTAAATCAGTTTTGGAAAACTAAAGAACGCTAAGGGCTTGGAGAAGAGAGAAAGGAAGAAAGAACGGGAGAAAGAGGTAAGAATTCGTCAAGATCATCCAAGCTTGCGAGTGGAATTCATCGGGGGTGATCCCTATTAAGGTATGTGAGATATTTTCGTGTTGGGTTAGTTCACCCACACACCAACTTGTTTCAATCCATTGGTTTTGAGTTGTGTACATGTTGAAGAAGTGAGGTTCTTGAAGAACAAATTGTAGAATTCTTGTTGGTTGAGTTGTTGATACTTGGGGGTGAGTTGATTCATGTTTCCAGGTTGTTTTTCGAGTTAGATTGATTGTATATTGAGGGTACAATTGATCCTAAGTGTTTGGGGAAAGAATTATGGAAGTTAGGGGAGTTTAGAGATGAAAAACGGAAGAGAAAAGTCGGAAGTCGCTGGGCAAAAAGGGTTGGGCGTCGCACCTGCCAGAGCACCACAAAAACTTCTCTGAAGTTTGGCCTCTGGCGTGTCGCGCCAGCCAGAGCTCCAGTCAAACTTCTCTAAAGTTTGAGGGCTGGCCCCCGCATCTCTCAGAGCGCCAGGGACGCCAATTCTCCCTATTCATTCCCCACCTTTTCATACTTGTTCCTAAGCAATGTACTTATGTTTTCTAGTTGTTTCCAACACTCTAAGGTACATCTAAACATCATGAAATCATCCGTAAACATGAGATCATGAACCTTGAATCCATAATCCAATTGAAGGAAAGTTAAGATCAAAGTCAAATAAGTTAAGAGTCAAGTCTAGAAGTTAAGAAGCAAGTCAAAGCAAAGTTTCTTGAAGTTTTCAACAGTCTTTATTAAACGTTTAAACTTCGTTTTAAGGCTCAAGTTTCAAGTAAAGTAAAGAGTAAAGAGTTGAGTTCATTTCTCAAAAGTTTTTAGGGAACTAAGAATTCCCAAAGAAGTTTATAAATGTTTTCACATTTGAGCAAGAAAGGAACAATGATTTCCAAAAAGAGCCTTTGGGCTAGTTTTCAGTAAAGGGAACATCGATTTCAAGAGAGCCTTTGGGCTAAACTTTGAGAAATTATCTCAAACTAAAGAAAGTGGTGTTTAAAACACATATGAGCTAAAGTATATTTCATGTAATAGACATTTGTTAGTCTTTCGATTGTAAAGGGCCGTGACCCTATTTTTGTTTAAAGACATTGTTTAGATGGTCATGTGAGATGATAGACTTTCGCTTGCTTTTAATGTTTTGATTATTGGATTTATAAAAGAAAAGTTTTAATTCCGCACTATTTCTAAGTATCTTATGCAATGAAAATGCTATGAGGCTTGTATGAGACCCCTTCGGAGTCAAGTATACCTTGTCGCTTTCCGGGTGTAGGCTCAGGTCGTGACATAGTCTTCGTGATTTTCTTACTTGTATCAAGCATTCTACTTTTTTTTTCATAAAATTAACAGAGAAAATCAAAATTACCAAAATGAGAGCATTAAAATTCTTCAATTAGCTAACTAATAATCTTTGTGTATCTAAACTAGTTAGACAAAGATTAGAAGTTAAATCTTTTTACATCTAAAAGTGAAACAAGATAAAAAGGAAATAATTATTGAACATAGTCAATTTTTTAATGAGCGAACATATAATAATTATCATTCCTTTTGGATTTAAATGAACCCTCGTCCATGAATAACTACTGATTATCAGGGTTTGAGCCCAAAATAAATCTAAAAAGGGAAAAAAATCAAAAGATGGTAAATGGAGGGGGGGGGGGGTTAGAAAAATAATTGAAAGATAGGTATAAAGAAAAAAAATTATTTTAATCTTTTAGTTTTTATATGAATGTACTTATTTTAAAAAATCATGATGATGCTCTTAATATGACTGATTCAATTTGATTTTAGTTTTAAAGTGTACGAGATTTTGATTTGACATTTCAAGTCTTTTCATTTTTTTTCTTTCAATTCCATAATCTAATAGTTAGGAGATGTTAAATATTTGACCGAGAATTAAGTTTCTATCTTTTCAAAAACATATAGGCCTAAAACTACTCATGAATATAATTAAGAAATCACAAATCATCATGATATTTAAGTCTACCGTAGATAAATTTTAAACTATCTTTTTTAGGACGTTATTTTTTTTAATTATTTGGAAGGAGGTCTAATGATTTGTTGTATCAAATTGGTGGAAACATCAATTAGATTAAAGACATATATTTCAAATATGAGCTTGTGGTTTACTTTTCTTTTGTATGTTATATCAATAATAAGTGGTACATTCAAAATTTTACCTAAATATCAATCCTTATAATGAAAAATATTTTGTTCGGATATCTCTGCAGCGTGAAACAATAATTAGATTCTGCTAATTATATTTTCATTAGTATTTACCTAAAATTGTGTGTTAGATATTATTGAATTTGTTAGTTAAATTTGCAATTACTGTTACCATTTTTTATGAACCTTCCTCCTTTCATCTAGTACTAATATTTGACTTAATTTTTGAAGATGCATGAAAATTAATTATGAAATAGTTCTGGCACCACTGGTTCTGGAGATTGACTAATTTGAATTCATAGTAAAATATGTAATTAAAATATGTTAATCTTTATTAGTCTTTTGGGTAAGTGATAAATTTACTGAACACGAGTTCATTTTCTTTGTTTGATTGACTTTAAATATATAACTAATGTAGCTACAAATTAAAATCATATAAAAAAAATTATTTCAATAAAGAGCATTGTAGTACAACTAGAATTTTCACAGACAAAACTATGATGTTTCTCCTAGCTTGGCTACTAAATCAATAATCTTGTAATATGCAATCTCCATAGAAATTTTCATTGCCAAGACTACTTTTAAGCTTCCATTGTCTTCGAAATTTTGATTAAGTTTAACCACTTTTGACACTGCAAAAGATAAAAGATGGATAAAGTTAATAATCAATTTACTAGAACATTTAATGAATTCATAATTGGTAAAATTTAAATTAACCTCTGCCGTCAATTGGTCATAGTTTGCAAGAAACTTGTTGTGAAGTTCATGATGTGCTTCGATAGTAGCAGAGCTAGTTGTTCTCTCCATCAATTAACTCTGCAAATCGTATTCTAAGAAGATCCTTTTCCTTTTAAATTCCACTACTTTTCCTCCTTTCTTAATCTCGCTGAAAATTGAAAATAGCATAACATGTCAAGGTGGTTATAAAAAAACAGAAATAAAAAGGACATCGAATAGAAACTCACCTAATATGCTCTAGTTTTGGAGAATTCATTGGTAAATGATATTTTGAGAAATTTAGAATAAAGAGAGTAATTGATGTACAAATGAACTGAATGTGCTTCCTATTTATAGATAGTTGGTTATTTGTGCAAGCTTACCCAACTGTAAGTTTATTCAATTGTAAGATTATCAAACTACATTCTTATCCAATTGCAAGCATATCTAACAAATTATGGAATGGATATCCTCACTATGGTATGTTTATAGTAATTTCATAATGTCTTGCGAAACAATAATATTTGAATGTCACAATGTATTGGAAAGTTAATAAATTTATGAGATTTTCATAGGGTAGAAAATGGTAAGAAATTGAATTTATTTCCCATTTAATGAGATGAATAGAATTTGAATTCATTCTAAATAGGCTCTTGATCTTACATAACAAATACATAAATTATATTAATTCTTATTTGGAGGTTTATTATTTAATAGTTAATTTTCTAAATAAGGGTAACCACATAAATACTATGAGAGTCATTTTTAGTTATTTTAAAATCAAAGTATTAGATTAAAAAGATGACTTTGTCAAATAATATACAAAAATAATTTTTGATTGTGACATTTGCTTCCTTAATAACTTTTCGATAGTTACAAACAAATTGTGTCTTTCCTTCAAGCATGTAGCAAAAAAGGTAAGCTTGATAAAGTTAAAGAATAGAGTTTCGGAGGCCACTCAGTTAGAAATCTTATTATGACTATGAGAGAGTATGCAACTAATATTTTTCATAAAAGAAAGGTAAAAAAACATTTGAATTAATGTTGAACATGGTGCATATATAAATTTAAATCGATAACTTGGGAATAAATAATTAGTCTTCGTGGTTGTCACTCCCCGAGCCTACACCCCGGACGTGGGTCGCACTCGAGAACCATTGTTGGTCCCAAGCGAAGCTTTGACCTGACTTACTTACTCAGCGGAAGACTTAACTCAACAAAGATAAATCTACGTAATAAACTGGAATGTTATAAAGGAACATTCAACTGGCCATTAAGGCAAACTTAAGTCTTAACATAAGAGAATGACAATGAAAAGACTAAAGATCTAACATTTGACTATCTATGAAGCCTATAAAACAACTGAGATGGATGTCGAGAGAAGACCCCCGACCATCCTAACAAATGAAATACTAAAAAGAAAATGATAACAAAGGAGCCCTCCGAAAAGCAAGGAGTCTCACCAACTGACTCTGAATGCTCAACTGGATCAACGATGCGCTGGATGCTGATCCTGTTTACCTGTGTCTGCATAATAATAAGATAGATGCAAGACAAATGGCATCAGTACATTAAATGTAAGAGTATGCGAGGGGAATTTTAAAACAAGACATAAGCTTGAAAGGAACTGAAGAACTTACCTGGCTCAACTCAACTCAACATAACTGAACTCATTTCAATATAAAGCAGTTTAAAATAAGTGCAATATAAAGAAAAACTATTTAAAACATCATGTCAACTCTGTGTGTATGCAAAGATATACATAACTCTGAAATGTATGTAAAGATACAAATAAACTATGTATATAAGAATACAATTACTTCTGTGGGAGTTTCTCTANNTGCATAATAATAAGATAGATGCAAGACAAATGGCATCAGTACATTAAATGTAAGAGTATGCGAGGGGAATTTTAAAATAAGACATAAGCTTGAAAGGAACTGAAGAACTTACCTGGCTCAACTCAACTCAACATAACTGAACTCATTTCAATAGAAAGCAGTTTAAAACAAGTGCAATATAAAGAAAAACTATTTAAAACATCATGTCAACTCTGTGTGTATGAAAATATATACATAACTCTGAAATGTATGTAAAAATACAAATAAACTATGTATATAAGAATACAATTACTTCTGTGGGAGTTTCTCTAATCGACAACCATCACGTAAGAGCTATTGTGATGATACAACGTTTTTCCTCACGCTGCTAGGGCCATCCTATACCTTGCCGAGGATATAGAACATGAACTACTAAGTAGATCCACTAGTCTATGATAAAAAGCACTAAGGAATCATCTAAAAGTATGACCCTTTTTCTACCCATGGTGGCTACATGGTTTATGGGGGCTGTAAGTTGTCTGAACTCTCCCCATATCGGTACTCAATACTACTCCAAAAATATGATACTAGCTCTTATGTTTAAAAACATACTTCTTTCTGTGATTTGAGATAATTTCTCAAAAACTTGGCTCAAAGGCTCTCTTGGAAATCAAAGTTTTCTCTCTTGCTTATTTGTGAAAGTATTTACTCTTTACTGAAAACTAGCTTAAAGGCTCTTTGGAAATCTTAATTTCCTTTCTTGTTTGAATGTGAAAACATTTACTTTTTGGGAATACATAGTCCCGATATACACTTTTGAATAAATGACTTCAATCTTTACTCTTTACTCAACTCAAAACTTAAGTCTTAAAACAAAGTTAAAACATTTGTAAAAGACTTTTGGAAGACTCAATGAACTTCTTTTGACTTGACTCTTAACTTCTCTTGACTTGACTCTTAACTTTTCTTAAATTGAATTATGAATTCAAGGATTGTGAATTGTGATAGGAAAGATCTCATGATGTTTAGGAATGATTTTAGATAGCTAAACATGAGAAATAATCAAGAAATCACTGCCTGGAAACAAGTCCGCGATGCGTAGATGTATTTAAATTTTTGGTCACGAAAATCATTTTTGAGGCAGAACGGTCCGTGACCGCTCCCAACGCAAGGAGAACTTTTTCAATCCTGAGGAACAGGTCCACGACGCGGACCTGTTCCCCGGATTCTACCGACTTGTTCCTTATACATTTTCTAACCCCAAATCACCTAAATTCGATTCTTTTTCTCCAATTCTCTTTAGATTCAGATACCCAGCATATGTACACAAGAATCTAATCAAACACAACTCTAAAATCGACCTTAATCTCTCAAGAACTCCTCAATCTCATTCCAAATTCAAAAACGAAAGTAAATTCAAGAACACACATCAAGAACATTAAAACTTTCAACTTTTAGGAAGAATTCATGCTAAATTAAACATGTTAGGCGCATGGGTGAACGATCCCAATGCTCTGTGAAATCACATACCTTGTAGGGATCACCCCTTGACGAAATCCACATGCGATTCTTGAAGAACTTGACGATTCTTCCTCCTCTCCTCCTTTATCTTCTTCTTTTCTCTTTTCTAAAACCCTAACTCAATATCGTAAAAGTGTAAAATAAATCCTATCAGTTTAGACCCCAATTAATTACCAAAAACGAAATTAAGTCATGGGGTATGGAAAAGACCATAATGCCCTTCAAAAATCCGGATTAGACTTACCTTATTTGAACAGCTCAACTTCAAATGGGCATATCTAACTCATACAAACTCGGAATCGCGCAAACTTGGCGGCATTGGAAAGATCATTCCAAGATCTTTCCTACGATATCCATAATTACACCTAACACATCTTGAGCTAGGAGTTATGGTCATTTGAAGTTGACCAAAAACTCAACTTAACATACTTAACAATTTTCCAGATTTTTATAATGTTTCCAAAAATGACTATTTCCAATTTTTAACTTCTTTCTAGTTCTTTCTAGTTACCGGGTGTTACAACATCTTCCCCTTGGGAATATTCATCCTTGAATGAGATTACTCTTAGTAAGCTAAGGGCGTCACATCAAACATATAGTTCAAACACCCAACAAGCACAATGCAATCACAACATGCCAACTTATAATTAAAATGCCAAGAAAAAGATTAGTACCTTAATTAGAAACTTCTCTGGATTCAAAGAGATGCGGACATATCTTCTTCATATCCTCCTCAGCTTCCCAAGTGGCTTCCTCAACAAAGTGATTCCTCCAAAGAACTTTGACTGATGCTACCTCCTTTGTGCTCAACTTACGAACTTAGCGATCTAGAATCTGGACAGGAATCTCTTCATAAGATAAGATATCTTTGATCCCAATATCTTCAATTGGTATGGTCAATGAAGGATCTCCCATGCACTTTTTCAACATGGAGATGTGAAATACAGGATGGACCGCGGCTAACTCTTGTGGTAGCTCCAACTCATAAGCTACATTACTAACCCTCTTGGATATTTTGTAAGGGCCAATATATCGGGGACTAAGCTTCCCCTTCTTACCAAATATCATAACACCTTTCATGGGTGAAACTTTCAAGTATACCCAATCATCTACTTAAAACTCTAACTCCCTCTCCTAACATCACTGTAGGATTTCTAACGACTCTGTGCCATTTTCAACCTCTCTTGAATCACTTTCACCTTCTCCATAGCCTGATGAACTAAATCTGGTCTTATCAAGCATGCTTCACCAATTTCAAACCATCCAATAGGAGATTTGCATCTTGTCCCATAAACAGCTTCATAAGGAAACATCTGGATGCTAGAGTGGTAACTATTGTTGTAAGCGAACTTGATGAGAGGTAGGTGATCATCCCATTTACCCTTGAAATCAATCACGCAAGCCCTCAACATATCCTTTAAGGTCTGAATAGTGCGCTCTGCTTGCCCATCTGTCTGGCGATGAAAGGCAGTGCTTAAGTTCACCTTTGAACCCAACCCTTTTTGGAATGACTTCCAAAACTGTGCAGTAAATTACTCATCTCTGTTTGAAATAATGGAGACTATAACCCCATGAAGTCTTACCATCTCTTGAAGATACAACTTGGCATAATCTTCTGCTGAATGGGTAGTCTTTACCAGCACAAAGTGGACTGATTTTGTCTTTCTATCAACAATCACCCAAATAGAATCATGCTGCCTACGAGACCTTGGTAAGCTTGTGATGAAATCCATATTAATCATCTCCCACTTCCATTCTGGAAGTTCTATATTCTAAGCCATACCGCATGGCCTTTGGTGCTCTACTTTAACTTGTTGGCAATTCGTACACTTAGCAACAACTTCTGCAATGCCCTTCTTCATACTAATCCACCAGTAGACTTCTCTCAAATCGCGATACATCTTTGTGGAACTTGGATGAATAGAATATCTTGAGCTATGAGCTTCCTCCATGATCCTATTTTGGAGTTCATCCACCCTTGGCACACACTCTACCTTGAAACCTCAATACACTATCTCCCCCTTGTTCAAAAGCCATTACTTTTTGCTTATGAACATTTTCCTTCAATTCAAGTAAAATAGGGTCTTGGTCTTGCTTCTCTTTTACTTCTGACACTAATGATGATTCAGCCCCATTTATCACCACCACTCATCCTTTTGTGGAATCCATTAGTCGGACTCCCAAGTGTGCAAGTCTATGCACATCTTTCGCTAACTCTCTCTTTTCTTCCTCAACATGGGCAGTACTACCCATAGACAACCTGCTTAAAACATCATCAACAACATTAGCCTTACCTGGGTGGTAAAGAATACTCATGTCATAATCCTTGAGAAATTATAACCACCACATTTGTCTGAGATTAAGCTATTTCTGAGTAAACACATATTGAAGGCTCTTGTGATCAGTGAACACATCCACATGAACACCATAAAGATAATGACGCCATATTTTCAAAGCAAATACTACAGCAACCAATTCTAAATCATGGGTTGGGTCGTTCTTCTCAAGAACTTTCAACTGTCTTGAGGCATATGCTATAACTTTGCCATTCTGCATTAATACACAACCCAAACCAATTCTAGATGTATCACAATACACCGCAAAACCTTGAGTACCTTCCGATAAGGTCAAAACTGGGGCAGTAGTCAACTTCTTTTTCAATTCCTGAAAGCGTTTCTCATAAATTTCAGACCATTGAAACTTCACTGTCTTATGAGTTAACTTGGTCAAAGGGGATGAAATAGACGAGAACCTCTCTACAAACCTTCTATAATAGCCAGCCAAACCCAAGAAACTCCTAATATCAGTTGGAGATATGGGTCTAGGTCAATTCTATACTGCCTCAATTTTCTAAGTATCAACTTTAATTCCCTCTCCAGACACAATGTGGCCTAAGAATGGCACAGACTAAACCAAAAACTCACACTTGGAGAACTTGGCATACAATTTTTTGTCTTTTAAAGTCTGGAGAACTATTCTGAGATGACTAGCATGATCTTCTTCATTCCTTGAATAGATTAGTATCTCATCAATGAAGATGATAACAAACATATCTAAATAAGGTTTGAATACTCTATTCATAAGGTCCATGAATGTTGTAGGCGCATTGGTCAAACCAAAGGACATGACCAAAAACTCATAATGACCATAACGGGTCCTAAATGTTTTCTTTGGAATATCACATTTCCTCACTCTTAACTGATGGTAGTCTGACCTGAGGTCTATCTTAGAGAAACAAGTAGCACCCTGAAGCTGATCGAAAAGTTCATCAATCCTTGGGAGAGGATATTTGTTCTTGATGGTAACCTTGTTCAACTGGCGAAAATCTATACACATTCTAAGGGAACCATCCTTTTGCCTCACAAATAAGACCGGAGCACCCCAAGGTGAGACACTTGGTCGAATAAAACCTTTCTCTAAAATATCTTTCAAGTTCTCTTTTAACTCTTTCAACTCTGCTGGTGCCATTCTATATGCAGGAAAGATATAGGATAAGTATCTGGAAAAACATCTATATCTAAGTCTATCTCTCTATCAGGAGGGACTTCGGGAAGATCATCAGGAAATACTTTTGGAAACATTTTTACTAGTGGAACCGACTCAATATATAGGAGGTATCTCAACACAAGAGTCATTAACTCAAACTAAGTGATAGACACTCCCCTTAGAAACTAACTTCCTTGCCTTAAGGTACGCAATAAAATGACTATTAGGCACTGCTGAACTGTTTTTCCACTCTAAGACTGGCTCATTTGGAAACTGAAACTTGACAACTCGAGTTCTACAATCAACTGAAGCATAACAGGCATGAAGCCAGTCCATACCAAGAATGACATCAAAATCTACCATGTCTAACTCAATTAAATCAGCCATGGTACTTTTGTGATTGACGAAAATAGGACAATCACAATAGACTCTCTTCGCTAGAATGGACTCACCAACAGGTGTAGAAACACTGAATGGTTCACTAAGTTGCTTAGGAATAACATCAAAATTCATAGCAACATATGGAGCTACAAAAGATAAACTTTCTCCTGGGTCTAGCAAAGCATAAACATTAGAGTTAAAGACTTGGATTATACCAGAGACAACATCTGACGAATACTCTTGCTCTTGGCGACTGTTGATAGCATATAGGTGGTTTGATCGTCCGCCAGTACCGAAAGTAGCCCCTCTAGGTGCAGCTCTGTCTGGTGGAGCAACTGAAGAAGATTGGGCTCTATTGCCCCTATTACCATTACCATGCCTGTTCTTTGGACATTCTCGCATTAAATGACCATTCTGGCCACACTTGAAACAACCAGTGGAGCCTACACGACAAGTACATGAGTGGTTCCTACCATACTTAGCGCAGGTAGGAGGCTTAATACCCCCTTGCGCCATACTACCCTGAGAATAGGCAGGTTTGGCTCTAAAATTCTGACTATTGTACTCACTTTTGTTCTTAGGTGCAGGTGCACTAGCAGATGATGGAGCAGGTCCCTTCTATTTCTGTTGGAAGGATGACCGATTGGCATTACTCTTCAGCTACCTGGACTCATTCCCTGTCTTAGCTCTCTTGTTCTTAAATCTTCTCTTCCTCAACCTGCTGCACATAGACCATTAACCTTGATATATCCATATCACCTATTAGCATTGCAGCCCTACCTTCCTTACTCAACAGTCTAGACAACCCAGCAACAAACAAGCTCATTCTACTCCTCATATCTGCAACCATCTCCGGAGCATAACGGGATAGTTAGGTGAACTTCAACCCTTACTCATGAAAGCTCAAAGAATCTTGCTTAAGTGTGAGAAACTCCCGTACCTTAGCCTCTTTATGTTCTCGGGGAAAGAAACGCCCCAAGAAGGCCTCCTCAAAACAAGTCCAACTCACAGGTGGTGCATCCTCAGCTCGGTTCTTCTTCCATTGATCGAACCAAATCCTAGAGACACCCTTCATTGGTATGCAACTAGTTCCTCCTTCTCAGTATCAGCAACGTGCATGACATCAAATACCTTTTGCAGCTCCTCAATAAAGTTCTATGGATCCTCAGTAGTGCTTGAACCAGTGAAACTTGGAGGGTTCATCATCAAGAATTCGAGGATCCTAAAAGTGTCAGCCTCTTCTTGTCGAGCCCCTTTTTGTTTCCCAACCTAATTAGTCACAACTTGACTTAGCATTCTTATCGCTTTCCTGAACTCAGCATTAGTAACTTCTCCTTGGGGTTGCACTTTAAGTGCATTGGGTACCCCTTGCTCCACAACATTATGCCTAGCAGGATGACCTCTAACAGCTCTTCGTGGAGGCATGATTATCTGAAAACACATGCAAGCATGAATTAGAAGGAAACTTTCTAGAGATCAAACTCTAACGCACGAAATGAGTATGAAAGAAGTGAGAAATTTTCGTAAGTGTCGCAGCCTCCTAATCATAGATGTGGCGCGCTTCACAGCGATAATTAGGACTCTACTGATACGGCTTCATAGACTCCCTAGGACTCTTGAACTCTGTGCTCTGATACCAAGTTTGTCACTCCTCGAGCCTGCACCCTGAACGTGGCTGGCACTCGAGAACCATTATTGGCCTCAAGCAAACCCTTGGCTTGGCTTACTAACTCAGTGGAAGACTTAACTCAACAAAGATAAATCTATGTAATAAACTGGAACATTATAAAGGAACATTCAACTGACAATTAAGGCAAACTCAAGTCTTAACATAAGATAATGACAATGAAAAGACTAAAGAACTAACATATGATTGTCTATGAAGCCTTTAAAACAACTGAAATGGTGCACGACCCAGACCATCGTGATTGGCACCCACACTAGCACTCCGATGGGAGAACCACTACTACAACCCAAACCAAGCAAATAATCTAAAAACTAAGGCATATAAGTCAACTACTAAGGAAAGACAATAGAGGTCCCATAAACTCTAACAAAAGTTCAACAATAACTAAACAAATGCGGAAGAATTAACCTAGAACCTGAAAGTTAATGTACCAAAACATCTAAACAAATTATCCAAGTCTAAACAAGAAGGGATACACCCCAAACTAATGAACTAACTAAACAAATGTCTATGTCCGAAAATGTAGGACATAGACGAAAGAGAATTCCGTGGCAACCCGAAAGAATTGGCTCACCCTTGAATTCNAAGTGTCAGCCTCTTCTTGTCGAGCCCCTTTTTGTTGCCCAACCTAATTAGTCACAACTTGACTTAGCATTCTTATCGCTTTCCTGAACTCAGCATTAGTAACTTCTCCTTGGGGTTGCACTTTAAGTGCATTGGGTACCCCTTGCTCCACAACATTATGCCTAGCAGGATGACCTCTGACAGCTCTTCGTGGAGGCATGATTATCTGAAAACACATGCAAGCATGAATTAGAAGGAAACTTTTTAGAGATCAAACTCTAACGCACGAAATGAGTATGAAAGAAGTGAGAAATTTTCGTAAGTGTCGCAGCCTCCTAATTATAGATGTGGCGCGCTTCACAGCGATAATTAGGACTCTATTGATACGGCTTCATAGACTCCCTAGGACTCTTGAACTCTGTGCTCTGATACCAAGTTTGTCACTCCCCGAGCCTGCACCCCGAACGTGGCTGGCACTCGAGAACCATTATTGGCCCCAAGCAAACCCTTGGCTTGGCTTACTAACTCAGTGGAAGACTTAACTCAACAAAGATAAATCTATGTAATAAACTGGAACATTATAAAGGAACATTCAACTGACAATTAAGGCAAACTCAAGTCTTGGCATAAGATAATGACAATGAAAAGACTAAAGAACTAACATATAATTGTCTATGAAGCCTTTAAAACAACTGAAATGGTGCACGACCCAGACCATCGTGATTGACACCCACACTAGCACTCCGATGGGAGAACCACTACTACAACCCAAACCAAGAAAATAATCTAAAAACTAAGGCATATAAGTCAACTACTAAGGAAAGACAATAGAGTTCCCATAAACTCTAACAAAAGTTCAACAATAACTAAACAAATGCGGAAGAATTAACCTAGAACCTGAAAGTCAATGTACCAAAACATCTAAACAAATTATCCAAGTCTAAACAAGAAGGGATACACCCCAAACTAATGAACTAACTAAACAAATGTCTATGTCCGGAAATGTAGGACATAGACGAAAGAGAATTCCATGGCAACCCGAAAGAATTGGCTCACCCTTGAATTCGAAGCGACGATCACTGATCTTCTAAGAGAGGTCTGTCAATAGTCGCGTGAAGATGCCCTGTACTCAACAAAAATAAAACCAAGTGCAGTATCAGTGCACAACCATAGTGTACTGGTAAGATCACGCGACTATCCCACAAGTGCAACATAAACAAGTCAAACAATATTATAATCACATGCATAGATATCAACATATACAATATTATCAACATGAAGAATCAACAACTCATTTCACATTTTATATCATATCATTGGTCCTCTCATGGACCCCAAACCCAACCAGTTAGCATGTCGGAACGTGGCAATTCGATCCCATATTTATGCCGGAATGTGGAAATCGATCCCATATTTATTCTAGAACGTGGCAATTCAATCCAAGTTAGTTATGTCGAAACATGGCAATCCGATTCCATTCACAAAAACACAAGTACATCATCAAGATCATATATTTAAGTCATGATTTCATAGCAATGATATATCATCTATCTCATTCACAACGAGTGTGATCAACATTGCAACATTCATACATATACAAGTATCATAATGAAGCAAGAACAAGCGTACATCCCACAAATATAGAATCACAACCATCATCTACCTCGAAATAAGCTTGAAACCCTAAGAAACTTGATCCTTCCCTTTTCGGATTCGTTCCACTTGTTGTAGGTCTACAAACAACAATCAATATAATATGAGAATCAATAAAAAATCATTAATTACCCGAATTACTAATAATTCTATGAACCCTAGATCAAACTCATGATCCCAATCATCCAATTTAGGGTTGTTTCCACCATACAATCTATCACAAAACCCTCCCCCATCAATATTCACCCATTCTATTACGTAGGATTCAAAGAGTGAAAAGCTTACCTCTAGCCTCAAGAATGGTGAAAATAAGTACAAGTCGCCTGGGAGTCGTTACTTAGCTCAAAAATTCAAAAAGTGCATAATGAGGTTGTTTAGGGGTTTATTAATGACCTTAAGTTTTGTCCTGTCCGCCAGAGCGGCCATCACCCCACCACAGCGGCAACGCCAGAGCGGCAAAAGTCCCCGTCAAAGCGGCATTCTCGAGACAAAGAGTTATTTCAAGAATTCCAAAATTCTCATTTCATAACACACCTCTAACCCACGACGCTCAGTAATTACCCTTTACCCTAAGATCGATTCCAAGAGTTCTACTCGTCCAAATTCAATTCCGTAAAGTCATACAGATTCTTTAACGAGTTATCTAACAACCTATGCAATCAAAATCATAAATGATTCACCCGATTAATACCACATTTTCATACACCTCAATGACTCTGATTTCTTACAAATCTGGACTAGGTTGGGAAAATCCAAATATTACGAAAAAGTTTTCCGGTCCCAAATTTTCCCCCGTTGGCATTTCTATAACAACGGGAACGGGTCGTTACAATAGATACCAATTTATCCATCACTCATCCCAAAGTGACAAAACTTAGGAAAAAAAGGCTAAGGAAAGAATGAAGTAGTACCTAACTCGACGAATAATTGGGGATACTTGTCTCGCATGTCCCTCTCGGTTTCCCAAGTAGCTTCTTCAACTGGATGATGCTTCCATTGAACCTTCCTAGACTTAATCTCCTTGGTCCTCAACTTATGCACATCGTGATCAACAATTGCAATCGGTTCCTCCTCATATTGGAGGTCTTTGTCTTACACAATTGAGTCCCACTTAATAATATAATCAACGTCACCATGATACCTCTTCAACATGGACACATGAAATACCGAATGAACACCCGATAAATTAGGAAGTAAAGCCAATCTATACGATATCGGTCCCACACATTCAAGAACCTCAAATGGACCAATCTATCTAGAACTTAGCTTACCTTTCTTACCAAATATCATCACCCCTTTAATGGTTTGAAACGTCATGTCTCTCACCTTATGATCCATATACTTCTTTTGTCTACTCTAGGCGGCTAAAAGCTTAGCTTGAATGCTCCTCACCTTATCTCGAGCATCCCTCATTAAATCAATCCCCAATGGTTTCACATCTCCAGCCTCAAACCATCTTATGGGTGATCTACATCCCCTCCCATAGAGTGCCTCGAATGGTGCCATATCAATGATGTAGTGATGACTATTATTATAAGAAAATTCACACAAAAGTAAGAACTTATCCCAATGTCCTCCAAAATCAATCACACATGCTCTCAACATGTCTTCCAACACTTGAATAGTCCTCTCCAATTGTCCATCTGTCTGTGGATGAAAGGATGCACTAAAAGTGAGTTATGTGCCCAATTCATCATGCAATTTCCTCCCAAACTTGGATGTGAATTAGGTACCACGGTCTGAGATGATAGAAAGGGGCACCTCGTGCAACCTCACTATCTCTTTCACATATACTTTAGCCAATTTTTCAGCATTATATTCTATTCTTATCGGAATGAAATGGGCTGATTTAGTCAATCTATCAACCACTACCCAAATAGAATAAAATTTCCCCAAAGTCTTGGGAAGACCAACCACAAAATCCATTGCTATTCTTTCCTACTTCCATTTTGGAATTGGCATTCTTTGAAGTAAACCTACAGGCCTTTGATGTTCATACTTCACTTGTTGACAATTTTGACACTTCACCACAAACTCTGCTATGTCTTTCTTCATGTCTAGCCACCAATAAATTCGCTTCATATCTCTATATATCTTGGTCACACTCGGATGAATAAAATATCGTGAACCATGAGACTCTGCCAATAATTTCTCAATCAAGCCATCTACTCTAGGAACATATATTCTTCCTTTAAGATTAAGATCACCATCCTCATCAAGGGTGGTCTCTGGTGCCTTACCAATCGCAATCTTCTCTCTAAGCTCCTCCAAATTTTCATCCTCAAATTATTTGGCCTTGATCTCCTCAATGAAAGTGGCTCTTACTTCAATACTAGCTAACACCCCACTTCTTTCTGAGATGCCCAATTGCATGATCTTAGACTCTAAGGTCTTAATTTCCTTAGCTAAAGGTCACTTGGATACACTCAAGCAAGCTAAACTACCCATACTCACCATTTTTTTACTCAAAGCATTTGCCACCACATTAGCCTTGCCCGGATGGTATTGAATGGTCACATCATAATCTTTAAGTAACTCCATCCACCTTTGCTGTCTCAAATTCTAATCTTTTTTAGTGAATGCATGATGCAAACTACGATGATCAATAAATACCTCACACTTAACACCATAGAGGTAATGTCGCCAGATCTTAAGAGCAAACACTACCGCCGCCAACTTTAAATCATGTGTTGGATAATTCCTCTCATGTACCTTCAATTGACATGAGGCATAAGCTATAACATTCTTATACTGCATCAACACAGCACCCAAACCAGAATTTGAAGCATCACAATAAATAATAAAATCTTTACCTTCAACCGATAATGCTAGGATGGGCGCGGTGGTCAAAAGAGTCTTGAGCTTTTGAAAGCTCTCTTCACACTTTTTCAGTCCATTCAAATGGTATCTCTTTTTTGGCTAAATTAGTCAAGTGCATAGCAATGGAAGCAAAATTCTTTACAAATCGACGATTATAGCTAGCAAGTCCCACAAAACTCCTAACTTCTGTCACAGAGCTAGGCCTAACCCAATTCCTAACCACTTCAATCTTTTAAGGATCTACCATTACACCTTCTTTTGAAACTACATGTCCCAAAAATGCTATCGAAGTCAACCAAAATTCACACTTAGAAAATTTAGCATATAGCTTCTGCTTCCCAAGAACACCCAAAACAATACGAAGATGGTCGGCATGCTCTTCCTCACTTTTCGAATAAATCAAAATATCATCAATGAACACTATAACGAACGAGTCAAGAAATGGTTTGAACACCTCATTCATCAAGCTCATGAAAGTTGCAGGCGCATTGGTCAAACCAAAAGACATAACCAAAAATTCATAGTGCCTATAACGAGTTCTAAACACCGTCTTAGGCATATCCTCATGCCTAATTTTTAATTGATGATAATCGGATGTTAGATCAATCTTAGAGAAAACTGCTGCCCTTTGCAATTGGTCAAAGAGATCATATATTTGAGGCCAAGGATACTTGTTTCAAATAGTGAATCTATTTAATTGCCGGTAATCTATACACATTCTCATACTGCCATCCTTCTTCTTAACAAACAAAATTGGAGCACCCCACGGAGAACACTAGGGTGAATAAATCGGATTTGAGCCTTAAGCTCTCTTAATTCTACCGGAGCCATGTGGTATGAAGGGATAGAAACGAGATGAGTTTCAGGCTCTAAATCAATGCAAAAATCTATATCTCTATCCGGAGGCATACCATGCGAGTCATTTGGAAACACATCACTAAATTCAGACACCAAAGGAATAAACCCAATGGATGGAGCCTCAATCTCATGAATATCCCTAACATGAGCCAAATAAGCCAAAAAACCCTGCTCTACTAATTTACTAGCCCGAATTGAGGATATAATCTTAGCTTTCTTAGGCTTGTACACCTCTTCCCACTCTAATTTTTCCCTTCCTAGAATTTCTAAAGTTCAGACTTAGTATTACAGTTAAGCACATCATAATAGAGGGACAACCAAGTCATGCCTAAGATTATGTCAAAGTCAATCATATCCAAAATCACCAAATCAGCCCAAGTTTGAAAACCCATAAACAAAATAGGACAAGCACGATAGACATGGGTAACTATGACTAACTCTCCAACTGGGGTAGAAACACGAATAAGGGCATCAAGAATATCAAAAATCATCTCAAAATCAAAGGCAAATCTCACAGATACATATGAATAAGTAGAACTCGGATCAAACAACATATTAGCCATCCGGTCACAGATAAAAATAGTACCTGTGATCACCCATTGGACGCCTCCGCCTTATTTTTGCCCGGAAAAGCATAACATTGAGCCCTATCATCTTGACGAGACATTTCCCGCCTAGTTGCGTGTTACCCCTACCTCCATTACCATTATCATCTCCTCTACCTCCACGGCCTCGCTGATTACCTCTTTGCCCACCTTGTGGACGTCCTCTACCATTGTTACCATTCCCCGCGGGTACCACTACTCTAGACTTCTACTGTTGCACGGAATCTAACACATGTGGGTAGGGACAATCTCTCCTCACATGCCCAGGTTCACCACAGTTGTAGCAAGTACGATCAAAAGATGGTCTGTTGCCCATCGAAGGCACGACACTCTCACTATCCTGAAAATTATGAGACGAAGTTCCCAAGTAGTTACCTGTAAAGGCGGGCATAACAGACTGAATTGGCTTGGCTGCAAGCTTTGGCCTTCCAGACCCCTTAGAGTAAGAGCCTTGAAAGTTACTCGAATTCTTTGCCCTTTTTGCCCTTTTTGCCCAAGCTTTAGCTTGACTGTCTCGCCTCACCCCCTCCACTTTCTTAACATAGTCTGTCACCTCATTAAAACTCCTCCCTGCAGAAGTCATATGAATAGATAACCTTTGCAACTCAGAATTCAAACCTCTAATAATAACTTGATCCTCTCCTCCTCAGTAGTAACCAACTGCGTAGCATATCTAGATAAAGCATGGAACTTGGCCTCATAAGCAGCCACAGACATACCACCTTGCTCTAAATCCATAAATTCATCCTTATTCCGATCCCTTAAAGTTCTAGGCACATACTTCTCTAGAAACAGAGCATGAAATTAGGTCCAAGTAAGTGGAGGTAAAGTAAAGACCTAGACTCCATATAAACTCTCCACCACTGCTTGGCCTCACCTTAAAGTTGGAAAGGCACAAACTCAACCCCGTGTTAGTGAACAATACCCACTTTATGCAGCCTGTCATAACAGTCTAAGATAAACTCATAAGCATCTTCAGTTTCAGAACCAAGAAATACCAGAGGCTGAAGCTTCAGAAACTTAGTCAACATATCATGTTCGTTCCCAGTCATAACAGAACCCAACAAAGGAGGAAAGAAAGCATCAGTATCTAAATTTCCACCCGTCTTAGGCGCAGGGCTAGCAATAAGAGGATTAGTAGGAGCTTGAGTTGCTTGAGCAGATGGAAGAACTACAGGACCAGCCAACCCTTTCAAGAACATCATAATTTTTTGAGCTAACACTGGATCGATGGAAGGAATAACCACAATCTCCGTTGGCACCTCTTCCTCTTGTCCATTTTCCTCAACATCTCCAACCTCAATATCATTTCTATTTCCTCATTATGCGCAGAAGGGTTCTCATTCATAGGAACATTATCAATCGATACCTCCTTCACAGTAGGCGCTACTCTCCCACGGCCTCTACCCTTAGTTCTTCCTCTACCTCTGCATCAACCGCGACCTCTCGCTGCAGATTCCTCAGCTGGAGCATTGACAGAAGCTACGTGCCTAACACCGTTATACCAAGTATTAACTATCAACGGACAAAAGAGTGAAGGAGGTTAGATACCAATAGGAATCAAGTCATAGCACAAAAGAAGACAAAAGAAAATAGAGAGATTTCCTAAAGTCCTATAGCCTCTCGAAGAAAAGTAAAGGCGTCCCCCTACCATTTCACGAGACTCTAGTAGACTCGTTTCGATACATCGAGATCAACGAACCTAGGCTCTAATACCAACTTTGTCATGACCTAGACCGTCGTGATTGGCACCCATACTAGCACTCCGGTGGGAGAACCACTACTACAACCCAAACCAAGCAAATAATCTAAAAACTAAGGCATATAAGTTAATTACTAAGGAAAGATAATAGAGTTACCATAAACTCTAACAAAAGTTCAACAATAGCTAAAAAAATGCGGAAGAATTAACCTAGAACCTGAAAGTCGATATACCAAAACATCTAAACAAATGATCCAAGTCTAAACAAGAAGGGATACACCCCAAACTACTGAACTAACTAAACAAATGTCTAAGGTTGGAAATGGTGGACATATACGAAAGAGAATTCCATGGCAGCACAAAAGAATTGGCTCACCCTTGAATTCGAAGTGACGATCACTGATCTTCTAAGCGAGGTCTATCAATAGTCGCGTGAAGATGCCATGTACTCAACAAAAATAAGAGCAAGTGTAGTATAAGTACACAACCACAGTGTACTGGTAGGATCACGCGGCTATCACACTAGTGCAACATAAACAGGTCAAACAACATTATAATCACATGTATATATATATCAACATGTACAATATTATCAACATGAAGAATCAACAACGTATATCACATTTTATATCACATCATTGGTCCTCTTATGGAACCCAAACCCAAACAGTTAGAATGTCGAAACGTGGCAATCTGATCCCATATTTATGCCGGAACGTGGCTACCGATCCCATATTTATGCCGGAATGTGGCAATCCAATCCAAGTTAGTTATGTCGGAACGTGGCAATCCGATCTCATTCACACACCACAATCACAAACACAAGTACATCATCAAGATCATACATTTAAGTCATGATTTCATGGCATTTCATCTATCTCATTTACAACAAGTGTGATCAACATTGCAACATTCATACATATACAAGTATCATATTGAAGCAAGAACAAGCATATATCACACAAACATAGAATCACAATCATCACCTACCTCGAAACAAGCTTGAAACCCTAAGAAACTTGATCCTTACCTTTCTGAATTTGTTTCGCTTGTTCTTGGTCTACAAACAATCAATATAATACGGGAATCAATAAACAATCATTAATTACCCAGATTGCTAACAATTCTATGAACCCTAAATCAAACCAATGATCCCAATCATCCAATTTTGGGTTGTTTCCACCATGGAATCTATCACAAAACCCTTCTCCATCAATATTCACCCATTCTATTACGTTCTATGGATCAGAAAACAGATTCGGAGAGTGAAAAGATTACATTTAGCCTCAAGAATGGTGAAAACTGAGTAGGAGTCTCCTGGGAGTCATTACTTAGCTCAAAAAGTTGAAAAGTACATAATGAGTTCGTTTAGGGGTTTATTAAAGACCTTAAGTCGCGTCTTGCCCGCCACAGCGGCAATCACCCCGCACAGTGGTGATGCTAGAGCGGCAAAAGTCCCCGCCAAAGTGGCATTCTAGAGACAGAGAGTTATTTCAAGAATTCCAAAATTCCCATTTTACAACACACCTCTAACCCACGACGCTCAGTAATTACCCTTTACGCTAAGATCGATTTCGAGAGTTCTACTCGCCCAAATTCAATTCTGTAAAGTCATATGGATTCCTTAACGATTCACCCATGCAATCAAAATCATAAATGATTCCCGATTGCTACCAGATTTCCCTACACCTCAATGACACCAAATTTTATCCAAATCAGGACTAGGTTGGGAAAATCCAAAGACTACGAAAAAGTTTTCCAACCCCAAATTTTCCCCCATTGACATTTCTATAATGACGGGAACATGTCGTTACAGATGAATGTGGGGACAAGACCCCCGACCATCCTAACAAATGAAATACTAAAACTCAAATGATAACAAAGGATCTTTCCGAAAAGCAAGGAGACCCACCCACTGACTCTGAATGCTCAACTGGAGCAACGATGTACTGGATGCTAATCCTGGTTACATATGTCTGCATCATAATAAGATACAGGCCAAATGGCATCAGTACATTGAATGTACGAGTATGCGAGGGGAATTCTAAAACAAGACAGCAGCTTGAAAGGAACTAAAGAACTTATCTAGCTCAACTCAACTCAACATAACTGAACTCATTTCAATATAAAGCAGTTTAAAACAAGTGCAATATAAAGAAAAACTGTTTAAAATATGATGTCAACTCTGTGTGTATGCAAAGATACACATAACTCTGAAATATATGTAAAAATCCAAATAAACTGTGTATATAACAATACAATTACTTCTGTGGGAGTTTCTCTAACCAACACCCATTACGTAAGAGCTATTGTGATGATACAGCATTTTGCCTCACGCTGCCAGGGCCGTTCTATACCTTACCGAGAGTATAGAATATGAACTACTAAGTCGATCCACTAGTCTATGCTAAAAAGTACTAAGGAATCATCTAAAAAGTAAGATCATTTTTCTACCCATGGTGGCTACATGGTTTATGGGGGTTGTGAGTTGTCTGAACTCTCCACCATATCGGTGCTCAATACTACTCCCAAAATATGATATTATCTCTTATGTTTAAAAGCATACTTCTTTCTATGATTTGAGATAATTGCTCAAACACTTAGTTCAAAGGCTATCTTGGAAATCAAAGTTTCCTCTCTTACTTATTTGTGAAAGCATTTACTCTTTACTGAAAACTAGCTCAAAGGCTCTTTGGAAATCTTAGTTTCCTTTCTTGTTTAAATGTGAAAACATTTACTCTTTGAGAATACATATGTCACACCCCGAGCCTACACTCTGGGTGGGACTAGCACTCGAAGACCATTGTTGTCCCCCAAGCGAACCCTTGTCCTGACTTACTTAACTCAGCGGAAGACTTAAACTCAACAAAGATAAGTTCATATAATAAACTGGAATGTTTTTAAGGAACATTCAACTGGCCATTAAGGCAAACTCAAGTCTCAACATGGAATAATGACAATGAAAAAACTAAAGAACTATCATTTGACTGTCTTTGAAGCCTCTAATAACAACTGGAATGGATGTTGGGACAAACCCCACAACATCCTAATGAACTAAACTAGAAAACAATGAAATAGATCCTCCGAAATGCAAGGAGGCTCACCAACAAACTCGGAACTGCTCGTTGGATCAACAATGCACCAGAATGCCGATCCTAGTTACATAAGACCATGCAGGCCAACTAGCATCAGTACATTGAATGTACAAGTATGCGAGTTGAAATGTTAAACATAACATAGGCTTGAAAATGATTTGAAAAAAACACTTACTGTGGCTCTTCTCAACTCATGAAAACTTAACCGAACTCATTTCATTATAAAGCAGTTTAAAACAAGTGCATTATAAAGAAAAAGAAAACTGTTTAAAACATGTTGTCAACTCATAATCATAAAATCATAAAATACATATCATGATCCCTCTCAAAGTCTACTTGTGCAATGCATGAATGAAGTCATATACCCTCATCCATACTAATCAGAACCCCTTGAGGAACCATGCAATTACCGTTGTGGGAGTTTCTCTAACCGACAACCATCACTTAAGAACTATAGTGATGATACAACGTTATTAGCCCCACGCTGCCCGGGCCATCATATACCTTGACGTGGTATAGGACCTGAACTACTAAGTGGATCCACTAGTCTATGCGAAAAGGATTCATCTAAAAAGTATGACCCTTTTCTACCCATGATGGCTACATGGTTTATGAAGACTTGAGTTAATGTAAACTCGCATCCCCATATTGGTGCTCAATACTACCCCCAAAAATATAATATTAGCTTTTATGTTTAAAAACATATTTCTTCTATGATTTGAGATTAGTGCTCAAAAACATAGCTCAAAGGTTATCTTGGAAATCCAGTTTCCCTGCTTGCTTCATTTAAAAAGCTATTACTCTTTTCTGAAAACTAGCCCGAAGGCCCTTTGGAAATCTCAGTTTCCGTTCTTATTTAAATGTGAAAAACATTTTAAATCTCTTTGGGAAATACTTAGTCCCCATATGTTTCTTTGAAGAAAAGAACTTCAACTTTACTCTTTACTGAACTCAAAACTTAAGTCTTAAAACAAAGTTAAAACATTTGTGAAAGACTTTTTGAAAACTTTAAGAGCTTATCTTAACTTGACTCTTGACTTCTATTGACTTTGATCTTAACTGTTCTTGACTTGACTCTTAACTGATCTTGACTTGACTCTTAACTAAGCTTGACTTGACTCTTAACTGATTCTTGAATTGAATTATGGATTCAAGGATTAAGATTTGTGATTGGAAAGATCTCATGATGTTTAGGAATGACTTTGAATAGATAAACCTGAAAAAAGTTACGAAATCACCGTCTTGGAACAAGTCCGCGACGCAGAGACATTTCTGAATAAATGCTCGCGAAATTAATTTTTGAGACAGAGGAGTCCGCATCCTAACCACGACGCGGAGACAATTTTTCTTCACTGGGGGAGCAAGTCCGCGACGCGGACCTGCACCACAGAACCTGCTCGACTTTTCCTTCTTCGTTTTCCAGCCCCAAATCGCCTAAACTCGATTATAGTACTCAAATTCATTTTAGATCCCGATACCCAACATATGTATTCAAGAATCTAACTCAATACAACCCTAAAACTCAACGTAAAGATCTCAGAAACTCCTCAATTCATTCCAATTCAAGAACAACATTCAAATTCAAGAATACATGTCAAGAACATCAACTTTCAAACTCTTTTAGGATGAATTTCACTGAACTAAACATGTTTGGCGCATGGGTGAATAAACCCAACGCTATGAGAGACTCACATACCTTGTAGGATCAATTCCTTGGCGAATCCACAACCAAAATCGATCGTTCTTGGCGAATCTTGCTTTTCTTCTTCTCCTTTCTCTTGCGTTCTTTCTCCAAAAATCCTAACTCTAATTTTCAAAAGCGTAAACTGCACTAACCTAGTCTTGACCCCAATTATCTTACTAAAAACGGATTTAATCAATAGGGCAGTGAAACGACAAAAATACCCTTCAAAATCCGGATTGGACATTTCCTTAATCCAATAGCCCAACTTCCAAAGGGAATAACTTACTCATACGAACTCGGAATTGCGCAAACTCAGTGGCGTTGGAAAGATTATTCCACGGGATTTCCAACCATATCTGGAAGTACACCCAACTCATCCTGAGCTAGGAGTTATGGCCGTTTGAAGTTGACCAAAAACTCACTTTAACACCTTTACCAAATTTCCAGATTTTTAAATTCTTCCCAAAAATGACTATTTCCAGATTTTAAACTTCGTTCTAGTTCTTTCTAGTTGCGAGATGTTACAACATAGTCCCGATATACTCTTTTGAAGAAATGACTTAAATCTTTACTTTTTACTCAACTCAAAACTTAAGTCTTAAAACAAAGTTAAAACATTTGTAAAAGACTTTTGGAAGACTCAATGAACTTCTCTTGACTTGACTCTTCACTTTCCTTGAATTGAAATATGGATTCAAGGATTGTGATTTGTGATAGGAAAGATCTCATGATGTTTAAGAATGATTTTAGATACCTAAACATGAGAAATGATCATGAAATCACTGCCAGGAAGCAAGTCCGCGACGCGGAGATGTATTTAAATTTTTGGTTGCGAAAATAACTTTTGAGGAAGAACGGTCTGTGACCGCTCCGCGACGCGAGGAGAACTTTTTAAATCCTGAGAAACAAGTCCGTGACGCAAACCTGGTACCCAGATTCTGCCTACTTGTTCCTTCTTCGTTTTCTAACCCCAAATTGCCTAAATTCAATTCTTTTTCTCCAAATCTCTTTAGATTCAGATACCCAGCATATGAACACAAGAATCTAATCAAACACAACTCTAAGATCGACCTTAATCCCTCAAAAACTCCTCAATCTCATCCCAAATTCAAAAACGAAAGTAAATTCAAGAACACACATCAAGAACATTCAAACTTTCAACTTTTAGGACTCATTCATGTTGAATTAAACATGTTTGGCGCGTGGGTGAACGAGACAACGCTACGTGAACTCACATACCTCGTAGGGATCACCCCTTGACGAAATACACAAGCGATTCTTGAAGAACTTGACGATTCTTGCTCCTTCTCCTCCTTTCTCTTCTTCATTTCTTTTTTTAAAACCCCAACTTAATATCTTAAACTGCATCCTATCAGTTTAGACCCCAATTAATTACCAAAAATAAAATTAAGTCATGGGGTATGGAAAAGACCATAATGCCCTTCAGAAAACCGGATTAGACTTTCCTTATTTGAACAGCCCAACTTCAAATGGGCATATCTCACTCATACGAACTCGAAATCGCAAAAACTCGGTGGCGTTGGAAAGATTATTCCAAGATATTTCCTACAATATCAGGAATTGCACCTAAATCATCCTGAGCTAGGAGTTATAGTCATTTGAAGTTGACTAAAAACTCAACCTAACATACTTAACAATTTTCCAGATTTTTATATTGTTTCCAAAAATGACTATTTCCAATTTTTAACTTCTTTCTAGTTCTTTCTAGTTATAGGGTGTTACAGTGGTTTTCTTACTTGAATCAAGTTTTCTACATTATTTTCATAAAATTAATCGAGAAAATCAAAATTACCAAAACGAGAGCATTAAAATTCTTCAATTAGCAAACTAATAATCTTTGTATATCTACTAGTTAGACANTTCTCTTGACTTGACTCTTCACTTTCCTTGAATTGAAATATGGATTCAAGGATTGTGATTTGTGATAGGAAAGATCTCATGATGTTTAAGAATGATTTTAGATACCTAAACATGAGAAATGATCATGAAATCACTGCCAGGAAGCAAGTCCGCGACGCGGAGATGTATTTAAATTTTTGGTTGCGAAAATAACTTTTGAGGAAGAACGGTCTGTGACCGCTCCGCGACGCGAGGAGAACTTTTTAAATCCTGAGAAACAAGTCCGTGACGCAAACCTGGTACCCAGATTCTGCCTACTTGTTCCTTCTTCGTTTTCTAACCCCAAATTGCCTAAATTCAATTCTTTTTCTCCAAATCTCTTTAGATTCAGATACCCAGCATATGAACACAAGAATCTAATCAAACACAACTCTAAGATCGACCTTAATCTCTCAAAAACTCCTCAATCTCATCCCAAATTCAAAAACGAAAGTAAATTCAAGAACACACATCAAGAACATTCAAACTTTCAACTTTTAGGACGCATTCATGTTGAATTAAACATGTTTGGCGCGTGGGTGAATGAGACAACGCTGCGTGAACTCACATACCTCGTAGGGATCACCCCTTGACGAAATACACAAGCAATTCTTGAAGAACTTGACGATTCTTGCTCCTTCTCCTCCTTTCTCTTCTTCTTTTCTTTTTTTAAAACCCCAACTTAATAACTTAAACTGCATCCTATTAGTTTAGACCCCAATTAATTACCAAAAATAAAATTAAGTCATGGGGTATGGAAAAGACCATAATGCCCTTCAGAAAACCGGATTAGACTTTCCTTATTTGAACAGCCCAACTTCAAATGGGCATATCTCACTCATACGAACTCGAAATCGCAAAAACTCGATGGCGTTGGAAAGATTATTCCAAGATATTTCCTACAATATCAGGAATTACACCTAAATCATCCTGAGCTAGGAGTTATAGTCATTTGAAGTTGACCAAAAACTCAACTTAACATACTTAACAATTTTCCAGATTTTTATATTGTTTCCAAAAATGACTATTTCCAATTTTTAACTTCTTTCTAGTTCTTTCTAGTTACAGGGTGTTACAGTGGTTTTCTTACTTGAATCAAGCTTTCTACATTATTTTCATAAAATTAATCGAGAAAATCAAAATTACCAAAACGAGAGCATTAAAATTCTTCAATTAGCAAACTAATAATCTTTGTATATCTACTAGTTAGACAAAAATAATAAATTAAATATTTTTACATCTCTTGAGAATAATGAGATCCAATACTTCCATTATTAGATGAATTAATGAGTCGGAGAAAACTGAAATAAGATAAAAAAAAATTATTGAGCAGAGTCAATTTTTAATGAGCAAACATATAATAATTATCATTCCTTTTAGACTTAAATGAACTCTCGTCTATGAATAATAACTGATTATCAAGGTCTGAGCCCAAAATAAATCTAGAAAGGGAAAAAAGAATTAAAAGACAGTAAATGGAAGGGGGTGGGTTAGAAAAAATAATTGAAAGATAGGCATAAAGAAAAAAAATTCTTTTAATTTCTAAGTTCTTAATGAATGTACTTATTTTAAAAAATCATGATGATGTTCTTAATATGACTGATTCAAGCAAATTTTAATTTTGAAGTGTACGAAATTTTGATTAGACTTCTCATTTTTTTCCTTACAATTCCATAATCTAATAGTTAGGAGTCGTTAAATATTTGACCGAGAATTAATTTTCTATCTTTTTTTTAAAATATAGGCCTAAGACTACTCATGAATATAATTAAGGAATCACTTTAAATCATCCTAATATTTAAGTCTCCCTGTAGATAAATTTTCAACTATCTTTTTTAGAACGTTATTTTTTTTTAATTATTTTGGAAGGAGGTTTAATGATTTGTTGTATCAAATTGGTGTTAACATCAATTAGGTTAAAGACATATATTTCAAATATGAGCATGTGCTTTACTTTTCTTTTGTATGGTGTATCAATAATAAGAGGTACATTCAAAATTTTACCAAATTATCAATCCTATTAATGAAAAATATTTTCTTCGAATAAATATGCAGCGTTAAAAAATAATTAGATTCTGCTAATTTTCTTTTCATTTGTATTTACCTACAATTGTGTGTGTTAGATATTATTGAATTTGTTAGTTAAATTTGCAATTACTGTTATAGTTAAAAGATTTTTTATGAACCTGCCTCCTTTGTTCTAGTACTAATATGTGACTTGATTTTTGAAGATGCGTGAAAATTAATTATGAAATAGTTATAGCACCATTGGTTGCGGAGATTGACAAATTTTTAATAAGTATTTCATTTGATTTAATAGTTAAATATGTAATTAAAATGCGTTAATCTTTATTAGTCTTTTAAGTAAGTGACAAATTTACTGAACATGAGATCATTTTCTTTGTCTGATTGACTTTAAATATATGAGTAATGTAGCTACGAATTAAAATCATGTAAAAAAAAATTCAATAAAGAGTATTGTAGTACAACGAGAATTTTCACAGACAAACTATGATGTTTCTCCTAGCTTGTCTGCTAAATCAATAATCTTGTAATATGCAATCTCCATAGAAATTTTCGTTGTCAAGACTACTTTTAAGCTTCCATTGTATTCGAAATTTCGATTAACTTTAACCACGTTTGAAACTACGAAAGAAAAAGGATGGACAAAGTTAATAATCAATTAACTAGAACATTTCATGAATTCATACTTGATAAAATTTAAATTAACCTCTGCCGTCAATTGGTCACAGTCTGCAAGAAACTTCTTGTGAAGTTCATGACGTTCTTCGATAGTAGCATAGCAAGTTATTCTCTCCATCAATTGAATCTGCAAATCATATTCTAAGAAGATCCTTTTCCTTTTAAAATCCACTTATTTTCCTGCTTTCTAGATCTCGCTGAAAATTGAAAATAGCATAACATGTAAAGGTGGTTATAAAAAAACCACAAAAATGAATAAATAAAAAGGACATCGAATAGAAACTCACCTGATAAGCTTTAGTTTTGGAGAATTCATTGGTAAATGATATTTTGAGAAATTTATGATTAAAGAGAGTAATTGATGTACAAATGAACTGAATGTGCTTCCTATTTATAGATAGTTGGTTGTTTGTGCAAGCTTACCCAACTGTATGTTTATTCAATTGTAAGATTCTCCAACTACATTCTTATCCAATAGCAAGCATATCTAAGAAATTATGGAATGAATATCCTGAATAAGGTATGTTTAAAATAATTTCATAATGTTTTATAAAAAAATAATATTTAAATGTCACAATGTATTGGAAAGTTGATAGATTTTATGAGATTATCATAGGGTAGAAAATGGTAACAAATTGATTTTATTGCTCAATTTAATGAGATGAATAGAATTTGAATTAATTCTAAATAGGCTCTTGATCTTACATAACAAATAATTAAATTATATTAATTCTTATTTAAAGGTTTATTATTTAACAGTTAATTTTCTAAATAAGGGTAACCACCTAGATACTATGAGACTCATTTTTAATTATTTGAAAATCAAAGTATTAGATTAAAGAGATAACTTTATCAAATAATAAACAAAAATATTTTTTGGTTGTGACATTTGCTTCCTCAATAACTTTTCGATAGTTACAAAAAATTTGTCTTCCCTTCAAGCATGTAGCAGAAAAGGTAAGCTTGATAAAGTTAAAGAATACGGTTTCGGACATTAGTCAGTTAGAAATCTTATTGTGACTAAGAGAGAGTATGCAACTAATATTATTCTTAAAAGAAAGGTAAAAAAAACATATGAATTAATGTTGAACATGGTGCATATATAGATTTAAATCGATAAGTTGGTAATGAATAATTAGTATTCGTGGTTTTCTTACTTGCATTCTACTGTTTTTTCATAAAATTAAACGAGAAAATCAAAATTACCAAAACGAGAGCATTAAATTCTTCAATTAGCAAACTAATAATCTATGTATCTAAACTAGTTAAACGAAGATAATAAATTAAATATTTTTACATCTCTTGACCATAATGAGATACAATACTTCCATAGAGAAAAAAGAAATAATTATTGAACATAGACAATTTTAAATGAGCAAACATATAATGAGTA
>NC_064292.1:14694410-14697524 GCF_019186545.1 Solanum stenotomum | reverse complement strand
ACAACTAGAATTTTCACAAACAAAATTATGATGTTTCTCCTAGCTTGGCTAGTAAATCAATAATCTTGTAAATGCAATCGCATAGAAATTTTCATTGCCAAGACTACTTCAAAGCTTCCATTGTCTTCAAAATTTCGATGAAGTTTAACCACTTTTGACACATCAAAAGAAAAAGGTTGGATAAAGTTAATAATCAATTTACTAGAACATTTCATGAATTCATACTTGGTAAAATTTAAACTAACCTCTGTCGTCAATTGGTCACAGCCTGCAAGAAACTTTTTGTGAAATTCATGATGTTCTTCGATAGTAGCAGAGCTAGTTGTTCTCTCCATCAATTCACTCTTTAAATCATATTCTAAGAAGAACCTTTTCCTTTTAAAATCCACTGTTTTTCCTCCTTTCTTGATCTCGCAGAAAATTGAAAATAGCATAACATGTCAAGGTGGTTATAAAAAAAGACAGAAAAGAGGAACAAAAAGGACATCGAATAGAAAATCACCTGATAAGCTCTAGTTTTGGAGAATTCATTGTTAAATGATATTTGAGATATTTATAAATAAAGAGAGTAATCGATGTACAAATGAACTAAATGTGCTTCCTATTTATAGATAGTTATATGTTTGTGCAAGCCCACCCAACTATAAATTAATTCAATTGTAAGAGTATCCAACTACATTCTTATCCAATTGCAAGCATATCTAAGAAATAATGGAATGAATATCCTCATTATGGTATGTTTATATTAATTTCATAATGTTTTATCAAAAAATAATATTTGAATGTCACAATATATTCGAAAGTAAATAAATTTTATGAGATTATCATAGGGTAGAAATTGGAAAGAAATTGATTTTATTCCTAAATTTAATGAGATGCATAGAATTTGAATTCATTCTAAATTGACTCTTGATCTTACATAACAAATAATTAAATAATATTAATTCTTATTCAAAGGTTTATTATTTAATAGTTAATTTTCTAAATGAGGGTAACCATGTAGATACTATGCGAGTCATTTTTAGTTATTTAAAAATCAAAGTATTAGATTAAAGAAATGACTTTGTCAAATAATAAACAAAAATATTTTTTGATTGTGACATTTGCTTCCTCAATAACTTTTCGATAGTTACAAAAAATATGTCTTCCCTTTAAGCATGTAGCAGAAAAGGTAAGCTTGATAAAGTTAAAGAATAGGGTTTCGGACATTAGCCAGTTAGAAATCTTATTGTGACTAAGAGAGAGTATGCAACTAATATTATTCTTAAAAGAAAGGTAAAAAAACATATGAATTAATGTTGAACATGGTTCATATATAGATTTAAATCGATAAGTTGGTAATCATAATTAGTATTCGTGGTTTTCTTACTTGTATCAAGCTTTCTACTGTTTTTTCATAAAATTAAACGAGAAAATCAAAATTACCAAAACAACAGCATTAAATTCTTCAATTAGCAAACTAATAATCTGTGTATCTAAACTAGTTAAACGAAGATAATAAATTAAATATTTTTACATCTCTTGACAATAATGAGATACAATACTTCCATAGAGAAAAAAGAAATAATTATTGAACATAAACAACTTTAAATGAGCAAACATATAATGAGTATCATTCCTTTTGGATTTAAATGAACCCTCGTCCATGAATAACTACTGATTATCAGGGTTTGAGCCCAAAATAAATCTAGAAAGGAAAAAAAAGAATCAAAAGTTAGTAAACAGAGGTGGGGGGGGGGGGTAGAAGAAATAATTAAAAGGTAGGCATAAAGAAAAAAAATTCTTTTAATTTTTTAGTTCTTACATGAATGTGCTTATTTTTTAAAAATCATGATGATGTTCCGAATATGACTGATGCAAGCAAATTTTAATTTTGAAGTGTACGAGATTTTCATTAAACTTTTCAAGTGTTTTCATTTTTTTTCTTACAATTCCACAATCTAATAGTTAGGAGTCGTTAAATATTTGACTGAGAATTAAGTTTCTATCTTTTCTAAAACATATAGGGTTAAAACTACTCATAAATATAATTAAGGAAGCACGTTAAAGCATCCTGATATTTAAGTCTCCCCGTTGATCAATTTTCAACTATCTTTTTTAGGACGTTATTTATTTTCAATTATTTGGAAGAAGGTCTAATGATTTGTTGTATCAAATAGGTTGAAACATCAATTAGGTTAAAGACATATATTTCAAACATGAGCTTGTGGTTTACTTTTCTTTTGTATGTTGTATCAATAATAAGAGGTACATTCAAAATTTTACCTAAATATCAATCCTAATAATGAAAACTATTTTCCTCGGATAAATCTATAGCGTGAAAAAATAATTAGATTCTGCTAATTTTCTTTTCATTTGTATTTACCTAAAATTGTGTGTTAGATATTATTGAATTTGTTAGTTAAATTTGCAATTACTGTTACCGTTAAATGATTTTTTATGAACCTGCCTCCTTTGTTGTAGTACTAATATGTGACTTGATTTTCGAAGTTGCGTGAAAATTAATTATGAAATAGTTATGGCACCATTGGTTGCGGAGATTGACTAATTTTTAATTCATAGTTCATTTGATTTAATTGTAAAATATGTAATTAAAATATCTTAATCTTTATTAGTCTTTTAGGTAAGTGATAATTTTATTAAACACGAGATCATTTTCTTTGTTTGATTGACTTCAAATATATAATTATTGTAGCTACGGATTAAAATTATGTAAAAAAAATTATTTCAACATAGAGCATTGTAGTACAACTAGAATTTTCACAGACAAAATTATGATGTTTCCCCTAGCTTGGCTAGTAAATCAATAATCTTGTAAATGCAATCGCATAGAAATTTTCATTGCCAAGACTACTTCAAAGCTTCCATTGTCTTCAAAATTTCGATGAAGTTTAACCACTTTTGACACATCAAAAGAAAAAGGTTGGATAAAGTTAATAATCAATTTACTAGAACATTTCATGAATTCATACTTGGTAAAATTTAAACTAACCTCTGTCGTCAATTGGTCACAGCCTGCAAGAAACTTTTTGTGAAATTCATGATGTTCTTCGATAGTAGCAGAGCTAGTTGTTCTCTCCATCAATTCACTCTTTAAATCATATTCTAAGAAGA
>NC_064292.1:14685319-14689369 GCF_019186545.1 Solanum stenotomum | reverse complement strand
TTGGATTTATTTGTCATAGTCTTCATAGATGACATTCTAGTATACTCGCGGAGCCGGGAGGAGCATGAGCAGCATTTGAGGATAGTGCTTCAGACTTTGAGAGGCCAGCGACTTTATGCCAAGTTCTCAAAGTGCGAGTTTTGGCTTGAGTCCGTATCATTCTTGGGGCACGTGGTGTCTAAGGATGGCATTATGGTAGATCCCGCTAAGATTGAGGCCATTCGTGATTGGGCCAGGCCCACCTCTGTGACTGAGATTCGTAGCTTCGTCGGATTGGCAGGCTACTATAGGCGTTTTGTTGAGGGATTTTCTACTATAGCAGCGCCTTTGACTCGGTTGACTCACCAGGATGTTCCGTTTGTGTGGTCGGAGGAGTGTGAGAGGAGCTTTCTGAGGCTTAAGGAGTTGCTTACCACTGCTCCTATATTGACTCTTCCAGTTGAGGGCGAGGGGTTTATTATTTATTGTGACGCATCAGGCATTGGTTTGGGTTGTGTATTGATGCAGCAGGGCCGCGTTATTGCTTATGCGTCAAGGTAGCTTAACTCGCACGAGCGCAACTACCCCACTCGTGACTTAGAGTTGGCGGCGATGGTTTTTGCGCTTAAGATTTGGAGGCATTACCTGTATGGAGTTCTATCCGAGATCTATACTGATCACAGGAGCCTTCAGTACATTATGAGCCAGAGAGATCTTAATTCGAGACAGCGTCGTTGGATTGAGCTCCTGAAGGACTATGACCTCTCTATTCTCTACCATCCGGGCAAGGCAAATGTAGTAGCGGACGCCTTGAGTCGGAAAGCAGTGAGTATGGGTAGTCTAGCTTTTCTTTCTAGTACGGAGTGACCATTAGCTTTGGACATCCAGTCCTTAGCTAACCAGATGGTACGACTTGATATCTCTAATTCCCGGTGTGTAGTAGCTTATGTGGATGCTCAGTCATCTCTGCTGGATCGGATTCGCAGCCGTCAGTTTGAGGATGAGGACTTAGTGGCACTTCGAGATCGAGTTTTTGGAGGTGACACTGGCCTGGCTACCTTAGATTTAAATGGGGTCTTAAGATTTGGTGATCGACTTTGTGTTCCAAGAGTTGGGGGTTTGATTCAGATGATTCTTACCGAGGCCCATGACTCCAAATATTCTATTCATCAGGGCACAGCTAAGATGTATCGGGACTTGAGACAGCACTACTGGTGGAGCGGCATGAGGAGAGATATTGCGAATTATGTATCGCGTTGCTTGAGTTGTCAGCAGGTTAAGGCCGAGCATTTGAGGCCTGGTGGTGAGCTTCAGAGATTACCCATTCCTGAGTGGAAATGGGAGAGGATCACCATGGACTTCGTTATAGGATTACCCCTCACTTCCCGTGGTCTTGATAGTATTTGGGTCATCGTGGATCGATTGACCAAGTCAGCACACTTCATTCCTGTCCATACTTCCTACAGTGCTGAGAGGTTAGCCCGTATCTACATTCGAGAGGTGGTTCGTCTTCATGGTGTGCCTGTTTCCATCATCTCAGATCGGGGCCCACAGTTCACATCTAGCTTCTGGAGGACCTTCCAGGATGAGTTGGGTACCCGTGTTGACCTTAGCACAGCTTTCCACCCGCAGACTGATGGTCAGTCGGAGCGCACGATTCAGGTTCTTGAGGACATGTTGCGGGCTTGTGTTATGGATTTTGGGGGTCAGTGGGACCAGTATTTGCCTTTGGCAGAGTTTGCGTATAACAACAGCTACCACTCGAGTATTCAGATGGCCCCATTCGAGGCCTTATATGGTAGGCGTTGTCGCTCTCCAGTTGGTTGGTTTGAGTCTACAGAGCCCAGGCCGCGCGGTACAGACTTGATGCGAGAGGCTTTAGATCATGTGAGGGTGATTCAAGATAGGCTCAGGACAGCCCAGAGTAGACATCAGAGTTATGCAGACCGTAGGCGTCGACCGTTGAAATTTGCTGTTGGTGATAGAGTATTCCTCCGTGTGTCGCCCATGAAGGGTGTAATGAGATTTGGGAGGCGGGGCAAGCTTAGCCCCAGGTATATAGGTCCTTTTGAGATATTGAGGACAGTTGGGGAGGTCGCATATGAGTTAGCTTTTCCCCCTGCCTTTTCAGCTATTCACCCAGTTTTTCATGTTTCGATGCTGCGCCGGTATGTTCCAGATGAGTCCCATGTGATTCAGTATGATGCAGTTGACTTGGATGACAGTTTGAGATACATTGAGGAGCCAGTTGCTATTTTGGCCAGAGATGTCAGACGGTTGCGTTCCATAGCCATTCCTATGGTTAAGGTCTATTGGAGAGATCGTCCAGTTGAGGAGGCTACCTGGGAGACCGAGCATGAGATGCGGGCACAGTTCCCCGGCTTATTTGAGCATTCAGGTACTTCTTGACTCTTACTTTCGCGGACGAAAGTTCTTTTAGTAGTGGATATTGTAATGACCCTCCAGGTCATTTTTAAATTAAAGAATTCTTTCCCTCGTTTAGAGCATTCCTGTAGCGACCCCAAGACATTTATGACTTACTGGCACTGACTGTTCGGTCGCCTGGTCGTTCGTTTGGGTTTTAGCCCCGTTTCCCTGTTTTGGAGATTTTATAACTTGTAAAGTTGACTTTGGTCAACCTTCTTGGAAGACATGCTCAGATGAAAATTCTGACAGCTAGGTTAGCTTCGGAATATCGATTTTGGTCTAGAACGACCCTTTGTTCACTTCCCGAGGCTGTAGATGGCAGTTGTGGAATCTGGCTCAAAACGATACTGGGTGTGGGACCCACTTTTTATCGAAGCAATCTCCAAATGGAAATTCCGCCTTCACCGTTGAGTCCGAAATATCATTTTCAATTAGATTCCATATATGGTTTGTATTTTTCCGACTCCGAACGAGTCCGAAACATCGAAATTTAAGTTTGAAGGGTTGTACAATTCTAACGCGGCGGTGACGTGGCAGAGCCACGTGACGCCACGTGGCAGCGGATGGAAATCTGGAAATTTCCAGATTTTAGGACGAATTTCGTCCATTATTTCTTTCACATCTTCAACATAAGATTTCTCCTACATTTTAAGCCCGAATTAAGTGATTCAAAAGGCTAACTTCAAGAGAATTTCGTGGGGAATCTAGAGGTGATCTCAGGAACGCGAGGGGAGGCTTCGTTTGAGGTAAGAAATCGAATTTAGCTACTGCTACAGTGATTTTCGGAATGAATTGTTGTTGAATTTTGAAATGTGAGATCTTGATCATCTTAGGTCCGTTTTGAGTCATTCTTGAGGCTAACTTGTAGAGTTTTTCGCAAGGATCGTCGTGGTATAATCTGTTTAGGTTGGAAGGGTCTCGTTTCTCCAGAAATGGGTGATCAAGGGGCTGCTAGTGTTAATTGTTGTGGCTGATTTGCTATGTTTTAGGCATCTGTTTGTGCTAAAATTTGGGGTATTAGTTTAGTAAGGTATTTGGGACGTTTTGACAGATTCATTTTTGGGATTCCAATTGTGGGTCCCACAATCCCGTTTTAGACCCTATTTTGGATCCGTCTCCGAAAAATATAATTTTAGTGTCATTATATTCGTAATGACGAGGTGATTAACCTTTTGTTTGTGGGGAAGCATTTGGAGACCGTTCGGAGGGGAAAAATTCCGGTACCGTGAGTTGGAGCACGCGTGGTCGGCTTTCAGGTAGGCTATGGCTTTCCCACGTGAGATTGAGCATGTTTAGGCATTTGTTTATTGATTTGCTTGAGTATGGAGGGGTTCAGGTGTCGAGCATGCTAAATTTCAATAATCCCTGCCTTAGACCTTATTTCGGGAAAGTATTGGATTATGACAGCATGTCTCTTGATATTATTGAATATCCATATCTTGTGGTGTATATGATAATATTGATTTGAAGTATGTTTGGCCTTAGTCTAGGCTTAGACTAGTGTTGCCATAGACTTGCGAGATTTCGGATGTCGTTGGGCAGTAGAACTTTTTCCGACGTCATTTCGGATGGTCAGCTCCTTGTAGACTGATATAGAAGACTTGAGTCTGATAGTCGATAACTCAGCTTATGACCTTGTATCCA
>NC_064292.1:14676806-14682785 GCF_019186545.1 Solanum stenotomum | reverse complement strand
TCTCTCCAGGCATCGGAGGGTGATCAGCACCGCCATATTGATTTTAGTGCCGGTCCTAGTCGGGGCCGAGATAGTTCACAGATGGGTTCTTCTGGCCGGGGTAGCCGACCTCCAGCTCTCAGTCGACAGTCCTAGGGGTGCTATGAGTGTGGGGAGTTAGATCATTGGGCCCGCGAGTGTCCCCATCGCAGGTTAGCCTTACCCGCTCCACAGGCTGCTAGGCATGCGCCAGTACCTCCAGCTAGAGGCAGAGGCCAGGGACAGGACCGTAGGGGTGGTCACCAGGGTATACGGGGTGGTCCCCGAGGAGGCAGGTTAGGGGGCAGAGTCGATGCATAGGGTAGGGAAGTCCAGGCCCACTTTTATGCAGCTCCAGCTAGAGCAGATGCTAAGACCTCGGACAATGTGATCAGAGGTACAATGTTATTATACCATCAGCCCGCATCCGCCTTATTTGATCCAGGCTCTACTTATTCCTATATATCTGTTTTTTGTGCTCTTCGATTGAGTATGATCCCAGAGCTATTGGTTGAGTTGTTGCGTGTTTCAACCCAGTAGGTGATTCTTTAGTAGTGGATCAAGTATTTATATCCTGTGTGGTGACTATTCAGAGGCGAGACACAAGGGTTGATCTTATTTTGCTTGATATGGTGGATTTTGATTTGATTTTGGGTATGGATTGGTTATCTCCCCACCATGCGGTCTTGGATTGCTACGCTAAGACCGTTACTTTAGCCATGCCTGGTATTCCACCAGTGGTGTGGCAGGGTTCTTGTAGTCACACGCCAGTTGGGATGATATCTTTTGTTCGGGCCCAAAGGTTGATGGCTAGCGGGTGTTTGGCTTATTTAGCTTATGTTAGAGATGTTAGTAGGGAGGGTCCTACCGTTGATTCAGTATCTATTGTTTGAGAGTTTACAGATGTGTTTCCTGCCGATCTGCCTGGTCTCCCTCCTGATCGTGACATTGACTTTTCTATTGAAGTAGAGCCGGGCACTAAGCCCATTTTTACACCACCGTACCGTATGGCCCCCGAAGAGCTCAAGGAGTTCAGTGTTTAGATTCAGGATCTCTTAGATAAGGGATTCATTCGGCCTAGTGTATCGCCTTGGAGTGCCCCAGTCCTCTTCGTAAAGAAGAAGGACGGTACTATGCGATTGTGCATCGACTACAGGCAGTTGAACAAGGTGACGGTGAAGAACTGTTACCCCATGCCTAGGATTAATGATCTATTTGACCAACTTAAGGGTGTCGTGGTATTTTCTAAGATTGATTTAAGATCCAGCTACCACCAGTTGAGGATTAGGGCAACGGACGTCCCTAAAACTGCATTTAGGACTCGTTTCGGCCACTATGAGTTCCTAGTGATGTCTTTTGGGATGACTAACGCCCCTGCCGCGTTCATGGACTTGATGACTAGGGTGTTTAGGCCGTACTTGGATTTATTTGTCAAAGTCTTCATAGATGACATTCTAGTATACTCGCGGAACCGGGAGGAGCATGAGCAGCATTTGAGGATAGTGCTTCCGACTCTGAGAGGCAAGCGACTTTATGCTAAGTTCTCAAAGTGCGAGTTTTGGGTTGAGTCCGTATCATTCTTGGGGCACGTGGTGTCTAAGGATAGCATTATGGTAGATCCCGCTAAGATTGAGGCCATTCGTGATTGGGCTAGGCCCACCTCTGTGACTGAGATTCGTAGCTTCGTCGGATTGGCAGGCTACTATAGTCGTTTTGTCGAGGGATTTTCTACTATAGCAGTGCCTTTGACTCGGTTGACTCACCAGGATGTTCCGTTTGTGTGGTCGGAGGAGTGTGAGAGGAGCTTTCTGAGGCTTAAGGAGTTGCTTACCACCGCTCCTATATTGACTCTTCCAGTTGAGGGCGAGGGGCTTACTGTTTATTGTGACGCATCAGGCATTGGTTTGGGTTGTGTATTGATGCAGCAGAGCCGCGTTATTTCTTATGCGTCGAGGCAGCTTAAGTCGCACGAGCGCAACTACCCCACTCATGACTTATAGTTGGCGGCGGTGGTTTTTGCGCTTAAGATTTGCAGGCATTACCTGTATGGAGTTCGATACGAGATCTATACTGATCACAGGAGCCTTCGGTACATTATGCGCTAGAGAGATCTTAATTCGAGACAGCGTCGTTGGATTGAGCTCCTGAGGGACTATGACCTCTCTATTCTCTACCATCCGGGAAAGGCAAATGTAGTAGCGGACGCCTTGAGTCGGAAAGTAGTGAGTATGGGTAGTCTAGCTTTTCTTTCTAGTACGAAGCGACCATTAGCTTTGGACATCCAGTCCTTAGCTAACCGGATGGTGCGGCTTGATATCTCTGATTCCAGGTGTGTACTAGCTTATGTGGATGCTCAGTCATCTCTGCTGGATCGGATTCGCAACCTTTCAGTTTGAGGATGAGGACTTAGTGGCACTTCGAGATCGAGTTTTAGGAGGTGACACTGGCCTGGCTACCTTAGATTTAAATGGGGTCTTAAGATTTGGTGATCGACTTTGTGTTCCAAGAGTTGGGGGTTTGATTCAGATGATTCTTACCGAGGCCTATGACTCCAAATATTCTATTCATCCGAGCATAGCTAAGATGTATCGGGACTTGAGACAGCACTACTGGTGGAGCGGCATAAGGAGAGATATTGTGAATTATGTATCGCGTTGCTTGAGTTGTCAGCAGGTTAAGGCCGAGCATTTGAGGCCTGGTGGTGAGCTTCAGAGATTACCCATTCCTGAGTGGAAATGGGAGAGGATCACCATGGACTTCGTTGTAGGATTACCCCTCACTTCCCGTGGTCTTGATAGTATTTGGGTCATCGTGGATCGATTGACCAAGTCAGCACACTTCATTCCTGTCCATACTTCCTACAGTGCTGAGAGGTTAGCCCGTATCTACATTCGAGAGGTGGTTCGTCTTCATGGTGTGCCTGTTTCCATCATCTCAGATCGGGGCCCACAGTTCACATCTAGCTTCTAGAGGACCTTCTAGGATGAGTTGGGGACCCGTGTTGACCTTAGCACAGCTTTCCACCCGCAGACTGATGGTCAGTCGGAGCGCACGATTCAGGTTCTTGAGGACATGTTGCGGGCTTGTGTTATGGATTTTGGGGGTCAGTGGGACCAGTATTTGCCTTTGGCAGAGTTTGCGTATAACAACAGCTACCACTCGAGTATTCATATGGCCCCATTCGAGGCCTTATATGGTAGGCGTTGTCGCTCTCCAGTTGGTTGGTTTGAGTCTACAGAGCCCAGGCCGCGCGGTACAGACTTGATGCGAGAGGCTTTAGATCATGTGAGGGTGATTCAAGATAGGCTCAGGACAGCCCAGAGTAGACATCAGAGTTATGCAGACCATAGGCGGCGACCATTGAAATTTGCTGTTGGTGATAGAGTATTCCTCCGTGTGTCGCCCATGAAGGGTGTAATGAGATTTGGGAGGCGGGGCAAGCTTAGCCCCAGGTATATAGGTCCTTTTGAGATATTGAGGACAGTTGGGGAGGTCGCATATGAGTTAGCTTTTCCCCCTGCCTTTTCAGCTATTCACCCAGTTTTTCATGTTTCGATGCTGCGCCGGTATGTTCCAGATGAGTCCCATGTGATTCAGTATGATGCAGTTGACTTGGAAGACAGTTTGAGATACATTGAGGAGCCAGTTGCTATTTTGGCCAGATATGTCAGACGGTTGTGTTCCATAGCCATTCATGTGGTTAAGGTCCATTGGAGACATCGTCCAGTTGA
Source organism: Solanum stenotomum (assembly GCF_019186545.1). NCBI lineage: Eukaryota > Viridiplantae > Streptophyta > Magnoliopsida > Solanales > Solanaceae > Solanum > Solanum stenotomum. The sequence goes on along the minus strand of NC_064292.1, from coordinate 14,679,036 downwards.
GGAGGCTACCTGGGAGACCGAGCATGAGATGCGGGCACAGTTCCCCGGCTTATTTGAGCATTCAGGTACTTCTTGACTCTTACTTTCGCGGACGAAAGTTCTTTTAGTAGTGGATATTGTAATGACCCTCCAGGTCATTTTTAAATTAAAGAATTCTTTCCCTCGTTTAGAGCATTCCTGTAGCGACCCCAAGTCATTTATGACTTGCTGGCACTGACTGTTCGGTCGCATGGTCGTTCGTTTGGGTTTTAGGCCCGTTTCCCTGTTTTGGAGATTTTATAACCTGTAAAGTTGACTTTGGTCAACCTTCTTGGAAGACATGCTCAGACGAAAATTCTGACAGCTAGGTTATCTTCGGAATATCGATTTTCGTCTAGAACGATCCTTTGTTCACTTCCCGAGGCTTTAGATGGCAGTTGTGGAATCTGGCTCAAAACGATACTGGGTGTGGGACCCACTTTTCATCGAAGCGATCTCCAAATGGAAATTTTGCCTTCACCGTTAAGTCAGAAATATCATTTTCAATCAGATTCCATATATGGTTTGTATTTTTCCGACTCCGAACGAGTCTGGAACATCGAAATTTAAGTTTGAAGGGTTGTAGAATTCTAATGCGGAGGTGATGTGGCAGAGCCACGCGACGCCACGTGGCAGCGGATGGAAATCTGGAAATTTCCAGATTTTAGGACGAATTTCGTCCATTATTTCTTTCACATCTTCAACATAAGATTTCTCCTCCATTTTAAGCCCGAATTAAGTGATTCAAAAGGCTAACTTCAAGAGAATTTCGTGGGGAATCTAGAGGTAATCTCAGGAATGCGATGGGAGGTTTCATTTGAGGTAAGAAATCGAATTTAGCTACTGCTACGGTGATTTTCGGAATGAATTGTTGTTGAATTTTGAAATGTTAGATCTTGATCATCTTAGGTCCGTTTTGAGTCATTCTTGAGGCTAACTTGTAGAGTTTTTCGCAAGGATCGTCGTGGTATAATCTGTTTGGATTGGAAGGGTCTCGTTTTTCTAGAAATGGGTGATCAAGGGGCTGCTAGTGTTAATTGTTGTGGCTGATTTGCTATGTTTTAGGCATCTGTTTGTGCTAAATTTTGGGATATTAGTTTAGTAAGGTATTTGGGACGTTTTCACGGATTCGTTTTCGGGATTCCAATTGTGGGTCCCACAATCCCATTTTAGACCTGATTTTGGGTCCGTCTCCGAAAAATATAATTTTAGTGTGAATATATTCGTAATGACGAGGTGATTAACCTTTTGTTTGTGGGGAAGCATTTGGAGACCGTTCGGAGGGGAAAAGTTCCGGTACCGTGAGTTGGAGCACGCGTGGTCGGCTTTCAGGTAGGCTATGGTTTTCTCTCGTGAGATTGAGCATGTTTAGGCATTTGTTTATTGATTTGCTTGAGTATGGAGGGGTTCGGGTGTCGAGCATGCTAAATTTCTATAATCCCTGCCTTAGACCTTATTTCGGGAAAGTGTTGGATTATGACAGCATGTCTCTTGATATTACTGAATATCCATATCTTGTGGTGAATATGATAATATTGATTTGAAGTATATGTTTGGCCTTATTCTAGGCTTAGACTAGTGTTGCCATAGACTTGCGATATTTCGGATGTCGTTGGGCAGTAGAAATTTTTCCGACGTCGTTTCGGACGGTTAGCTCCTTGTAGACTGATATAGAAGACTTGAGTCTGATAGTCGGTAACTCAGCTTATGACCTTTTATCCAAAATACCTTGCTTTTCTATTAGCTACAGTACCCGGTTAGAGTCCGTGGTCCAGCTTACCTGTGATCTGGTTTTGGCTACACTACCCGCTTAGAGTCGGTGGTCCAGCCCACCCGTGCTCGACCTTTGGCTATAGCACCCTGTTCGAGTCCGTGGTCCAGCCCATATAGGTTGACTCATTAGCTATAGTACCCGGTTCGAGTCCGTGGTCCAGCTTGGACGTGGTGTATTCCCAATTCCTCACTAAAGCTTCAGTTTAGTCTTGATTACTCTCATCTGTAGGTTGAGGTTTTGGAGGTTGGAGAGATTCCGATTAAAGTCCAGGACGTAATGAGATCCTGGATTATTATTGGGAATGGTTCAGTTAAAAGTCCAGAAATTGGTAATATTGTGATAGACCTTCTAGCTCCATTATTTTACTTCAACTGTCGGTGCATCTGTCGGGCTTATGGGGGTCCGTGCAGGTGGTTTCTTTTATTGTGCACGAGCATG
>NC_064292.1:14668246-14676706 GCF_019186545.1 Solanum stenotomum | reverse complement strand
ACCCACACTTCATTGAACCTATTGAGTAACCATAGCACATAACTCACATGATGGGAATAAGCATTAACCGACACAGACCATGTTAGCAAATCATGGAATTCGGTGTCTATCCCACACCGTAAAGGGTTGGTCTACTTGCCTAAGGTNGACATGAAATAAACTACTAAAGACTCTCACATGTCCTCGAATCTTGAGGACTCACCACAAGCTTAGAGAATAATCAATCCAAGCCTTGAACCTTAGAAATTACCTTAAGATCCGGAACCTACACTTTGTAAGAATGTAGAAGAACAATGGGTTAGCACAAAAATGTACTAAGTATGATAGCCATGCAAAAATCATGTTAAAAAGGACATTTTGGATGAAAACATGCTATATGTCAAGTTTGAGAAACATTATGAACTTTAGTATAAAAACATAAGACATAAGCATATTCATCATGTAAGTCATTATAACACATTAGAACTATCATCTAAGGCAACCCTAAGTTATATTTGTGCAATGTATGAATGGAATTCCATAATACCACTCACATTAAGTACCCCTTTGAGGCCACCATAGACAAGGAACATTCATATTCAATAAGTCGTTACAAGGAAAGCAACTCATAATAACAATCCAAGTTATGCATTCATCATTACATTAAGCCTTTACGTCAACATTCTTATTAGCATCATTATAAGCACTTTCATTTCGTTTGAAATTATGACATTCGAGAAATACACCATAGCCACTCTCAAAGCCTACTCGTGCAATGCATGGATGACTTCACATACTACCACCCACACTTCATTGAACCTATTGAGTAACCATAGCACATAACTCACATGATGGGAATAAGCATTAACCGACACAGACCATGTGAGCAAATCATGGAATCCGGTGTCTATCCCACGCCGTAAAGGGTTGGTCTACTTGCCTAAGGTAGGACCGGTAACATTTTAGCTTAGGTGGATCCACTAGCTAATAACCTATGTGGGCACATAGTTATGGGATAAGAAAGGTGTTCATAGAAACACAACCTAACATGGGTAGAGCTTCCACCTTACCATATCCACTCGGTGCTAAGCTTTAAATTCCCATAGAGTAGTTCATTCTCATTAACATTATCATACTTGAGAGGGCTACCACCATTAGATCTACCGACCCAAAGTACATTATTACACACATGAAAGGTCCACCATCATTAGGTCTACCGATTCAAGGTACATTATAAGGATAACTCATTGAATCCTCGTGAAAGGGCTACCACCATTAGGTCTACCGATTCAAGGTTCATTAAGTCAAGATACTTTAGTTACACAAGAAGAGGATACCATAAACCTACCAATTCAAGGTACATCAATCAAGATCACTTTCAATTACACAAGAAGAGGATGCCCTAAGCCTACCAATTCAAGGTATAACATTACATTGAAGAAACCTTTCACAGCATGTCATCATTATTCACAAGTGTATAATTGAGAATAACCTTTCAACAATATCACAATTTCATTGCAGTCATGATCACATTACTTTCATTGAAATCATAAATCATATACATAAGCATCATGATTATACAACAATCTTCATAATTTCCCCTCCAAGGGCTATGAATCAAACTCAACCCAAACATCTAGAATTACTACATTAGATAATGAGAATATCATGATTCAATAACTCAATCAATATAGACATAATCAATTGACATGCTTCTATAATCAATCAACCCACATCATAAATTCACAATTTAGTATTATGGTGGATTTATGGGTTCATGGGGGGATTTCATCATAAATCAATAATAAATCATCAATTCAATCATAATCCATCATAAATCAACCATCAAAAACATTTTGGAAGAGAACCCATGACTTAGATTGAAACCCTAGCTTTTAGAGGAAATTGGATGCTTTGAAATCATGTTTTGATGGGACTCTATGGGTGAAAGCTACCCATAGATGAAAATACACCATACCTTCTGTATATTCCTCACTCAATTGAGTGGAAAGGTTGAGTTCTTGAGCCCTAGACCTTGACCTCTTCTTCTTCTTCAATGGAGGTTTTAGAGAGGGAATTATTTGGAGAGGAGTTGGTTATTATTTTGGGTTTGGGAATTATGAAGTGTAAAGGGGTGGTTAATAACTTAGAAGGTCTTAAATAGGTCTAATTAATCCATATAAACTGACCTTAGTTCAATATAACTAACCTAGGAATTTACCAACTTGCCCCTCATTTGGCCGAACCCTTGGCAGAAAGTGCGCAGTCCCACCCACGCCCATGACCTATGGACCGTAGGTGGGCCTACGCCCCATCCCGCAGGTCCGTAGGTGGGTGGCATTCAGATCACTTTTGAGGGAAACATCAGCCTTGACCCACGACCCCTTCCCACGGGGCGTGGATCCATCCACGACTCGTGGATGCCCTTCGTGGGAGGCTACTAATTTTGACAGCTTTTTGTTTGTTTTGAGGCCCTACACAAGGATCCCTTGGGTGGTCCTTGGGGGTTCGTACCTTGACGCCCTAACCCTAAAGCCTTCATACTAAGTTCAGGAAGCCATTTTACACTTCCAAACGCCACATCAAACTAAACAACTCACACGTAAAGCTCTAGTTTCACCTACTAGTTTTCCGAGTCGTAACATGTACCCATTAAAGTCTTAATAAACTAACTTACATCAAAAAAAATACCAAACTGCCTTCAAGATATCTGAAAATTGAACCAAGACCTCACCTAGGCCTAAAATCATCTCCCGAGTCCAATGGTGTCGTCCGAAATCCAATCCCAGCTTTCAAACTTCAATTGACCAAAGTCAACTGTTAGTCTAAATACACTTAAACTTTCAACTGAAGCTCTCAAATCCACATAAAGACTTTGAAACTAAAAAAAATAACACTCCTAAAACAAATTTGGTATTTTTGTAGCTAATGGATCTAACAAAATTCTATTAAATAGCTCGTAGCTCCGGTTATTGAAAAAACCACTTTTAATAACTTCAATCCTCCAAAATTCTAAAACTTCTAAAAACCACAATTTTCTTATTTGATTTCAAAAACCAATCGTAATCGATGATGATTAGATCATAATCGATGATTTTGATGAAGAGGAGTTAAATGATGTTAGTATGTCACTCATTGCAATGGATGGAGCCACAAATATAGCATATGAAAATGTTGAGGATGAGAGTGACGAGTCCTAGAGGCCCATGGAGTTCTTTCTTTCACTCTTTACTTATGATTTTAATTGTAGCACTAGGGAATGTTCTTTGTCTAAGTTTAGGTGGGAGATTAATATCCAATATCATTGTTTACTGCTTTATCAAGTCTTTTTTATTTTTTACAATGGGTTCCTCAGCTTTTGTTTTTTGTTCTATTTCTGAGGATAGTCCCATTGAACCAAGTATATTTTTCTTGTGTCTTGTTTGATAAGTTATTATAGAAGTCATTGTTCGCGATGATGGATGGATGATGACCATCTTAAGGGAAAATTAGTCATAGGTTGATAGTGTGGAAAAATTGACCTTTGGTACTTTGAATCCCCGGTTGGAAGCTAGCTAGACGTCATGGGTAGTTCATTGTTAATCATGTAGACCAAAGAAGTAACTCTTGATATATACATATGTTCTTTAATTGTCACTAAAAAGAGAGAAATAGGGCTTAATTGTGTATATGCACTCGATATGTTTGTGTGTGAGCATACAATATTTGTATCTCTGTATGTGCATCATGGTTCCATATGTGGTGAGTTTTTGATTGGTTGTTTCACCCCCCGAGGCTACCCCCTAAATGTAACACAGGACCTAGGATCACAAGTGACCCCAAGCTAACCCTAAGTTTGGCATATATCAAGCATACTGAGAATAACTAAGTAAATCATGTACTATGCAGAAGCTAAATCAATCGATATTTGAAGAGGGAACACAACTGGTCTGGAAGTAAATATAAATAATAAGAGTTTAGTGATGATTGAAACAATACTTAACAATTCTTGTTGAATCTACCATTATGCCTGAAAAGCCTCTAACTGAGTTGAGTTGTTTGGACATGCCCAAGCTAACTCTAACAAAACTAAACACTCAAAGTAAAGACTAAAATAGAAAGTGTGTCTATTGTCCTCGAAGTATGAGGACTCACCACTGAAGCTATTGAAGTCGGACTGAGGATCGAACTAAACGTAATCTGGATGTTGAACGTCTGAACCTACATAAAATGATGTAGCGCAAAAGTATGCGTCAGTACTTGGAAAGTACTGAGCATGCAGGATATAATTATGTGAAACTGAACAAAATATATAAGATGAACAATGCATAACTGAGCAATGATATAACCTGAACAAAGATATAGATATGTACTAAAGTATAACAGAAAACTGAACTGAATGCAATGACCAAGTACTAATGATGAAGGTAACATGTTGAACTATATACTAAAGTAACTGTTGAAAACTTGGTCAATGCAATAATAGTCTGACTGTTGGAGCTACTATTAACCGACATAAACCATGTGAGCTAAACATGGAGTCCGATGTATACACCCCATCGACAAGACCCAATATACCTTGTCAGGGGTATAAAGGGATGATTGTGGTGTAATCACTAAAACTGATGCCCAATTGAGGGGGACTTATAAACCTATGCTGGCACGTAGTTCTGGGACTTTGAAGGTACGCTGAACCCTAGTCCAACTCACTGCTAAGTCTACTCCCAACTGAATATTCATGAAGCTAAAATGCACTAAATACTGAATAACTCAAACTGGCATGCTAACTGATAATGCAACATTTATATAATGAGAATATAAAATTCGAAATTTGAAGCATGAATTTCTGTCTAACTGGCCTAGCAAGTATAATTCATGAACTAGGATAAATTTAGACAAGCTAGGGTTCTCAGTTCTATGCAAGGAACTATACTACTTTATCAAGAAATATATTATTTAGATAAAAGGAACCATAATCACAATAAATCTTGAAAATCTAGAAATGTCCCTAAGTCTGAATAGTTTATGAGAATCTAAAGAACTAACTGAATTCTAGGGACCTAATGGGTGAAAGGAACACACTAGTGAAATCCGCATACCTAGTGAAGAAATCTACGGATAAATCCTTTGGATTTTGGGGCTGAACTTCGAAGAACATTTCTGCTTATTTTTGGGAAAGTTGGTCGCCTTTTTTATCTTCTTTTCTCTCTAAGTTGAGTGATTTTTTGGAGAATGAGGGTTCTAGGTAGTTCTGACTAGATTATTAGGCTTAAACCGAGTAAAATGACGTAATTTAGGCATCCAATGACGTAGTTTATGTGCCCAATGCATAGGGGAAAAGACTAATGCGACCCTGACTTAAATTCTGCCGAAGTGGCTTCAAAACAGGCTTCACGGGTCGTCATGATGACTAAGGCCCGTCTAGTAGCTTGTGAAGATGCCCTGCCCAATAGGGCATCACTAAAATGGGAATAACTTTTTACTCCGAGCTTGGATTTTAGCAAACTCAGTGGCCTTGGAAAGAGAACTCAATTATCTTTAATTTTATAGGTCATGATCCACCTAATTCATTTTTTTCTAAAAGATATGACCGTTTAAAGTTGAACCAAAACTCGAAGGTTGAACTACCCCATTCACGGTCTACTTCATGGACCGTGTGAAGCACCACGGACGGTAGAGACAACCGTGGTTCCTTATAGGAACTAGGGTGGTTCTGGGGTGACTTCCACGGGCCACTTAACGGCTCGTGTGGGGTTCCACGAACCGTCTAGTGGTCTGTGGTTCCTCACAGTGGCCTTGGGTGGCTCCTAGTTACTTTGACGGGCAACCTGACGGCCCGTGAAGGTGTTTGTGGTCCTTCACATTTTGTGAAGTATGAACCACTGTGGGGGTGACGAGTCGTGGTCCTGTACATGACCCATGGACCCCTCCATGGTTAGCCTGTTTTTCCCTCTAGTACAGTCCTAGATAGATTTCTGCGGTGATACATGTTTCTTGCATAGAATAGCATCTAGAACTTGCCCTATTTGTATTGTGACAACTTGACTTGAATGAACATGATTTAGGCATTTCCTTGTATAGCCTGTTCAATTCTATGTTTATGCCTCCTTGACATTATCCCTAGTGAAGCCCATTTTGAGCCTTGTAGCGTGTTTCTTTGTTAGCCGCATGATAAGCATAATCCATTTTTTGATACTCTCTCAATGTGATCCCAAACAATGCTTTGTAATGAATTTTGTAGTGAAGAAAGGGTTGAATCAGAAACAGTGTGACTAAAAAGGGAAAAGGTGAGTGTAGTAAAGGAGAGAAATGGTGAAAAGAGCTCATAAATTAAATTTCAAAGTGCTTGTTGCATATGGAAAAAGAGAAGAGTGATAATATAGAAAGATAAATAAAGTGATATGATAGCAAAAGTACCAAAGGGAGGAAAACAAAAGATAAAAAAGGAAGTTCAAAGGGTGTGAGCAAAGGAGAAAAGTAAGGGTAAAAGAGGGAAATATGGTGAAGTGACGTGTTGTGAAACAAGTGCATTATATTGGTAAGTCACTCTTTATATCCAAAAATATCCTCCCTATCCAGAAGCCAAAATTACAACCAAATAAAGTCCTTTTTATTCCATGATGGAAAAAACACCAACCTTAACAAAGAGGAGAGGAAGCGACGGAAGGTGACGGACGGCGACTGGCGGCAACTGGCGGCGACAGGCAAGGGCAGCAACGGTGGAGGTGGTAACCGGTGGAGGGAGATCGATAAAGAGAAGGGAGAGAATAAGAGTGAAGAGAGAAGGAGAGAGAAGAGAGAGAGAAGAAAATAAGAAAATCCCGATATGGGTCAAAGATATTTTAAGAAAATCGATGGACAGCATCTCTTTGTCCGTCGCTTTTTTAAAAATATTTGACCAAAAAAGCGATGGACTAAGAGACGTTGTCCATCGTTTTTCTTAAATGTTTGACCAGTCATGTTGACCAAAAAGCGACGAACTAAGAGATGTTGTCTGTCGCTCCTTTAAAAAAATAATTAATCAATTAATTATTAATTTTATATATATATATATGGTGCAAAAATCTGCGAAAAAGTGACGGACTAAGAGATGCCGTCCGTCGCTTTTTGAAAAATAATTATTTTTATTAAAAAGCGACGGACAGTGTGGCAAATGGCGTCACTTTTTGGACCGATGCCGTCCGTTGTTTTTTAGCAGTTTTTAGTAGTGTTCATGCATGATCACATTGGTTTGGTAAATTTGTAAGGATTCCATTAATCAGGTTATGTTATGTCTTGTGGAGTACCTTGGTGCGAAGTAAAGGCGTATTATTGCATTAGAGGTGAACAAAAAAAAACATGATTAAAAGATTTTGGTTGACACAAGTGCGGGTGGACAAGTTCTTAGGTGTTAATGGTGAAGTGAGAGCAATTTCGTAAAGAGTTATTCGAGGAAAAACATAGATTTAAGTGTGGGGTGGTGATTTTGGGTATATTTATATGCCCATTTACTATATTTTGCTCGCATGAACCTTTAGTTTTAAGAGCATTTTATTCTTATTGTTATTATTCGATTGGTATTGCGATGATGATGCACTAAGACTTGTGATTAGAAAATGTAGGGAATTCAAAGCAAAACCAAGCACTAGGGAGATAAAGCAGAGGAGGAAAGCATGGATGCAACCCTGAGGAGAATGCAAAAGAACACACAAGAAACATCTCGTTAGGGGCACACTGTGGGTGCATAGCCCCATACCCAAAACTTTTGTTGCACCCTTCCACTGAACTCTCGGAACTCCACACATCACTAAAGTCACAGTCTTAGCACTACAATCAAGAATAACATGATGAGGAGAAAGCCAGTCCATACCCAAGTTGACATTGAAATCTATCATCCCAATAGGATCAAGTCTACCCAAGTGTCATACCCCGGTAAAATAACAAGAAAGGATCAATACAATTGATCCACCACTAAGGGTTCACCCACGGGTGTAGAAACACGAATCGACACAAACATACGGTCACACATGAAAATGTTCCTCATTAGTTGGATATTGTTTGAGATGTTTAGGATGGTCCTATGTACAAAAGGAATGTGGTCAATTTTTCAAAATAATTCCAGAGTAAGACTTATTTTTGTTCATGACTATTATTCAAGGACAAATGATCCTAAGGGAGACACAATAATACCTCATACCTTCATACTAATATTAGACTCGTTGAATATTTTTAACCCAACTCAAACTACAAGAATACAATAATACTTATGTGCAAAAGACTTATTTTGAAGTATTATTATCATTACACATGATATATACGACTTATGGACCATAAAATTGATCTATGATATGTATAATGACCTACAGATGTACTATGGCTTGAAGGTTCTACGATTCGAAGTATGGAAGGCATTTTAGTTGTAAAAATGACCTATAGATTGTACATGGAAATCATAAGATGAAGGCTCCCAAGGTTAAGCTATTGTTCAAGAAGGGGCATCCATATACAAACCCCCCCCCCCCC